>NC_137048.1:14029223-14159158 GCF_032717465.1 Coenobita brevimanus
AACAGACATGAACTATCCACAGTGCATTTGATTCAATACGTGGAAAAGTTTGACGTAGGTATTTAGCCGATATCTTCGTTGTACTTTTCAATAAAGGTGAGTAAGTGAATCTGACAGTTCACACTTCGTTGATAATTTGACACATTAACTATTTCTTGCTTTTACCCCTATACCTCTAATCATTGCTGTTTTTCTAGTTGCTTCGATTTTATTCAGGCTAGGAAGCATCTTCAGGTGGCAACGAAGTAATGAAGGCTAATATAAATTGTCCAGTAAAATAAGATTCTCCTCAGCTCAATGGAATTCACAGACGCTAACATTTTATTTACGTATACATTAGGTCAATAGTTAGTTTACAATCTCCATAGGTGCCACAGAGGGACGCCTCCATGTGGTGGTACCGATATAACAGGACGGCTAAACGGTTTGGCCATATGAAGGTCCTTTAGCCACATCCTTTCCCCCAAGAGGAGAAGTCTCAACTGGTTTAATAGGGAAACTAAGCATATAATCTTGCAGTTTCTCGTTTCAGAATAGCGTGGGAGTCAAAACATTACCCGTTACAATGACGACGACGACGACAAGGACACCTACGACGCCTTTTTTAGCAAACTTCCCGTACCTGCTCATGGTTTTGACCTTGTGAGAGTCTGTTGTGTCATTCGTGGTTCCTTTAGTTGCGTTTCTTCCGTCCCTGAGGTGAGCTTGTTTCTTACCTAAGTTTACCTATATAAGCCGGGCTGGGATTGTCGTTAGTTGACGGATGGATTTAGACCGGTTAGGTGGTGTGCTCTGCTGCAGATATTTTGTGAATCTAGTAAGATATCTGTCACACGTGAGTATGTGTTTATTAAATAAGTGTCAGTAAATGATGTACCTGTACCTCTTTGGATCTGCATGTGTGTGTGTGTGTGTGTGTGTGTGTGTGTGTGTGTGTGTGTGTGTGTGTGTGTGTGTGTGTGTGTGTGTGTGTGTGTGTGTGTGTGTGTGTGTGTGTGTGTGTGTGTGTGTGTGTTTATGTTTGTGTTTGTGTTTGTGTTTGTGTGTGTGTGTGTTTGATTTTTTGTTTGTGTTTGTGTTTTTGTGCTTCTGTTTGTTCCCTATCGAGTAAATGTATGATTTTGGACATATATTTGTCTGTGCTTGCAGATTGTATCAGCAGTCACACGCACCCCATGGCATCACAAATCACCACTTCGACGCTAATACCCATCGTCCATACTGAATATACGTCGGTCTACCTAATTATGGACTCAGTGTGAGAGTATTAGCAAGTGTAATTTTATGATCATTTCCTACCTACCGGTCACCTCACTTGTCTTCTAACACGTCTTTCCCTCTCCATTTCTACTAATCACTTTGTCTTCTTCCTAGCTTCCCCCTGAATTTCACTTACAGTACAGTCTGTATCTTAAACAGCACATTTTTGAGGATGAATGAAATTTTTATGGAGTCTGTCAATTGTTTAATTCTCATCCTAACGAAAACAACCGATCAATACAAAGTAAACAGTCGTGAACTATAAACAATGAACTTGATCCGATAAGTGGAAAAAGTTGACGTAACTCTTTAGCTGATACATACATTGCACTATTCAGCAAAGCTTACTCAGTTAATCAGACAGTTCACACTTCCATTATAGTTTGACATAGATAATATTAACTTGACCTCTACACCTCAATGTCTTGGCTGTTTTACATATTTACTTAGCTACAATACGATTTTATTCAGGGTATTAAAGATCTTGAGGTGTATTAGAATTAGTAAAAGCTAATCTAATATCTAGAGTAAACTGTCACTCTCCTCAGCACAATGGAATCTACGGAAGGAAGTTTTATTTCGTCATGATACAGGTAAATAGTTAGTTTACATTCTATAGAGGTGTCTCACAGGGATGTCTCCAACCTGTGGTAAAGATGTAATCTGGCAGAAACGGCCTGGAAATATAACCATTATCCAGCCACAACCTATCCCGCGAGAGGAGGAGGTTGAACTGGATGTGGATGGTGTTTAAGATAGTAATTCTGCAGCAACAACAAAAACAACCAAAAGAAAAGAGGAGGAGGAGGAGGAGGAGGAGGAGGAGGAGGAGGAGGAGGAGGAGGAGGAGGACGACGACGACGACGACGACGACGACGACGACGACGACGACGACGACGACGACGACGGGCTTTTCGGTGCTCCTTCCCGCATTTGCTCGAGTCTGCTCGTAGTTTTGACCTCGTCAGAGTGTGTTCTTTTATTTCTGATTCATTTTCTTTCGCCTCTTGCTTCACTGAGTTGCAATTCTTGCCTCTCTATGTTTGTGTATATAAGCCTGGCTTGCATTGTCGTTAGCTAAGGAAGTCTGCACAGTGAAGGCAACTGAGGGCATTTCCTATTACGAAGCTAGGAAAAAGGTGAAGGAGTTGCATGCAACTCCCACGCCGAATAGGTCCTATGCTTCGGCGGTAATGTCCCGTCCTGTGATGTGCTCTGTAGAGACCCAGACTGACCCTGTCTTTCTCCCTCCTGCCACTCACAGTACATCTCCATCTCGACCTCCTGTCCGTTCCAACTCTCTCACTGACATCCCTAAGGCATCAACTTACTCTCAGGCTGCTGCTGCCTCTTCATCGGTACGGCCTAAAACGAAGCCTGACAAGTCTAGTAAAAGTAACATGACCACCCTCACGAAACAGTCACGTCCTCATGTCCTTCCGGTTCCTACTCCAGCGAGGGAGAGAAAGGTTAGCTCTTCCTCGGGGGAGGCTGGGAACCTAGTTATTGATGACAATATGGAGGTTTCCATTAACAAGCACCAGGATAGGTCCCCCGGTAGTCGCTCGCCTGCCGGCGGGAGATAAAAAAAGACAAAGCACACTGGCCCCCAACGAAAATCTTAAACCGTCGCTTTCACTGTATTACAGTGGAATTGTAGAGGTATTGGGAATAAGTTACACAATATAGCAATCTTGCTTTCTATACACAGGCCAGACGTAGTTTGTTTACAGGAGACGCGCCTGGAGGATCACCCTGATCCTCCACAGTTCAGACACTATCACTCGTATAGAAGATTTGAAGGTCACGGAGTTGCCATATACACACATAAATCACACCCACAAACGGAAGTGATTCTAAATTCTACTCTGGAAGCGGTCGCGTGCAGAGTAAAATGTAATAACACGTATCTGTCTATTTGCTCTCTGTACTGTCCTCCACATGGCCCCATTGATAGTGATGCTTTAAATTCACTAGTTGAACATCTCCCTGGGAATAAGTTAGTGTTGGGCGATTTTAACGCCCATCACTATCAATGGGGTAGCTTGAGGATCGATGGTCGTGGGGAGCAAGTAGCCGACCTAATACTACAGTCCAACCTCTGTCTTCTGAACGATGGTAGAGCGACTCGTGTAGATGATCGTACTGGTAACTTTTCGGCCATTGACTTATCTTTGGCCTCCCCTGGTATACATCAAGATCTCTCATGGGACCCTTACGACGACTCCTTGGGAAGTGATCATTTACCCATCTGTCTTTCTTATACACGCGACATCATTTCGGACCCTCCACCTCCAAAATTTAACTATAAGAAAGCAGATTGGGGATCCTTCTCAAGGATCGCCAATTTAGATATATCTGGGGAGACCATAGATGTTAAGGTCGAAAATATAACTACTTCCATATTACATGCAGCTGAGGCTGCTATTCCCAAGACTTCTACAGTTTATGCGAAGCATAGAGCACATTGGTGGACGCCGGATTGCCGACAGGCATTAAGAAAACGCAATTGGAGATACAGGATTTTTGATAGTCAGCCCACTGAGAAAAATTTTATTGCATACAAACAGGCACGGGCTGAGGCAAGGAGAATAATAAGAAGGGCTAAACGTGACTCCTGGCGGTCCTTTGTGTCCACGGTGACTCGTACGACACCATTACGTAAAGTCTGGTCCACCATAAGAATATTAAATAATAAAGGCCCATATTTCCCCATTACCACCTTGCAAATAAATAATAACATCTATGACGAGCCCGTGGACGTTGCTAACATCCTCGCCAGGAGTTTTTCTCATGTAAGTAGCTCAGCCAATTATGACCCGTGTTTCCAACATCATAAACGCACGGCTGAGCTACAGATATTAGACTTTGCCACAGAAGACGTAAACTCCCCGTACAACCAAGAGTTTACACTAGATGAACTGCTCCTTGCCCTTAAATCCTGTAAAGACACCAGCCCTGGACCAGACACCATCACGTACGGTATGATCCAGCATCTTAATCAGGACAACCTGATTAAGATGTTAGCATTGTACAATGAGATTTGGGCGTCTCGAACGTTCCCAAACTCATGGCACTTTGCGCACGTCATACCGATACCCAAAGAGGCTGGTCGTCTTATGAATCCCACTTCATTTCGTCCTATTGTGTTGACTTCTTGTCTATGTAAGGTCATGGAACGAATGGTTAACAATAGGCTTCTTTTTGTTTTAGAGTCGAAGAATTTGTTAAATGATCAACAATGTGGCTTCCGTAAATACAGAAGTTCACTAGATCATTTAATGAATTTGGAGCATTGTATTGCAGAGGCATTTGCCAATAAAGAATTCATGATAGGGGTGTTCTTGGACATCCATAAAGCCTATGACATGACCTGGCGACACGGTGTACTAATGAAGCTCTATGCTTATGGTTTAAGAGGAAATTTGCCTGTTTTTACTTCAAATTTCTTAAGGGACAGAACTTTCTCTGTCAAATTGCCCCGTAACGTAACATCGGATATATCTATCCAGGAAAACGGGGTGCCACAGGGAAGTGTGCTTAGTCCTACTTTATTTAGTATTATGATCAATGATATTCTGTCACCAGCTACCATCCCGAGGAATCTTAAATACTCACTCTACGCTGACGATTGTGCAATATGGCACTCTTCCCGTAATGCACAATTTTCGGCTGGGCGGATTCAAGCAGCCCTTGACTCCGTCCACCAATGGGCCTTGCAGTGGGGATTTAAGTTTTCCGTACGTAAGTGTGCCGCTATAGTTTTCACTAATCGTAACGTACCTAATTTGTGGTTAACTTTGGATAATCAGGCGGTACCTTTTCAAAATTCTGTAAAATTTTTAGGAATACATTTTGATCGTAGAATGAATTTTAAACTTCACGTTAATACTTTGCTTGCTCGTTGTGATAAACCGTTAAATGTCCTCAAGTACCTAGCGGGTACTACCTGGGGTGCCGACAGAAAATCTTTATTAATGGTGTATAAGTCCCTTATTCGATCGAAGCTAGACTATGGCGCACAGGTGTATGTCTCGGCATCCGATGCCACTCTGAAAGGATTGGATGTGTTGCAGAATAAATGTTTGCGAATATGTCTTGGAGCTGTCCGGTGTACCCGTGTAGCTCGTATGGAAGTGGAGGCGAATGTGCCTCCCCTCCGTATTCGCCGTGACCACCTGGCCTTGTCCTATGGTGTAAGGACATTTAGGAAATGTAATATCGGGAATGTGGCCTGTACCCCCCTGCGTCAATACCACCACCTTCTGCGGGGGGTGCGTCGGCCACTTGCCGCTCGCCTCCACTTACTGACTCAGGAGCTTGATGTGGACCCCAGTGACTGTGACAAGTTGGTGCTTAAAAATATAGCGCCTTGGGAGCCACCCGGCTTTATAGTCGATGTCACATGGCTCCCAGCACCAAAGGCCAAGGCGCCGGAGGCGGAGGTCCACCACTTGTTTCGTAAGATCATTGTTCGTCACTTGGGGTCCCATCAATTGTACACCGACGGCTCCAAGTCGAGTGAATGTGTGGGTGCAAGTGTGTGGTCGACTGAATGTGCCCTCAGGTATCGGTTGCCGACTCATACATCTGTGTTTACTTCAGAACTTTTTGCTATTGACAAAGCCATAGACTATGCTCTCAATTCTAGACATGACTCATTTGTCATATTTTCAGATTCAAAAACAGCCCTTCAGGCAATTGCATCTTGTACTACGGACTCTCACGAGATCCAGGGCCGCATCGTTAATAAGTTGCATTCATGCAACAAGTCATTCACGCTGATCTGGGTGCCTGGTCATTGTCGTATCTACGGCAATGAGCAGGCTGACTAACTTGCAAAGTCGGCTGTAGAGCTCGAGGAGACGTGGGACGTTCCTCGTGATCTGCGGTCGAGTCTCTCTCTCGGAAAGAAATCAATAAATCTTCTGTGGCAAGGTCAGTGGACCAGACTAAATATTCCAACTTGTAAGCCGTACCTAGGCGACTGGGACACTGCCAACCGTCCCAGTCGCCTAGAAGAAAAAGTGTTGGCACGGTTACGGCTCAATGCCACCGTTTTAACCCACATAAAACCATATATGGAAAGACGCTTCCCACCGCACTGTGACATCTGTGATGCGGTGTTATCTATCAGTCATATCATCCTGCGCTGTCGGCGATTTATTCGTGAACGTGCTTCACTTATAAATTACTGCGGCGCAGTTGACGTCCCCTTCACCCTTTCCACCATCCTGGGTGATGGGGACATTGTTATGACTGATAAATTGATGGCTTTCTTGAGAGAGACCGGACTGATCAGAGTGATGTGACTTTTTTACTGTGTGGTTATGGTTTTTATCAACGGTAAATATGTATATATTGTAATATTAATTAGGGTTGACAGTTGACATATTTTAAATAGTTCCTCCTCCCACTGATCTATTTCTAATATAGATGTCCCCTACATTAAGCCAAGTTCCTCGCCTGACAGTCACCAGCTGATGAGTGCAAGTGTGCAATATAGGAAGGTATTGGGCACTTGCAGTCGATGGTGGTCTGCTGGGCGAGGTTCTTCACTTTTTGTACAAATTATGTAAATACATTATATTATCTTGCTTAAGTTATTCTAATTAGGGCCGACAGCTGACATATATGGAAATGTTCCTGACTCGTCTGGTTCCCTTTCATATATTGATGTCCCCTATATTAGGTTGTGCCTTGACTGTCAGTCACCAGGTGATGAGTGCAGGTATGTCATGTAGAAAGGCATTACATATCTGCAGTCGATGGTGATCTCTTGGTCGAGTTTTTTTTTTTTTTTTTTTTTTTTTTTTTTACCATTAGTGTAGGTCTAGTTATTTGTCTCTTAGGATTTAGTATCGGTTAGTGATTTGTCTGTTAGGTGTTAGTTTTAGGGTCTTTAGATTAGGCATTTTAGTTTATAAGTAATTTAAGGTTAAAAAATAAATAAAAATAATAAAAATAAAACTACAAAAAAATAATAAAATAAAAATTATTATATATATATGTACGTGTGCATGAAAGTGTGTATGTTCATATGCATGGATGTGTGTATGTATGTAAGTATGTATATATATATGTTCGTATATATATGTGTATATATGTCAATATATATACATATATATATATTGCCTTAATGACCAGGGGCTCCGGCCCCAATGGTCGATAGGCAAGAAAAAAAAAAAAAAAAAAAAGTCGTTAGCTGGACTTTGATGGATGGTTGCGAAGAGTGAAGACGTGTTTCTGAGCTCTTGTCTAGCTGCAGGGTTGCCTCACCGGCTTTAGCTTTTTCTTTTTTCGCCACTAGGGCGTTCTTCAATAAAGTTAGGTTAGCTAGAACTAATTTTCCTCCCTGGCCTTAGTAGATATAGTAGGTGTCTATATCTAATTTCTGAGATTGCCTTTGCTTACTCACCTCTGGAGTGTACCCCCCACTGATCGCTCTGGAGTCCACCTCTCGCCGAGGCAACACCTCCACCGCTGTTCCCGGCGGGACCAGCTCTCCACAGCGTCCGTTTCGGCTGGGGGTCGGGCCTGTCCTATCCACCTTCGGGAGTGCCCTGGTCAGCCCACCAGGAGACGTAGGCCGTCCGCCCTTTCCATAGCCGACCGCCATTCCTCCGACACTACCTTGACCGGGGTTGTGCCCTTCGTGTCCACCAGGACCGGGCCTACCCTCCACGCTTCCACCTGCTGCTGTGGAGAGCTGGAGCGAGTCAGATGGGGGTTGAGGGCAGAGTTCGGGACTTCCACCTGAGCTTCGGCGCCCTTACCATAGGCGCCGTTTTGTCCATCGCTCTCTCTTCCCTCTCTGCCCTCTGTTAACATCTGAGCAGCCGGCCGCGAACCATCACCGAGTCGTTTGGGGCTACTACCTGAGCATGCCGGCGCCCTCTCCATCGGCGCCGTCCTGTCTACCGCTCTCCCCCTCGTCTCGTCGATCATCGGGCTCCTACTACCATCGCCTCGTTCCCTTCCTCTGCCGCCCTTGCCCTGTCTGCAAGTCTTCGTCCCTGCTTTGCTCCTTTCTAGGAGTTTTTTTCCGCATTTTCGCCTGACGGGCTCTTTGTTTGCCCGTTCCCCACCATGCTGTGGGGAGAATATCCCACAAACAACAAACAAAGGCGCGTCCTCCTGAGAGTTGTTTCAGAGGGTAATCTCAGACTAGGTGGGTCTTCCCCAGGTACTTTGCCCCTTGGTCGTTTTTCTCTTTCTTCCCACTTCCCCTTCACGGGGGAAGTGGTAGCTATGATGGACCCCCCTACTGCCTGACGACATCCCTACCGTGACTGACCGGCCCCAGACTGACGGACGCCAGACTCGTTCCCCGCTTGGCATCCCTGTAAATAACGCGACCTTTGTAACTCTTCATGCTCTAGGTTCTACTCCCCTGTCCAGACTCAATCCCTTCATTGTCAAGAAGGTGATTGACCACTGTGCGGGAGAGGTGGAACAAGTTAAAAAACTTGGAAATGGAGACCTCCTAGTAAAGACATTCAACTCAGCTCAGGTTAAAGACTTGCTAAAGCTGCGTAAGTTTCACTGTCATGATATCGAGGCCAAGATCCCAACATCCATGAATTCCTGCAAGGGTGTTATCACTTGCAGGGATCTCATGGTGATGAGTGAGGAAGAAATCATACAGGAACTTGCTCAGCAGGATGTAATTGATGCCAGATTCATCACTCGTTATCAGGAAGGCATAAGGACGAAGACAGCCACTGTTATCCTCACTTTTGGCAAAGTTTTGCTACCGAGAGACTGCTTACCCTCCACGGTCCCAGACAACGCTGATTGCCTCCGAGTCCTGCAGTGGAACTGCGTAGGAGCTTGGAGTAAGCTCCCTCACCTCCAGGAGGTGGCTTTCCGGGAGAATATTCATGTCTTCCTTCTGCAGGAGACACTCCTACCCCACGGCTCCCCTTTTCGGCTCGGAGGATACAATGGCTTCTTCCTCCCTAGGATCCCTGGTAATGCGCAGGGGTGTGCCATCCTGGTTCGTGATCACATCCCTTGCAAAGAATGTAGCCCTCCTATTCACTGCGGTGAGGGTGTTGAGGTTCAAGGAGTCATCTTGCAGCTCGCCACGACCTCCTAAACCGTCTATAACATTTATAAGAGCCATGCTGGGACTCTAGACATTGGTGAGCTCCTCCATCAGGCTGCAGCTGAGTCCACCCTCATTGGGGGGGACTTCAATGTCCACCATCCTGTCCTATACTCACCCCACCCGGCGAATGAGGCTGGGCGACATGTTGCCATTGCCCTCAAGGAAACTGCGGGGGTCTCCTTACTCAATGACTTGTCCAAGTCTACTCATGTCCGTGGTGGGAGGCTTGACCTCTCCCTAGTCTCTGCACCTCTTGCCGATGTGTCTACGTGGTCCTTGCACCCAATCCTCACCAGTGATCATTTTGCTGTGGTGATGGAATTGCCTGCGGCTCCTCTTCCACCCCCACCACCACCTCCGCCTCGCTGGGACTTACGACGTGCACATTGGCCTGAGTATGCACAGACAGTTGACATCGCCTTGGACAAGGCTGTTCCCCCGCATTCCCTAGAGGACCATGCGGAGCAGGTTGCCCGTGCCTTACATCATGCTGCTGCTGCCTGTATTCCCCTCACCAAGCGCCCCACAGTCTTTCTTAAGGACTACTGGTTTTATGACGAGCGGGTTCAGGAGCTGAACCATCGGCTAAACTCCGCTCGTAAGACCTACCGTCGGCGACCTTCCTCTCCAACTAGGAGATATCTGGCTGCAGTGGTACGACATGTTTCGCAGGAAAAGCGCCGCATCCGGGACGAGGCTTGGATGAGGTGGTGTAGGTCGCTTGATTCACGTTCCACACTTGGGGAGATGTGGGCGAGAATCAAGTCGGTCTCTTCTCCCCGACCAGCTAGGCCACCATCACATCCTGACCCTGCAGGTGAGGCAGATCGCCTTGCTGCCCATTTCGCTGCTCGTACTGCCACAACGAACCTCCCACAGTCTGTCAGTGACCTGCAAGCTCGCCTTGCAGAACCCTGCAGGGACGCTGTCAATGCTGCTTGCTCTCGTCCTGATGCTGCAGACCACCCCTTTACTGTGGAAGAGCTAGAGCGAGTGTTGTGCAGCAGAAAGGATACGGCTCTGGGCCCTGATGGCCTTGTATACTCCCTCCTGGCTCGCACAAGCCAAGGAGGGAAGGCGCGTGTCCTGGACCTGTTCAATCGCTCATGGCTTGAAAAGCGTCTCCCTGGATTGTGGAAGACAGCCATTATTCACCCCATCCCCAAACCACGAGACCCGACTACCATGAGGCCGATCTCCCTCCTCAGTTGCATTGCCAAGACCGCTGAGAGGCTTGTCCTCTCTCGACTTGTCTGGAGGTTGGGGCCGCTCCATCCCCGGCTATTTGCTTACCTCCCTGGCAGGAGTGCTCAACATTGCCTAGCCTCCTTTCTTGGTGAGCTGAGGAGTGGTCGTGGCATGGCTGTCTTCCTCGATCTTGAGAAGGCATTCGAACTTGCCAACCCAGACGCAGTACTTGTGGCGCTCGCAGCGAAGGGCTTGGGTGGTCGCCTCCTCTCCTGGGTGAGGGACTTCTTCCACGGCCGTGCTGCTTGTGTTCGATTTCAGGGCAGAGTATCCCCTTCCTACTCGCATGTCAATGGCACACCCCAGGGCAGTGTGCTGAGTCCTCTTTTATTTAATGTCTTAGTTGAGGACCTGCTTACAGTCGACTATGGCCAAGGGGTTACTCTCTTCTGCTATGCAGATGACTTGGCACTGGTTTTCTCTAGACGGGACTGCTACACTCAGGCACCAACTGCGCTTTCCCGTCTACATGCCAAATGCTGTGAGCTTGGCCTTAAAATCAATTTCCAAAAAACTAAATGTCTGCCTTTTGGTCTCCGCCACCCTGACCGTCCCCTTCTTCTTGGGGGTAATAGCCTTGATGTCGTTCGCTGTCACCAGTACCTGGGTGTATGGTTCGACAGCCATCTGACATTTGCCACTCATATCCGCTATATACGGGAGCGAGCAGCTACCCGCATTACTGCCCTAAAAGCCCTTTCTCACCGCAACCTGGGTGCCTCGTACAGCGTCCTACGGACTTTTTATTCACAAGCTATCCGTTCCATTGTGGATTATGGGGCTCTATGTCTTATCGGAGTGTCTGAGTCACTCTGTCTCTCTTTGGAAGTCCTGCAGAATACTGCTCTGCGTATATTGCTCGGTGCACCTCCTTGGACACGCTTGGTCAACCTTCGGGCTGAGAGCGGTTTTCCCTCTCTGCAGCACCGCATTTGGGCACGAACAACAGCTGTCGTTGCTCAGCTCTGTCGGCATTGGCCCCACCTTCCGGTGTCTGTACTCCTCCAGCGTACCCTTGCTCGGCCCCCAAATCCGCACCCTGGACGTGATTGGATTCTGCTTGCTGCGGACATAGTTCGCAAGCTTGACGCCGCTGATGCCATTGGTGGTGGTCCTGACTTGCCCAATCCTGCATATGCCCCTGCTCCTCCTTGGCTCCCACATGTGATCAAATATGTCGAGCCTAATATAGCGGTTCCCAGGTCCTCTTTTCCTGCTGTTCTTCGCCAGGATGCTCTCAGTCGTGTGGCAGCTTTCTTCACTCCAGATACTGCAGTCTACTATACTGACGGGTCTATTGGTGATGACGGGTCTGCGGGTGCTGCTTTTGTTTGTGATGAGGGGGTTGAGTCCTGGCGTGTCACCTCCGGTGTTTCAGCCTACCAGACTGAGCTCATTGCCATTCTCGGCGCCCTTCGCCACGCTGATCAACACCTCCATCGGCGTATTATTATCCATACGGACTCACTTTCCTCTATACGTGGCCTCCAAAAGCACTGCTACTCTGACAATAAATATCTCCTTACGTCCATCATAGCTGTTGCAACTTCCATCACAGGTCGGGGGGGTGAGGTTCACCTTCACTGGCTTCCTGGGCATGTCGGTATTGCAGGCAATGAGCGTGCTGATGCTGCTGCTCGCCATGCTGGCACGTTACCTGTTACCACATTTCAGCTGCGTCCTAGTCTATCCCTTCTCTTGCGACACGTGGCTGATGCCGTCTGCCGACTTTCGCAGGAGGATCATCAGTTTCAGGTATGGGAGGGCTCCCGTTCTGCTACGTGGTATGCCAGAGCTACAGAGTACTCACCTGTGTCTGTTCCCCAAGGCACACCTAACCACCTACTGGTTCCACTTCGCCGCTTACGCCTGGGGTTCCCGTGCTACAGCCAGGTGACTAACAGCAACCCAGAGCCGTGCCCTCACTGCTTTGAGGTCAGTGAGCAGCCCCTGCTCCATTATGTTCTGGACTGTCCTGCAACATCTCGACTTCGGTGTAATATTGGGACGCAGCTTCATGTTGGGGCTGACGACTTTCAACTGGCAGCAGAGCTTATTGCAAGGACACCCACGTCTGCTCTTTTGGGGGTTGTGGCCATGTACCCACCCCCACGCTAGTATATAATCCTTGTTTTATTAACAGAATTTCACTGACGGGCTTTTGTTTTGCCCGTGTCCTCCCTTTTTAGGAGGCGAATCTAAACCAACCAACCTTGTCGTTAGCTGCCAGATGCATTTAGACGGTTTCTTGGTGTGTTCTGCTTTCTGGACGTTTTCAATGTAGTACGATATCTGCCACACGTGAGTTAATGTTCATTATTTAGGCGTGTCAGGTTATGATATATGCATTAGGTTGTGAATTTCTGTGTGTGTGTTTGTTTCTCGTGTGTTTGTTTGATTTCTTGTTTCTACGTGTGTGTGTGTGTTTCTGGGTTTGTGTCTTTTTGTGTGTGTTTGTGTTTGTTTGCTTACGAGTAAGTGTCTGATTCTGGTCATAAATCAGACTGTTTTACCACTAGTCTCAACACTCGCACGCACCCTATTGCATCCCATATCACCACTTCGACGCTAATACACATCGATCATGTTGCATGCACATCATGTCTATATCATTCAGGACTGTGTTAGCACGTGTGTTTTATGATCCTCGCCTACCTGACGGTCTGCTCACTTGTCTTCTAACCCGTCTTTCCCTTACCATTCATAGTGTTCATTTTGTCTTCATGCTAGCTTCACTCTCTATGTCAGCTATAGTGCAGTCTTTATCTAAAAAGCACATTTTGTTGGGTGAAGGTAATTTTCAGGTAATCTGTCAATTGCTGAAACCTCAGAATTACAAAAACAGCCGAACAATACGAACAAAAGTAAACGTACATGAACTATCCACAGTGCAATTGTTTCAATACGTGGAAAAGTTTGACGTAGGTATTTAGCGGATATCTTCGTTGTACTTTTCAATAAAGGTGAGTAAGTGAATCTGACAGTTCACACTTCGTTGATAATTTGACACATTAACTATTTCTTGCTTTTACCCCTATACCTCTAATCATAGCTGTTTTTCTAGTTGCTTCGATTTTATTCAGGCTAGGAAGCATCTTCAGGTGGGAACAAATTAATGAAGGCTAATATAAATTGTCCAGTAAAATAAGATTCTCCTCAGCTCAATGGAATTCACAGATGCTAACATTTTATTTACGTATACATTAGGTCAATAGCTAGTTTACCATCTCCAGAGGTGCCACAGAGGGACGCCTCCATGTGGTGGTACCGATATAACAGGACGGCTAAACGGTTTGGCCATATGAAGGTCCTTCAGCCACATCCCATCCCCCAAGAGGAGAAGTGTCAACTAGTTTAATAGGGAAACTAAGCATATAATCTTGCAGTTTCTCGTTTCCGAATAGCCTGGGAGTCAAAACATTACCCGTTACAATGACGACGACGACGACAACGACACCTACGACGCCTTTTCTAAAAAACTTCCCGTACCTGCTCATGGTTTTGACCTTGTGAGAGTCTGTTGTGTCATTCGTGGTTCCTTTAGTTGCGTTTCTTCCGTCCCTGAGGTGAGCTTGTTTCTTACCTGAGTTTACCTATATAAGCCGGGCTGGGATTGTCGTTAGTTGACGGATGGATTTAGACCGGCTAGGTGGTGTGCTCTGCTGCAGATATTTTGTGAATATAGTAAGATACCTGTCACACGTGAGTAAGTGTTTATTAAATAAGTGTCAGTAAATGATGTACCTGTACCTCTTTGGATCTGCATGTGTGTGTGTGTGTGTGTGTGTGTGTGTGTGTGTGTGTGTGTGTGTGTGTGTGTGTGTGTGTGTGTGTGTGTGTGTGTGTGTGTGTTTGTGTTTATGTGTGTTTTTGTGTTTGTGTTTGTGTGTGTGTGTGTTTGATTTTTTGTTTGTGTTTGTGTTTTTGTGCTTCTGTTTGTTCCCTAACGAGTAAGTGTCTGATTTTGGACATATATTTGTCTGTGCTTGCAGATTGTATCAGCAGTCACACGCACCCCATGGCATCACAAATCACCACTTCGACGCTAATACCCATCGTCCATACTGAATATACGTCGGTCTACCTAATTAGGGACTCAGTGTGAGAGTATTAGCAAGTGTAATTTTATGATCATTTCCTACCTACCGGTCACCTCACTTGTCTTCTAACACGTCTTTCCCTCTCCATTTCTACTAATCACTTTGTCTTCTTCCTAGCTTCCCCCTGAATTTCACTTACAGTACAGTCTGTATCTTAAACAGCACATTTTGGAGGAAGAATGAAATTTTTATGGAGTCTGTCAATTGTTTAAATCTCATCCTAACGAAAACAACCGAACAATACAAAGTAAACAGTCGTGAACTATAAACAATGAACTTGATCCGATAAGTGGAAAAAGTTGACGTAACTCTTTAGCTGATACATACATTGCACTATTCAGCAAAGCTTACTCATTGAATCAGACAGTTCACACTTCCATTATAGTTTGACATAGATATTATTAACTTGACCTCTACACCTCAATGTCTTGGCTGTTTTACATATTTACTTAGCTACAATACGATTTTATTCAGGGTATTAAAGATCTTCAGGTGTATTAGAATTAGTAAAAGCTAATCTAATATCTAGAGTAAACTATCACTCTCCTCAGCACAATGGAATCTACGGAAGGAAGTTTTATTTCCTAATAATACAGGTAATTACTTAGTTTACATTCTATAGAGGTGTCTCACAGGGATGTCTCCAACCTGTGGTAAAGATGTAATCTGGCAGAAACGGTCTGGAAATATAACCATTATCCAGCCACAACCTATCCCGCGAGAGGAGGAGGTTGAACTGGATGTGGATGGTGTTTAAGATAGTAATTCTGCAGCAAAAAAAAAAAAAAAAAAAAAAAAAGGGAGGAGGAGGAGGAGGAGGACGACTTGCTTTTCGTGCTCCTTCCCGCATTTGCTCGAGTCTGCTCGTAGTTTTGACCTCGTCAGAGTGTGTTCTTTTATTTCTGATTCATTTTCTTTCGCCTCTTGCTTCACTGAGTTGCAATTCTTGCCTCTCTATGTTTGTGTATATAAGCCTGGCTTGAATTGTCGTTAGTAGGGTCTTTAAATTAGGTATTTTGTTTATAAGTAATATAAGGTTAAAAATACAAAAAATAAATAAAAATAATAAAAATAAAACTACAAAAAAATAATAAAATAAAAATTATTATATATATATATGTACGTGTGCATGAAAGTGTGTATGTTCATATGCATGGATGTGTGTATGTATGTATGTATGTATATATATATGTTTGTATATTTATGTATATATGTGTCAATATATATACATATATATATCTGCCTTAATGACCAGAGGCTCCGGCCTCAATGGTCGATAGGCAAAAAAAAAAAAAAAAAAAAAAAAAGTAAGTCGTTAGTGGGGGGACTTTGATGCATGGTCGTGAAGAGGGTAGACGTGTTTTTCTCTGCGCTCTTCTCTAGTTTTCAGGGCTGCCTTACCGGCATTAGCTTTTTTTTTTTTCACCCTTCTGGTGACGTCTAGGTTTAGCTAGTACTCAGTTACCTCCCCTCCCTGTTAGTCTTGAACAGTAGGTGTCTGTTCAAATAAACTGAGTTTACCTTTGCTTATCGCCCACGGAGGGTCCCCCCCACTGATCGCTCTGGGGCGTGAAGAAACACGGTCGGGCCTCCCTGGAGTGGTTTGAGAGGGCAACCTCAGACTTAGGTGTGTGGTCCCCGGTTGTTTGTCCCTTGCTTGTTTTCTCCCCTTCTTCCCACTTCCCCCGCGAGGGGGGAGTGGTACTATGGAGGAGGTAGTCCTGACCGACCCCTGACTGATCAACGGACTGACAGGCCCCAGACAGAACGGCCCCAGACTCGATTGCCTCTGGACATAAGTGTAAATAATGCTGAATTTGTTCTCATCCATGCTCTAGGTTCCACTCCCTTGAGCAGTCTCAATCCCTTCATGATTAAGAAGGTTATTGATGGCTGTGCTGGGGAGGTGGAACAAGTCAAAAAACTTGCGAACGGAGACCTCCTTGTAAAGATTTGCAATTCTTCCCAGGTTAAGGACTTGCTGAAGCTGCGCAAGTTTCATATTTATGATGTCGAAGCCAAGATCCCAACTTCCATGAATTCCTGCAAGGGTGTCATCACTTGCAGGGATCTCATGGTGATGAGTGAGGAAGAGATCATAGAGGAACTTGCTCAGCAAGATGTAATCGATGCCCACTTCATAACAAGATATTCGGAAGGTGTCAAGACGAAGACAGCAACCATTGTTTTGACTTTCGGTAAAGTGTCACTGCCTAGCCAAGTAAAAATTGGTTATGAAATTGTCCATGTGCGGCCATATATTCCCAACCCTTTCCGTTGCTTGAAATGCCAGATGTATGGGCATGGTTCAAAGACTTGTCGGGCTTCCCAGCCAGTGTGTGGCAAGTGTGCAAGCCAGGGTCATGATGCGGAACACTGCACATCTGAGACGGTCTGTTGCTTCCACTGCAAGGGCGCTCACTCCACTTCCTCTAGGGATTGTCCCAAGTGGAAGGAGGAGAAGGATGTCTGCACAGTGAAGGCAACGGAGGGCATTTCCTACTACGAAGCTAGGAAAAAGGTGAAGGAGTTGCATGCAACTCCCACGCCGAATAGGTCCTATGCTTCGGCGGTAATGTCCCGTCCTGTGATGTGCTCTGTAGAGACCCAGACTGACCCTGTCTTTCTCCCTCCTGCCACTCACAGTACCTCTCCATCTCGACCTCCTGTCCGCTCCAACTCTCTCACTGACATCCCTAAGGCTTCAACGTACTCTCAGGCTGCTGCTGCCTCTCCATCAGTACTGCCTAAAGCGAAACCCGACAAGTCTAGTAAAAGTAACCTGACCACCCTCACAAAGTCTCGTCCTCACGTTCTTCCAGTTCCTACTCCAGCGAGGGAGAGGAAGGTTAGCTCTTCCTCGGGGGAGTCAGGGAACCTCGTAATTGACGATAATATGGAGGTTTCCGTGAACAAGCACCGGGATAGGTCCCCCGGTAGTCGCTCGCCTGCCGGCGGGAGACAAAAAAAGACAAAGCACATTGGCCCCCAACGAAAATCTTAAACCGTCGCTTTCACTGTATTACAGTGGAATTGTAGAGGTATTGGGAATAAGTTACATAATATAGCAATCTTGCTTTCTATACATAGGCCAGACGTTGTTTGTTTACAGGAGACGCGCCTGGAGGATCACCCTGATCCTCCACAGTTCAAACACTACCACTCGTATAGAAGATATGAAGGTCACGGAGTTCCCATTTACACCCACAAATCACACCCACAAACGGAAGTGATTCTAAATTCTTTTCTGGAAGCGGTCGCGTGCAGAGTAAAATTTAATAACACGTATCTGTCTATTTGCTCTCTGTACTGTCCTCCACATGGCCCCATTGATAGTGATGCTTTAAATTCACTAGTGGAACATCTGCCTGGAAATAAGTTAGTGTTGGGCGATTTTAACTCCCATCACTATCAGTGGGGTAGCTTGAGGATTGATGGTCGTGGGGAGCAAGTAGCCGACCTAATACTACAGTCCAACCTCTGTCTTCTGAACGATGGTAGAGCGACTCGTGTAGATGATCGTACTGGTAACTTTTCGGCCATTGACTTATCTTTGGCCTCCCCTGGTATACATCAAGATCTCTCATGGGATCCTTACGACGACTCCTTGGGAAGTGATCATTTACCCATCTGTCTTTCTTATACACGCGACATCATTTCGGACCCTCCACCTCCAAAATTTAACTATAAGAAAGCAGATTGGGGATCCTTCTCAAGGATCGCCAATTTAGATATATCTGGGGAGATCATAGATGTTAAGGTCGAAAATATAACCCAATCCATATTACACGCAGCTGAGGCTGCTATTCCCAAGACTTCTACAGTTCATGCGAAGCATAGAGCACATTGGTGGACGCCGGATTGCCGACAAGCTTTAAGAAAACGCAATAGGAGATACAGGATTTTTGATAGTCAGCCCACTGAGAAAAATTTTATTGCATACAAACAGGCACGGGCTGAGGCAAGGAGAATAATAAGAAGGGCTAAACGTGACTCCTGGCGGTCCTTTGTGTCCACGGTGACTCGTACAACACCATTACATAAAGTCTGGTCCACTATCAGATTATTAAATAATAAACGCCCATACTTCCCTGTCACCACCTTGCAGGTTAATAATAACATCTATGACGAGCCCGTGGACGTTGCTAACATCCTCGCCAGGAGTTTTTCTCATGTAAGTAGCTCAGCCAATTATGACCCGCGTTTCCAACATCATAAACGCACGGCTGAGCTACAGATATTAGACTTTGCCACAGAAGACGTAGACTCCCCGTACAACCAAGAGTTTATGCTAGATGAACTGCTCCTTGCCCTTAAATCCTGTAAAGACACCAGCCCTGGACCAGACACCATCACGTACGGTATGATCCAGCATCTTAATCAGGACAACCTGATTAAGATGTTAGCATTGTACAATGAGATTTGGGCGTCTCGAACGTTCCCAAACTCATGGCACTTTGCGCACGTCACACCGATACCCAAAGAGGCAGGTCGTCTTATGAATCGCACTTCATTTCGTCCTATTGTGTTGACTTCTTGTCTATGTAAGGTCATGGAACGTATGGTAAACAATAGGCTTCTTTTTGTTTTAGAGTCGAAGAATTTGTTAAATGATCAACAATGTGGCTTCCGTAAATACAGAAGTTCACTAGATCATTTAATGAATTTAGAGCATTGTATTGCAGAGGCATTTGCCAATAAAGAATTCATAATAGGAGTGTTCTTCGACATCCATAAAGCCTATGACATGACATGGCGACACGGTATACTAATGAAGCTCTATGCTTATGGTTTAAGAGGAAATTTGCCTGTTTTTATTTCAAATTTGTTAAGGGACAGAACTTTCTCTGTCAAATTGCCCTGTAACGTAACATCGGATATATTTATCCAGGAAAACGGGGTGCCGCATGGAAGTGTGCTTAGTCCTACCTTATTTAGTATTATGATCAATGATATTCTGTCATCAGCTCCCATCCCGAGGAATCTTAAATACTCACTCTACGCTGACGATTGTGCAATATGGCACTCTTCCCGTAATGCACAATTTTCGGCTGGGCGGATTCAAGCAGCCTTTGACTCCATCCACCAATGGGCCTTGCAGTGGGGATTTAAGTTTTCCGTACGTAAGTGTGCCGCTATAGTTTTCACTAATCGTAACGTACCTAATTTGTGCTTAACTTTGGATAATCAGGCGGTACCTTTTCAAAATTCTGTAAAATTTTTAGGAATACATTTTGATCGTAGAATGAATTTTAAACTTCACGTTAATACTTTGCTTGCTCGTTGTGATAAACCGTTAAATGTCCTCAAGTACCTAGCGGGTACTACCTGGGGTGCCGACAGAAAATCTTTATTAATGGTGTATAAGTCCCTTATTCGATCGAAGGTAGACTATGGCGCACAGGTGTATGGCTCGGCATCTGATGCCACTCTGAAAGGATTGGATGTGTTACAGAATAAATGTTTGCGAATGTGTCTTGGAGCTGTCCGGTGTTCCCGTGTAGCTCGTATGGAAGTGGAGGCGAATGTGCCTCCCCTCCGTATTCGCCGTGACCACCTGGCGTTGTCCTACGGCATAAGGACATTAAGAAAAAGTAATATCGGCAATGTGGCCTGTACCCCCCTGCGTCAATACCACCACCTTCTGCGGGGGGTGCGTTGGCCACTTGCCACTCGCCTCCACTTACTTACTCAGGAGCTTGATGTGGACCCCAGTGACTGTGACAAGTTGGTGCTTAAAAATATAGCGCCTTGGGAGCCACCCGGCTTTACAGTCGATGTTACATGGCTCCCAGCACCAAAGGCCAAGGCGCCGGAGGCGGAGGTCCACCACTTGTTTCGTAACATCATTGTTCGTCACTTGGGGTCCCATCAATTGTACACCGACGGCTCCAAGTCGAGTGAATGTGTGGGTGCAAGTGTGTGGTCGACTGAATGTGCCCTCAGGTATCGGTTGCCGACTCATACATCTGTGTTTACTTCAGAACTTTTTGCTATTGACAAAGCCATAGACTATGCTCTCAATTCCAGACACGACTCATTTGTCATATTTTCAGATTCAAAATCAGCCCTTCAGGCAATTGCATCTTGCACTACGGACTCTCACGAGATCCAGGGCCGCATCGTTAATAAGTTGCATTCATGCAACAAGTCATTCACGCTGATCTGGGTGCCTGGTCATTGTCGTATCTACGGCAATGAGCAGGCTGACTTACTTGCAAAGTCGGCTGTAGAGCTCGAGGAGACTTGGGACGTTCCTCGTGATCTACGGTCGAGTCTATCTCTCGAAAAGAAATCAATAAATCTTCTGTGGCAAGATCAGTGGACCAGACTAAATATTCCAACTTGTAAGCCGTACCTGGGCGACTGGGACACTGCCAACCGTCCCAGTCGCCTAGAAGAAAAAGTGTTGGCACGGCTACTGCTGAATGCCACCATTGTAACCCACATAAAACCATATATAGAAAGACGCTTCCCACCGCACTGTGACATCTGTAATGCGGTGTTATGTATTAGTCATATCATCCTGCGCTGTCGGCGATTTATTCGTGAACGCGCTTCACTTATAAATTACTGCGGCGCAGTAGACGTCCCCTTCACCCTTTCCACCATCCTGGGTGATGGGGACATTGTTATGACTGATAAAATGATGGCTTTCTTGAGACAGACCCGACTGATCAGAGTGATGTGACTTTTTTTACTGAGTGGTTATGGTTTTTATGAACAGTAAATATGTATATATTGTAATATTAATTAGGGTTGACAGTTGACATATTTTAAATAGTTCCTCCTCCCACCGATCTATTTCTAATATAGATGTCCCCTACATTAAGCCAAGTTCCTCGCCTGACAGTCACCAGATGATGAGTGCAATGTGTGCAATATAGGAAGGTATTGGGCACTTGCAGTCGATGGTGGTCTGCTGGGCGAGGTTCTTCACTTTTTGTACAAATTATGTAAATACATTATATTGTCTTGCTTAAGTTGTTCTAATTAGGGATGACAGCTGACGTATATGGAAATGTTCCTGACTCGTCTGGTTCCCTTTCATATATTGATGTCCCCTATATTAGGTTGTGCCCCGACTGACAGTCACCAGGTGATGAGTGCAGGTATGTAATGTAGAAAGCATTACATATCTGTAGTCGATGGTGTTCTGTTAGTCGAGGTATTTTTACCATTAGTGTAGGTCTAGCTATTTGTCTCTGTAGGATTTAGTATAGGTTAGCGATTTGTCTGTTAGGTGATTAGTTTTAGGGTCTTTAGTTAGTTTTCCTTTATAATATAAGGTATAAAAAATAAAAAAACAAGAAAAAATTTAAAAAAAAAAATAAAAAAAATAAAAAATAAATAAATAAGATTAAAATTATTATATATATATGTACGTTTGCATGAAAGTGTGTCTGTATGTATGCATGGAAGTGTGTGTGTGTGTGTGTGTGTGTGTGTGTGTGTGTGTGTGTATGTATGTATGTATATATATATATATATATATATATATGTATATATATATATATATATATATATATATGTTTGTATATATATGTATATATGTTTAAATGTATATACATATATATATAACTGGCCTTAATAACCAGGGGCTTCGGCCCCTATGGTTGATAGGCCGGAAAAAAAAAAAAAAAAAAAAAAAAGTCGTTAGTGAGAGGACTTTGATGGATGGTCGTGGAGTGATCAGTCGTGTTTCTCTGGCTCTCCTCTAGCTGCAGGGTTGCCTCACCGGCGTTAGCTTTGTTTTCTCCGCCACTAGGGCGTTTTTCAATAAAGTTAGGTTAGCTAGTACTAATTCTCCTCCCAGCCCTTTAGAGATATAGTAAGTGTCTATATCTGTTTCCTGAGATTGCCTTTGCTTACTCACCTCTGGAGTGTACCCCCCACTGATCGCTCTGGGGTGTGAGTTACACACGGGCGCGTCCTCCCGAGAGTGGTTTAAGAGGGTAATCTCAGATTAGGTGTGTGTTCCCCGGGCAATTCTCCCTTGGTCGTTTTTCTCTCTCTTCCCACTTCCCCCGTGAGGGGGAAGTGGTAACTATGGCAGACGCCACTGCTGCCTCCCTCCCCTTCAGGGGGGGAGGTAGTCCTGACCGACCCCCGACTGTCTCACGGACTGACTACCCCCAGACTGAACGGCCCCAGACACGTACCAGCCTTGACATTAATGTACATAACGCCGAGTTTGTTTTAATTCATGCGGTTGGTTCCACTCCCCTGTCCAGTCTCAATCCCTTCATTATCAAGAAGGTGATTGATGGATGTGCAGGAGAGGTGGAACAGGTAAAAAAACTTGCTAGCGGAGATCTCCTAGTAAAGACTGCAAATTCGTCCCAGGTTAAGGATTTGATGAAGATGAGCAAATTCCATTGCTATGATGTTGTGCCAATGATCCCTCACTCCATGAATTCCTGCAAGGGAGTCATCACTTGCAGGGACCTCATGGCCATGGAAGAGGACGACATCGTACATGAACTGGCTCATGAAGATGTAATTGAAGCCCGTTTCATCACGAGATTTTCCGAGGGCAGGAGGACGAAAACGGCAACGGTTATATTGACTTTCGGTAAAGTGACTCTCCCAACCCATATCAAAGTGGGGTATGAAATTGTTAACGTAAGGACATACATCCCTAACCCACTTCGTTGTTTACGATGTCAGTTATATGGACACCATGAAGAGTCTTGTCGGGCTTCTCAATCACTCTGTGGCAAGTGCGCAACACAAGGACATGATGCTGACCATTGCACATCAGAGGGTGTTAGCTGCTTTCACTGCAAGGGTGCTCACTTCACTTCCTCTAGGGATTGTCCCAAGTGGAAGGAGGAGAAAGAGGTCTGTGCGGTGAAGGCGACTGAGGGCATTTCTTTCTACGAAGCAAGGAAAAAGGTGAAGGAGTTGCATGCAACTCCCACACCGAATAGGTCCTATGCTTCGTCAGTGATGTCCCGCCCTGTGATGTGCACTGTGGAGACGCAGACTGATCTCGTGCTTGTTAATCAAGTCACTCACTCTACCTCCACCTCCACCTCTAAACCTCCTGTACGATCCAACTCTCTAACTGACCTCCCTAAAGCTTCATCATACTCACAGGCCGCTGCTGCTTCTCAGTCAGTCAAGCCTAAATCGAAGACTGACAAGACTGTAAAACATAACTTCACAACCCTTTCAAAGCCACGTCCTCATGTCCTCCCTGCTCCTAGCCCAGCGAGGGAGAGGAAGAATAGCTCTTCCTCGGTGGACTCTAGGAGCCTTGTTATTGACCAAAATATGGAGGTTTCCGTCAGCAAGCACCGGGAAAGGTACCCCGGTAGCCACTCGCCTGGTCGCGGGGGGCATAAAAAAATTAAACACACTGGCCCTCCCCGTAAATCTTAAACCGCCGCATTCACTATACTACAGTGGAATTGTAGAAGTATTGGGAATAAGTTACACAATATAACAATCTTGCTTTCTATACACAGGCCAGACGTTGTTTGTTTACAGGAGACGCGCCTGGAGGATCACCCTGATCCTCCACAGTTCAAACACTACCACTCGTATAGAAGATATGAAGGTCACGGAGTAGCCATATACACACATAAATCACACCCACAAACGGAAGTGATTCTAAATTCTACTCTGGAAGCTGTCGCGTGCAGAGTAAAATTTAATAACACGTATCTGTCTATTTGCTCTCTGTACTGTCCTCCACATGGCCCCATTGATAGTGATGCTTTAAATTCACTAGTTGAACATCTCCCTGGGAATAAGTTAGTGTTGGGCGATTTTAACGCCCATCACTATCAATGGGGTAGCTTGAGGATCGATGGTCGTGGGGAGCAAGTAGCCAACCTAATACTACAGTCCAGCCTCTGTCTTCTGAACGATGGTAGAGCGACTCGTGTAGATGATCGTACTGGTAACTTTTCGGCCATTGACTTATCTTTGGCCTCACCTGGTATACATCAAGATCTATCATGGGACCCTTACGACGACTCCTTGGGAAGTGATCATTTACCCATCTGTCTTTCTTATACACGCGACAACATTTCAGACCCTCCACCTCCAAAATTTAACTATAAGAAAGCAGATTGGGGATCCTTCTCAAGGATCGCCAATTTAGATATATCTGGGGAGACCATAGATGTTAAGGTCGAAAATATAACTACTTTCATATTACACGCAGCTGAGGCTGCTATTCCCAAGACTTCTACAGTTCATGCGAAGCATAGAGCACATTGGTGGACGCCGGATTGCCGACAAGCATTAAGAAAACGCAATAGGAGATACAGGATTTTTGATAGTCAGCCCACTGAGAAAAATTTTATTACATACAAACAGGCACGGGCTGAGGCAAGGAGAATAATAAGAAGGGCCAAACGTGACTCCTGGCGGTCCTTTGTGTCCACGGTGACTCGTACAACACCATTACGTAAAGTCTGGTCCACCATAAGAATATTAAATAATAAAGGCCCATATTTCCCCATTACCACCTTGCAAGTAAATAATAACATCTATGACGAGCCCGTGGACGTTGCTAACATCCTCGCCAGGAGTTTTTCTCATGTAAGTAGCTCAGCCAATTATGACCCGCGTTTCCAACATCATAAACGCACGGCTGAGCTACAGATATTTGACTTTGCCACAGAAGACGTAAACTCCCCGTACAACCAAGAGTTTACGCTAGATGAACTGCTCCTTGCCCTTAAATCCTGTAAAGACACCAGCCCTGGACCAGACACCATCACGTACGGTATGATCCAGCATCTTAATCAGGACAACCTGATTAAGATGTTAGCATTGTACAATGAGATTTGGGCGTCTCGAACGTTCCCAAACTCATGGCACTTTGCGCACGTCATACCGATACCCAAAGAGGCTGGTCGTCTTATGAATCCCACTTCATTTCGTCCTATTGTGTTGACTTCTTGTCTATGTAAGGTCATGGAGCGTATGGTTAACAATAGGCTTCTTTTTGTTTTAGAGTCGAAGAATTTGTTAAATGATCAACAATGTGGCTTCCGTAAATACAGAAGTTCACTAGATCATTTAATGAATTTGGAGCATTGTATTGCAGAGGCATTTGCCAATAAAGATTTCATGATAGGGGTGTTCTTGGACATCCATAAAGCCTATGACATGACCTGGCGACACGGTGTACTAATGAAGCTCTATGCTTATGGTTTAAGAGGAAATTTGCCTGTTTTTATTTCAAATTTCTTAAGGGACAGAACTTTCTCTGTCAAATTGCCCCGTAACATAACATCGGATATATTTATCCAGGAAAACGGGGTGCAGCAGGAAAGTGTGCTTAGTCCTATCTTATTTAGTATTATGATCAATGATATTCTGTCATCAGCTCCCATTCCGAGGAATCTTAAATACTCACTCTATGCTGACGATTGTGCAATATGGCACTCTTCCCGTAATGCACGATTTTCGGCTGGGCGGATTCAAGCAGTCCTTGACTCCGTCCACCAATGGGCCTTGCAGTGGGGATTTAAGTTTTCCGTCCGTAAGTGTGCCGCTATAGTTTTCACTAATCGTATCGTACCTAATTTGTGCTTAACTTTGGATAATCAGGCGGTACCTTTTCAAAATTCTGTAAAATTTTTAGGAATACATTTTGATCGTAGAGTGAATTTTAAACTTCACTTTAATACTTTGCTTGCTCGTTGTGATAAACCGTTAAATGTCCTCAAGTACCTAGCGGGTACTACCTGGGGTGCCGACAGAAAATCTTTATTAATGGTGTATAAGTCCCTTATTCGATCAAAGCTAGACTATGGCGCACAGGTGTATGGCTCGGCATCTGATGCCACGCTGAAAGGATTGGATGTGTTACAGAACAAATGCTTGCGAATGTGTCTTGGAGCTGTACGGTGTACTCGTGTGGCTCGTATGGAAGTGGAGGCGAATGTGCCTCCCCTCCGTATTCGCCGTGACCACCTGCCCTTGTCCTATAGTGTAAGGACATTTAGAAAAAGTAATATCGACAATGTGGCCTGTACCCCCCTGCGTCAATACCACCACCTTTTGCGGGGGGTGCGTCGGCCACTTGCCGTTCGCCCCCACTTACTGACTCAGGAGCTTGGTGTGGACCCCAGAGACTGTGACAAGTTGGTGTTAAAAAATATAGCGCCTTGGGAGCCACCTGCCTTTACTGTTGATGTTACATGGCTCCCATCACCAAAGGCCAAGGCGCCGGAGGCGGAGGTCCACCACTTGTTTTGTAACATCATCATTCGTCACTTGGGGTCCCACCACTTGTACACCGACGGCTCCAAGTCGAGTGAATGTGTGGGTGCAAGTGTGTGGTCGACTGAATGTGCCCTCAGGTATCGGTTGCCGACTCATACATCTGTGTTTACCTTAGAACTTTTTGTCATTGACAAAGCCATAGACTATGTTCTCAATTCTAGGTATGATTCATTTGTCATATTTTCAGATTCAAAATCAGCCCTTCAGGCAATTGCATCTTGTATTTCGGACTCTCACAAGATCCAGGGCTGGATCGTTAAAAAGTTGCATTCATGCAACAAGTCATTCACGCTGATCTGGGTGCCTGGTCACTGTCGTATCTACGGTAATGAGCAGGCTGACTTACTTGCAAAGTCGGCTGTAGAGCTCGAGGAGACTTGGGACGTTCCTCGTGATCTACGGTCGAGTCTCTCTCTCGGAAAGAAATCAATAAATCTTCTGTGGCAAGGTCAGTGGACCAGACTAAATATTCCAACCTGTAAGCCGTACCTGGGCGACTGGGATACCGCCAACCGCCCCAGTCACATGGAAGAAAAAGTGTTGGCACGATTACGGCTTAATGCCACCGTTGTAACACACATGAAACCTTATATGGAAAGACGCTTCCCACCGCACTGTGACATCTGTGATGCGGTGTTATCTATCAGTCATATCATCCTGCTCTGTCGGCGATTTATTCGTGATCGTACTTCACTTATAAATTACTGCGGTGCAGCAGACGTCCCCTTCACCCTTTCCACCATCCTGGGTGATGGGGACATTGTTATGACTGATAAATTGATGGCTTTCTTGAGAGAGACCGGACTGATCAGAGTGATGTGACTTTTTTACTGTGTGGTTGTGGTTTTTATCAACAGTAAATATGTATATATTGTAATATTAATTAGGGTTGACAGTTGACATATTTGAAACAGTTCCTCCTCCCACTGATCTATTTCTAATATAGATGTCCCCTACATTAAGCCAAGTTCCTCGACTAACAGTCACCAGCTGATGAGTGCAAGTGTGCAATATAGAAAGGTATTGGGCACTTGCAGTCGATGGTGGTCTGCTGGCCGATGTTCTTCACTTTTTGTACAAATTATGTAAATACATTATATTATCTGGCTTAAGTTATTCTAATTAGGGACGACAGCTGACGTATATGGAAATGTTCCTGACTAGTCTGGTTCCCTTTCATATATTGATGTCCCCTATATTAGGTTGTGCCTCGACTGACAGTCACCAGGTGATGAGTGCAGGTATGTCATGTAGAAAGGCATTACATATCTGCAGTCGATGGTGTTCTGTTAGTAGAGGTATTTTTACCATTAGTGTAGGTCTAGCTATTTGTCTCTGTAGGATTTAGTATAGGTTAGCGATTTGTCTGTTAGGTGATTAGTTTTAGGGTCTTTACATTAGGTATTTTAGTTTATAAGTAATATAAGGTTAAAAAAAATAAAAAAATAAAAAATAAAAAAGATAATAAAAATAAAATTACAAAAAAATAATAAAATAAAAATTATTATATATATATGTACGTGTGCATGAAAGTGTGTATGTTCATATGCATGGGTGTGTGTATGTATGTATGTATGTATGTATATATATATGTTCATGTATATATGTATATATGTGCAAATATATATACATATATATAATTTGCGTTAATGACCAGGGGTTCCGGCCTCAATGGTCGATAGGCAAAAAAAAAAAAAAAAAAGTCGTTAGCTGGACTTTGATGCATGGTCGTGGAGAGTAAAGACGTGTTTTCTGTGCTCTCCTCTAGATATAGGGCTGCCTCACCGGCATTAGTTTTCCTTTGTTTTCGCCACTAGGGCGTACTTTCAGTTAGGCTAGCTAGTATTCATTTTCCTCCCCTCCCTGTTAGAGATACAATAGGAGTTTGTATCTTTTCCTGAGTTTACCTTTGCTTATCGCCCACGGAGGGTCCCCCGCACTGATCGCTCTGGGGCGTGAACGGACACGGTCGGGCCTCCCTGGAGTGGTTTGAGAGGGCAACCTCAGATATAGGTGTTTTGCCCCTGGTTGTTGGTCCCTTGATTGTCTTTTCTCCCTCTTCCCACTTCCCCCTTTGGGGGGGGGGGTTACTATGGAGGACGCCCCTGCTGCCTCCCCCCCCCCTCAGGGGGGGAGGTAGTCCTGACGACAATAGGCATGACCAGACTGACCACCCCAAGACGGACGAACGCCAGACTCGTGCCCCACTTGATGTCCCAGTAGACAATGCCACCTTTGTCACTCTTCAAACACTAGGTTCTACTCCCCTGTCCAGTCTCAATCCCTTCCTTGTCAAGAAGGTGATTGACCACTGTGCGGGAGAGGTCGAACAGGTTAAAAAACTTGCGAACGGAGATCTCCTGATTAAAACTTTTAATTCATCTCAAGTGAAAGATTTGCTGAAACTGCGTAAATTCCACTGTTACGATGTCGAAGCCAAAATCCCTGTCTCCATGAATTCTTGCAAGGGTGTTGTCACTTGCAGGGATCTCATGGTGATGAGTGAGGACGAAATCGTAAGTGAATTGGCGCACCAATACGTAATTGAGGCTAGATTTATTACTCGCTACTCAGAAGGCATAAGGACGAAGACTGCAACTATTGTCTTGATGTTTGCCAAAGTGTCTCTTCCAAGTTCTGTCAAAGTTGGATACGAAATTGTTCATGTTCGGCCTTACATCCCTAACCCTTTGCGTTGCCTGAAATGCCAGCTGTATGGGCATGGCGCAAAGACTTGTCGGGCTTCCCAGCCAGTGTGCGGCAAGTGTGGAAGGCAGGGTCATGATGCGGACCATTGTACATCTGTGACAGTATGTTGCTTTCACTGCAAGGGCACTCACTCCACTTCCTCTAGGGACTGTCCCAAGTGCAAGGAGGAGAAGGAGGTCTGCACGGTAAAGGCAACTGAGGGCATTTCCTATTACGAAGCTAGGAAAAAGGTGAAGGAGTTGCATGCAACTCCCACGCCGAATAGGTCCTATGCTTTGGCGGTAATGTCCCATCCTGTGATGGGCTCTGTCAAGATGCAGACTGACCCTGTCTTTCTCCCTCCTGCCACTCACAGTACATCTCCATCTCGACCTCCTGTCCGTTCCAACTCTCTCACTGACATCCCTAAGGCATCAACTTACTCTCAGGCTGCTGCTGCCTCTCCATCAGTACGGCGTAAAACGAAGCCTGACAAGTCTACTAAAAGTAACATGACCACCCTCACAAAACAGTCTCGTCCTCATGTTCTTCCAGTTCCCACTCCAGCAAGGAAGAGGAAGGTTAGCTCTTCCTCGGGGGAGTCAGGGAACCTCGTAATTGACGACAATATGGAGGTTTCCGTGAACAAGCACCGGGATAGGTCCCCCGGTAGTCGCTCGCCTGCTGGCGGGCGACAAAAAAAGACAAAGCACACTGGCCCCCAACGAAAATCTTAAACCGTCGCTTTCACTATACTACAGTGGAATTGTAGAGGTATTGGGAATAAGTTACACAATATAGAAATCTTGCTTTCACTACACAGGCCAGACGTTGTTTGTTTACAGGAGACGCGCCTGGAGGATCATCCTGATCCTCCACAGTTCAAACACTATCACTCGTATAGAAGATATGAAGGTCACGGAGTTGCCATTTACACCCACAAATCACACCCACAAACGGAAGTGATTCTAAATTCTACTCTGGAAGCGGTTGCGTGCAGAGTAAAATTTAATAACACGTATCTGTCTATTTGCTCTCTGTACTGTCCTCCACATGGCCCCATTGATAGTGATGCTTTAAATTCACTAGTGGAACATCTCCCTAGGAATAAATTAGTGTTGGGCGATTTTAACGCCCATCACTATCAATGGGGTAGCTTGAGGATTGATGGTCGTGGGGAGCAAGTAGCCGACCTAATACTACAGTACAACCTCTGTCTTCTGAACGATGGTAGAGCGACTCGTGTAGATGATCGTACTGGTAACTTTTCGGCCATTGACTTATCTTTGGCCTCCCCTGGTATACATCAAGATTTTTTATGGAATCCTTACGACGACTCCTTGGGAAGTGATCATTTACCCATCTGTCTTTCTTATAAACGCGACATCGTTTCGGACCCTCCACCTCCAAAATTTAACTATAAGAAAGCAGATTGGGGATCCTTCTCAAGGATCGCCAATTTAGATATATCTGGGGAGACCATAGATGTTAAGGTCGAAAATATAACTACTTCCATATTACACGCAGCTGAGGCTGCTATTCCCAAGACTTCTACAGTTCATGCGAAGCATAGAGCACATTGGTGGACGCCGGATTGCCGACAAGCATTAAGAAAACGCAATAGGAGATACAGGATTTTTGATAGTCAGCCTACTGAGAAAAATTTTATTGCATACAAACAGGCATGGGCTGAGGCAAGGAGAATAATAAGAAGGGCCAAACATGACTCCTGGTGGTCCTTTGTGTCCACGGTGACTCGTACAACACCATTACGTAAAGTCTGGTCCAGTATAAGATTATTATATAATAAACGCCCATACTTCCCTGTCACCACCTTGCAGGTGAATAACACCACCTATGACGAGCCCGTGGACGTTGCTAACATCCTCGCCAGGAGTTTTTCTCATATAAGTAGCTCAGCCAATTATGATCCGCGTTTCCAACATCATAAATGCATGGCTGAGCTACAGATATTAGACTTTGCCACAGGAGAATTAAACTCCCCGTACAACCAAGAGTTTACGCTAGATGAACTGCTCCTTGCCCTTAAATCCTGTAAAGACACCAGCCCTGGACCAGACACCATCACGTACGGTATGATCCAGCATCTTAATCAGGACGATCTGATTAAGATGTTAGCATTGTTCAATGAGATTTCGGCGTCTCGAACGTTCCCAAACTCATGGCACTTTGCGCACGTCATACCGATACCCAAAGAGGCTGGTCGTCTTACGAATCCCACTTCATTTCGTCCTATTGTGTTGACTTCTTGTCTATGTAAGGTCATGGAACGTATGGTTAACAATAGGCTTCTTTTTGTTTTAGAGTCGAAGAATTTGTTAAATGATCACCACCTTGCAGGTGAATAACACCACCTATGACGAGCCCGTGGACGTTGCTAACATCCTCGCCAGGAGTTTTTCTCATGTAAGTAGCTCAGCCAATTATGATCCGCGTTTCCAACATCATAAACGCATGGCTCAGCTACATGTATTAGACTTTGCCACAGAAGACGTAAACTTCCCGTACAACCAAGAGTTTACGCTAGATGAACTGCTCCTTGCCCTTAAATTCTGTAAAGACACCAGCCCTGGACCAGACACCATCACGTACGGTATGATCCAGCATGTTAATCAGGACAACCTGATTAAGATGTTAGCATTGTACAATGAGATTTGGGCGTCTCGAACGTTCCCAAACTCATGGCACTTTGCGCACGTCATACCGATACCCAAAGAGGCTGGTCGTCTTATGAATCCCACTTCATTTCGTCCTATTGTGTTGACTTCTTGTCTATGTAAAGTCATGGAACGTATGGTTAACAATAGGCTTCTTTTTGTTTTAGAGTCGAAGAATTTGTTAAATGATCAACAATGTGGGTTCCGTAAATACAGAAGTTCACAAGATCATTTAATGAATTTGGAGCATTGTATTGCAGAGGCATTTGCCAATAAAGAATTCATGATAGGTGTGTTCTTCCATAAAGCCTATGACATGACATGGCGACACGGTATACTAATGAAGCTCTATGGTAATGGTTTAAGAGGAAATTTGCCTCTTTTTATTACAAATTTCTTAAGGGACAGAACTTTCTCTTTCAAATTGCCCCGTAACGTAACATCGGATATATTTATCCAGGAAAACGGGGTGCCACAGGGAAGTGTGCTTAGTCCTACTTTATTTAGTATTATGATCAATGATATTCTGTCATCAGCTCCCATGCCGAGGAATCTTAAATACTCGCTCTACGCTGACGATTGTGCAATATGGCACTCTTCCCGTAATACACAATTTTCGGCTGGGCGGATTCAAGCAGCCCTTGACTCCGTTCACGAATGGACCTTGCAGTGGGGATTTAAGTTTTCAGTCCATAAGTGTGCCGCTATAGTTTTCACTAATCGTAACGTACCTAATTTGTTCTTAACTTTGGATAATCAGGCCGTACCTTTTCAAAATTCTGTAAAATTTTTAGGATTACATTTTGATCGTAGAATGAATTTTAAACTTCACGTTAATACTTTGCTTGCTCGTTGTGATAAACTGTTAAATGTCCCCAAGTACCTAGCGGGTACTACCTGGGGTGCCGACAGAAAATCTTTATTAATGGTGTATAAGTCCCTTATTCGATCGAAGCTAGACTATGGCGCACAGGTGTATGGCTCGGCACCCGATGCCACTCTGAAAGGATTGGATGTGTTACAGAATAAATGTTTGCGAATGTGTCTTGGAGCCGTCTGGTGTACCCGTGTGACTCGTATGGAAGTGGAGGCGAATGTGCCTCCCCTGCGTATTCGCCGTGACCACCTGGCCTTGTCCTACGGTATAAGGACGCTAAGGAAGAGTAATATCGGCAATGTGGCCTGTACCCATCTGCGTTAATACCACCACCTTCTGCGGGGGGTGCGTCGGCCACTTGCCGCTCGCCTCCACTTACTGACTCAGGAGCTTGATGTGGACCCCAGTGACTGTGACAAGTTGGTGCATAAAAATATAGCGCCTTGGGAGCCACCCGGCTTTACAGTCGATGTTACATGGCTCCCAGCACCAAAGGCCAAGGCGCCGGAGGCGGAGGTCCACCACTTGTTTCGTAACATCATTGTTCGTCACTTGGGGTCCCATCAATTGTACACCGACGGCTCCAAGTCGAGTGAATGTGTGGGTGCAAGTGTGTGGTCGACTGAATGTGCCCTCAGGTATCGGTTGCCGACTCATACATCTGTGTTTACTTCAGAACTTTTTGCTATTGACAAAGCCATAGACTATGCTCTCAATTCTAGGCATGACTCATTTGTCATATTTTCAGATTCAAAATCAGCCCTTAAGGCAATTGCATCTTGCACTACGGACTCTCATGAGATCCAGGGCCGCATCGTTAATAAGTTGCATTCATGCAACAAGTCATTCACGCTGATCTGGGTGCCTGGTCATTGTCGTATCTACGGCAATGAGCAGGCTGACTTACTTGCAAAGTCGGCTGTGGAGCTCGAGGAGACTTGGGACGTTCCTCGTGATCTACGGTCGAGTCTATCTCTCGGAAAGAAATCAATAAATCTTCTGTGGCAAGGTCAGTGGACCAGACTAAATATTCCAACTTGTAAGCCGTACCTGTTCGACTGGGACACTGCCAACCGTCCCAGTCGCCTAGAAGAAAAAGTGTTGGCAAGGTTACGGCTTAATGTCACCATTTTAACCCACATAAAACCATATATGGAAAGACGCTTCCCACCGCACTGTGACATCTGTAATGCGGTGTTATCTATTAGTCATATCATCCTGCGCTGTCGGCGATTTATTCGTGAACGTGCTTCACTTATAAATTACTGCGGCGCAGTAGACGTCCTCTTCACCCTTTCCACCATACTGGGTGATTGGAACATTGTTATGACTGATAAATTGATGGCTTTCTTGAGAGAGACCGGACTGATCAGAGTGATGTGACTTTTTTACTAAGTGGTTATGGTTTTTATGAACAGTAAATATGTATACATTGTAATATTAATTAGGGTTGACAGTTGACATATTTTAAATAGTTCCTCCTCCCACAGATCTATTTCTAATATAGATGTCCCCTACATTAAGCCAAGTTCCTCGCCTGACAGTCACCAACTGATGAGTGCAAGTGTGCAATAAAGGAAGGTATTGGGCACTTGCAGTCAATGGTGGTCTGCTGGGCGAGTTTCTTTACTTTTTGTACAAATTATGTAAATACATTATATTATCTTGCTTAAGTTGTTCTAATTAGGGACGACAGCTGACGTATATGGAAATGTTCCTGACTCGTCTGGTTCCCTTTCATATACTGATGTCCCCTATATTAGGTTGTGCCTCGACTGACAGTCACCAGGTGATGAGTGCAGGTATGTCATGTAGAAAGGCATTACATATCTGCAGTCGATGGTGTTCTGTTAGTCGAGGTATTTTTACCATTAGTGTAGGTCTAGCTATTTGTCTCTGTAGGATTTAGTATAGGTTAGCGATTTGTCTGATAGGTGATTAGTTTTAGGGTCTTTAGATTAGTTTGTCTTTATATTATAAAGTATTAAAAATATAAAACCAAGAAAAAATTTAAAAAAAATAAAAATACAAAAAAATAAATAAATAAGATTAAAATTATTATATATATATGTACGTTTGCATGAAAATGTGTCTGTATGTATGCATGGAAGTGTGTGTGTGTGTGTGTGTGTGTGTGTGTGTGTATGTATATATATATGTTTGTATATATATGTATATATATTTAAATGTATATAAATATATATATATATATATGTATATATGTTTAAATGTATATACATATATATATATGTGTGTGTGTATATATATGGCTTTAATAACCAGCGGCTTCGGCCCCAATGGTTGATAGGCCGGGAAAAAAAAAAAAAAAAAAAGTCATTAGCTGGACTTTGATGCATGGTCGTGGAGAGTAAAGACGTGTTTTCTCTGCTCTCCTCTAGATATAGGGCTGCCTCACCGGCATTAGTTTTCCTTTGTTTTCGCCACTAGGGCATACTTTCAGTTAGGCTAGCTAGTATTCATTTTCCTCCCCTCCCTGTTAGAGATACAATAGGAGTTTGTATCTTTTCCTGAGTTTACCTTTGCTTATCGCCCACGGAGAGTCCCCCCCACTGATCGCTCTGGGGAGTGAACTGACACGGTCGGGCCTCCCTGGAGTGGTTTGAGAGGGCAACCTCAGATATAGGTGTTTTGCCCCTGGTTGTTGGTCCCTTGATTGTCTTTTCTCCCTCTTCCCACTTTCCCCGTTAGGGAGGGGTGGTTACTATGGAGGACGCCCCTGCTGCCTCCCCCCCCCTCAGGGGGGGATGTAGTCCTGACGACAATAGGCATGACCAGACTGACCACCCCAAGACGGACGATCTCCAGACTCGTGCCCCACTTGATGTCCCAGTAGACAATGGCACCTTTGTCAATCTCCATGCACTAGGTTCTACTCCCCTGTCCAGTCTCAATCCCTTCCTTGTCAAGAAGGTGATTGACCACTGTGCGGGAGAGGTCGAACAGGTTAAAAAACTTGCGAACGGAGATCTCCTGATTAAAACTTTTAATTCATCTCAAGTGAAAGATTTGCTGAAACTGCGTAAATTCCACTGTTACGATGTCGAAGCCAAAATCCCTGTCTTCATGAATTCTTGCAAGGGTGTTGTCACTTGCAGGGATCTCATGGTGATGAGTGAGGACGAAATCGTAAGTGAATTGGCGCACCAAGACGTAATTGAGGCTAGATTTATTACTCGCTACTCAGAAGGCATCAGGACGAAGACTGCAACTATTGTCCTGACGTTTGCCAAAGTGTCTCTTCCAAGTTCTGTCAAAGTTGGATACGAAATTGTTCATGTTCGGCCTTACATCCCTAACCCTTTGCGTTGCCTGAAATGAGAGCTGTATGGGCATGGCGCAAAGACTTGTCGGGCTTCCCAGCCAGTGTGCGGCAAGTGTGGAAGCCAGGGTCATGATGCGGACCATTGTACATCTGTGACAGTATGTTGCTTTCACTGCAAGGGCACTCACTCCACTTCCTCTAGGGACTGTCCCAAGTGGAAGGAGGAAAAGGAGGTCTGCGCGGTAAAGGCAACTGAGGGCATTTCCTATTACGAAGCTAGGGAAAAGGTGAAGGAGTTGCATGCAACTCCCACGCCGAATAGGTCCTATGCTTTGGCGGTAATGTCCCGTCCTGTGATGTGCTCTGTCGAGATGCAGACTGACCCTGTCTTTCTCCCTCCTGCCACTCACAGTACATCTCCATCTCGACCTCCTGTCCGTTCCAACTCTCTCACTGACCTCCCTAAGGCATCAACTTACTCTCAGGCTGCTGCTGCCTCTCCATCAGTACGGCCTAAAACGAAGCCTGACAAGTCTACTAAAAGTAACATGACCACCCTCACAAAACAGTCTCGTCCTCAAGTTCTTCCAGTTCCCACTCCAGCAAGGAAGAGGAAGGTTAGCTCTTCCTCGGGGGAGTCAGGGAACCTCGTAATTGACGACAATATGGAGGTTTCCGTGAACAAGCACCGGGATAGGTCCCCCGGTAGTCGCTCGCCTGCTGGCGGGCGACAAAAAAAGACAAAGCACACTGGCCCCCAACGAAAATCTTAAACCGTCGCTTTCACTATACTACAGTGGAATTGTAGAGGTATTGGGAATAAGTTACACAATATAGCAATCTTGCTTTCACTACACAGGCCAGACGTTGTTTGTTTACAGGAGACGCGCCTGGAGGATCATCCTGATCCTCCACAGTTCAAACACTATCACTCGTATAGAAGATATGAAGGTCACGGAGTTGCCATTTACACACACAAATCACACCCACAAACGGAAGTGATTCTAAATTCTACTCTGGAAGCCGGTTGCGTGCAGAGTAAAATTTAATAACACGTGTCTGTCTATTTGCTCTCTGTACTGTCTTCCACATGGCCCCATTGATAGTGATGCTTTAAATTCACTAGTGGAACATCTCCCTGGGAATAAATTAGTGTTGGGCGATTTTAACGCCCATCACTATCAATGGGGTAGCTTGAGGATTGATGGTCGTGGGGAGCAAGTAGCCGACCTAATACTACAGTCCAACCTCTGTCTTCTGAACGATGGTAGAGCGACTCGTGTAGATGATCGTACTGGTAACTTTTCGGCCATTGACTTATTTTTGGCCTCCCCTGGTATACATCAAGATTTTTTATGGAATCCTTACGACGACTCCTTGGGAAGTGATCATTTACCCATCTGTCTTTCTTATAAACGCGACATCGTTTCGGACCCTCCACCTCCAAAATTTAACTATAAGAAAGCAGATTGGGGATCCTTCTCAAGGATCGCCAATTTAGATATATCTGGGGAGACCATAGATGTTAAGGTCGAAAATATAACTACTTCCATATTACACGCACCTGAGGCTGCTATTCCCAAGACTTCTACAGTTCATGCGAAGCATAGAGCACATTGGTGGACGCCGGATTGCCGACAAGCATTAAGAAAACGCAATAGGAGATACAGGATTTTTGATAGTCAGCCTACTGAGAAAAATTTTATTGCATACAAACAGGCATGGGCTGAGGCAAAGAGAATAATAAGAAGGGCCAAACGTGACTCCTGGCGGTCCTTTGTGTCCACGGTGACTCGTACAACACCATTACGTAAAGTCTGGTCCACTATAAGATTATTAAATAATAAACGCCCATACTTCCCTGTCACCACCTTGCAGGTGAATAACACCACCTATGACGAGCCCGTGGACGTTGCTAACATCCTCGCCAGGAGTTTTTCTCATGTAAGTAGCTCAGCCAATTATGATCCGCGTTTCCAACATCATAAACGCACGGCTGAGCTACAGATATTAGACTTTGCCACAGAAGACGTAAACTCCCCGTACAACCAAGAGTTTACGCTAGATGAACTGCTCCTTGCCCTTAAATCCTGTAAAGACACCAGCCCTGGACCAGACACCATCACGTACGGTATGATCCAGCATCTTAATCAGGACAACCTGATTAAGATGTTAGCATTGTACAATGAGATTTGGGCGTCTCGAACTTTCCCAAACTCATGGCACTTTGCGCACGTCATACCGATACCCAAAGAGGCTGGTCGTCTTATGAATCCCACTTCATTTCGTCCTATTGTGTTGACTTCTTGTCTGTGTAAGGTCATAGAACGAATGGTTAACAATAGGCTTCTTTTTGTTTTAGAGTCGAAGAATTTGTTAAATGATCAACAATGTGGCTTCCGTAAATACAGAAGTTCACTAGATCATTTAATGAATTTGGAGCATTGTATTGCAGAGGCATTTGCCAATAAAGAATTCATGATAGGGGTGTTCTTGGACATCCATAAAGCCTATGACATGACATGGCGACACGGTATATTAATGAAGCTCTATGCTTATGGTTTAAGAGGAAATTTGCCTGTTTTTATTTCAAATTTCTTAAGGGACAGAACTTTCTCTTTCAAATTGCCCCGTAACGTAACATCGGATATATTTATCCAGGAAAACGGGGTGCCGCAGGGAAGTGTGCTTAGTCCTACTTTATTTAGTATTACGATCAATGATATTCTGTCATCAGCTCCCATCCCGAGGAATCTTAAATACTCACTCTACGCTGACGATTGTGCAATATGGCACTCTTCCCGTAATGCACAATTTTCGGCTGGGCGGATTCAAGCAGCCCTTGACTCCGTCCACCAATGTGCCTTGCAGTGGGGATTTAAGTTTTCCGTACGTAAGTGTGCCGCTATAGTTTTCACTAATCGTAACGTACCTAATTTGTGCTTAACTTTGGATAATCAGGCGGTACCTTTTCAAAATTCTGTAAAATTTTTAGGAATACATTTTGATCGTAGAATGAATTTTAAACTTCACGTTAATACTTTGCTTGCTCGTTGTGATAAACCGTTAAATGTCCTCAAGTACCTAGCGGGTACTACCTGGGGTGCCGACAGAAATTTTTTATTAATGGTGTATAAGTCCCTTATTCGATCAAAGCTAGACTATGGCGCACAGGTGTATGGCTCGGCATCTGATGCCACGCTGAAAGGATTGGATGTGTTACAGAATAAATGCTTGCGAATGTGTCTTGGAGCTGTACGGTGTACCCGTGTGGCTCGTATGGAAGTGGAGGCGAATGTGCCTCCCCTCCGTATTCGCCGTGACCACCTGGCCTTGTCCTACGGCATAAGGACATTAAGAAAAAGTAATATCGGCAATGTGGCCTGTACCCCCCTGCGTCAATACCACCACCTTCTGCGTGGGGTGCGTCGGCCTCTTGCCGCTCACCTCCACTTACTGACTCAGGAGCTTGGTGTCGACCCCAGTGACTGTGACAAGTTGGTGCTAAAAAATATAGCGCCTTGGGAGCCACCCAGCTTTACAGTGGATGTATCATGGCTCCCAGCACCAAAGGCCAAGGCGCCGGAGGCGGAGGTCCACCACTTGTTTCGTAACATCATTGTTCGTCACTTGGGGTCCCATCAATTGTACACCGACGGCTCCAAGTCGAGTGAATGTGTGGGTGCAAGTGTGTGGTCGACTGAATGTGCCCTCAGTTATCGGTTGCCGACTCATACATCTGTGTTTACTTCAGAACTCTTTCCTATTGACAAAGCCATAGACTATGCTCTCAATTCTAGGCATGACTCATTTGTCATTTTTTCAGATTCAAAATCAGCCCTTCAGGCAATTGCATCTTGTACTAAGGACTCTCACGAGATAAAGGGCCGCATCGTTAATAAGTTGCATTCATGCAACAAGTCATTCACGCTGATCTGGGTGCCTGGTCATTGTCGTATCTACGGCAATGAGCAGGCTGACTTACTTGCAAAGTCGGCTGTAGAACTCGAGGAGACTTGGGACGTTCCTCGTGATCTACGGTCGAGTCTCTCTCTCGGAAAGAAATCAATAAATCTTCTGTGGCAAGGTCAGTGGACCAGACTAAATATTCCAACTTGTAAGCCGTACCTGGGCGACTGGGACACTGCCAACCGTCCCAGTCGCCTAGAAGAAAAAGTGTTGGCACGGTTGCGGCTTAATGCCACCATTTTAACCCACATAAAACCATATATGGAAAGACGCTTCCCACCGCACTGTAACATCTGTAATGCGGTGTTATCTATCAGTCATATCATCCTGCGCTGTCGGCGATTTATTCGTGAACGTGCTTCACTTATAAATTACTGCGGCGCAGTAGACGTACCCTTCACCCTTTCCACCATCCTGGGTGATGGGGACATTGTTATGACTGATAAATTGATGGCTTTCTTGAGAGAGACCGGACTGATCAGAGTGATGTGACTTTTTTACTGTGTGGTTATGGTTTTTATGAAGAGTAAATATGTATATATTGTAATATTAATTAGGGTTGACAGTTGACATATTTTAAATAGTTCCTCCTCCCACCGATCTATTTCTAATATTGATGTCCCCTACATTAAGCCAAGTTCCTCGCCTGACAGTCACCAGCTGATGAGTGCAAGTGTGCAATATAGGAAGGTATTGGTCATTTGCAGTCGATGGTGGTCTGCTGGGCGAGGTTCTTCACTTTCTGTACAAATTATGTAAATACATTATATTATTTTGCTTAAGTTATTCTAATTAGGGACGACAGCTGACGTATATGGAAATGTTCCTGACTCGTCTGGTTCCCTTTCATATATTGATGTCCCCTATATTAGGTTGTGCCTCGATTGACAGTTACCAGGTGATGAGTGCAGGTATGTAATGTAGAAAGGCATTACATATCTGCAGTCGATGGTGTTCTGTTAGTCGAGGTATTTTTACCATTAGTATAGGTCTAGCTATTTGTCTCTGTAGGATTTAGTATAGGTTAGCGATTTGTCTGTTAGGTGATTAGTTTTAGGGTCTTTAGATTGGTTTTACTTTATAATATAAGGTATAAAAAATATAAAACCAAGAAAAAAAAAAAAAATAAATAAATATGATTAAAATTATTATATATATATGTACGTTTGCATGAAAGTGTGTCTGTATGTATGCATAGAAGCGTGTGTGTGTGTGTGTGTGTGTGTGTGTGTGTGTATGTATGTATATATATATGTTTGTATATATATGTATATATGTTTAAATGTATATACATATATATATATAAATGGCCTTAATAACCAGGGGCTTCGGCCCCAATGGTTGATAGGAAAAAAAAAAAAAAAAAAAAGTCGTTAGCTGCCAGATGCATTTAGACGGTTTCTTGGTGTGTTCTGCTCTCTGGACGTTTTCAATGTAGTAAGATATCTGCCACACGTGAGTTACTGTTCATTATTTAGGCGTGTCAGGTTATGATATATGCATTAGGTTGTGAATTTCTGTGTGTGTGTTTGTTTCTCGTGTGTTTGTTTGATTTCTTGTTTCTACGTGTGTGTGTGTGTTTCTGGGTTTGTGTGTTTTTGTGTGTGTTTGTGTTTGTTTGCTTACGAGTAAGTGTCTGATTCTGGACATAAATCGGACTGTTTTACCACTAGTCTCAACACTCCCACGCACCCTATTGTATCCCTTATCACCACTTCGACGCTAATACCCATCGTTCATGTTGAATGCACTTCATGTCTATCTCATTCAGGACTCTGTGTTAGCACGTGTGTTTTTATGATCCTTGCCTACCTGGCGGTCTGCTCACTTGTCTTCTAACCCGTCTTTCCCTTAACTTTCCTAGTGTTCATTTTGTCTTCATGCTACCTTCACTCTTCATATCAGCTACAGTGTAGTCTTTATCCTAAACAGCACATTTTGTAGGGTGAATGAAATTTTCAGGTAATCTGTCAATTGCTGAAACCTCAGTATTACAAAAACAGCCAAACAATATGAACATAGAAAACAGACATGAACTATCCACAGTGCACTTGATTCAATACCTGGAAAAGTTTGAAGTAGGTATTTAGCCGATATCTTCGTTGTACTTTTCAATAAAGGTCAGTAAGTGAATCTGACAGTTCACATTTCGTTGATAATTTGACACATTAACTATTTCTTGCTTTTACCCCTATACCTCTAATCATAGCTGTTTTTCTAGTTGCTTCGATTTTATTAAGGCTAGGAAGCATCTTCGGGTGGCAACGAATTAATCAAGGCTAATATAAATTGTCCAGTAAAATAAGATTCTCCTCAGCTCAATGGAATTCACTGACGCTAACATTTTATTTACTTAGACATTAGGTCAATAGTTAGTTTACAATCTCCAGAGGTGCCACAGAGGGACGCCTCCATGTGGTGGTACCGATATAACAGGACGGCTAAACGGTTTGTCCATATGAAGGTCCTTCAGCCACATCCTATCCCCCAAGAGGAGAAGTGTCAACTGGTTTAATAGGGAAACTAAGCATATAATCTTGCAGTTTCTCGTTACAGAATAGCCTGGGAGTCAAAACATTACCCCTTACAATGACGACGACGACGACAACGACACCTACGACGCCTTTTCTAGCAAACTTCCCGTACCTGCTCATGGTTTTGACCTTGTGAGAGTCTGTTGTGTCATTCGTGGTTCCTTTAGTTGCGTTTCTTCCGTCCCTGAGGTGAGCTTGTTTCTTACCTGAGTTTACCTATATAAGCCGGGCTGGGATTGTCGTTAGTTGACGGATGGATTTAGACCGGTTAGGTGGTGTGCTCTGCTGCAGATATTTTGTGAATATAGTAAGATATCTGTCACACGTGAGTAAGTGTTTATTAAATAAGTGTCAGTAAATGATGTACCTGTACCTCTTTGGATCTGCATGTGTGTGTGTGTGTGTGTGTGTGTGTGTGTGTGTGTGTGTGTGTGTGTGTTTGTGTTTGTGTTTGTGTTTGTTTGATTTTTTGTTTGTGTTTGTGTTTTTGTGCTTCTGTTTGTTCCCTAACGAGTAAGTGTCTGATTTTGGACATATATTTGTCTGTGCTTGCAGATTGTATCAGCAGTCACACGCACCCCATGGCATCACAAATCACCACTTCGACGCTAATACCCATCGTCCATACTGAATATACGTCGGTCTACCTAATTAGGGACTCAGTGTGAGAGTATTAGCAAGTGCAATTTTATGATCATTTCCTACCTACCGGTCACCTCACTTGTCTTCTAACACGTCTTTCCTTCTCCATTTCTACTAATCACTTTGTCTTCTTCCTAGCATCCCCCTGAATTTCACTTACAGTACAGTCTGTATCTTAAACAGCACATTTTGGAGGAAGAATGAAATTTTTATGGAGTCTGTCAATTGTAAATCTCATCCTAACGAAAACAACCGAGCAATACAAAGTAAACAGTCGCGAACTATAAACAATGAACTTGATCCGATAAGTGGAAAAAGTTGACGTAACTCTTTAGCTGATACATACATTGCACTATTCAGCAAAGCTTACTCAGTTAAGCACCAACTTGTCACAGTCACTGGGGTCCACATCAAGCTCCTGAGTCAGTAAGTGGAGGCGAGCGGCAAGTGGCCGACGCACCCCCCGCAGAAGGTGGTGGTATTGACACAGGGGGGTACAGGCCACATTGCCGATATTACTTTTCCTTAACGTCCTTATGCCATAGGACAAGGCCAGGTGGTCACGGCGAATATGGAGGGGAGGCACATTCGCCTCCACTTCCATACGAGCCACACGGGTACACTGGACGGCTCCAAGACACATTCGCAAACATTTATTCTGTAACACATCCAATCCTTTCAGAGTGGCATCGGATGCCGAGCCATACACCTGTGTGCCATAGTCTAGCTTCGATCGAATAAGGGACTTATACACCATTAATAAAGATTTTCTGTCGGCACCCCAGGTAGTACCCGCTAGGTACTTGAGGACATTGAACGGTTTATCACAACGAGCAAGCAATGTATTAACGTGAAGTTTAAAATTCATTCTACGATCAAAATGTATTCCTAAAAATTTTACAGAATTTTGAAAAGGTACCGCCTGATTATCCAAAGTTAGGCATAAATTAGGTACGTTACGATTAGTGAAGACTACAGCGGCACAGTTACGTACGGAAAACTTAAATCCCCACTGCAAGGCCCATTGGTGGACGGAGTCAAGGGCTACTTGATACCGCCCAGCCGAAAATTGTGCATTACAGGAAGAGAACCATATTGCACAATCGTCAGCGTAGAGCGAGTATTTAAGATTCCTCGGGATGGGACCTGATGACAGAATATCATTGATCATAATACTAAATAAAGTAGGACTAAGCACACTTCCCTGTGGCACATCGTTTTCCTGGATAAATATATCCGATGTTACGTTACGGGGCAATTTGACAGAGAAAGTTCTCTCCCTTAAGAAATTTGAAATAAAAATAGGCAAATTTCCTCTTAAACCATAAGCATAGAGCTTCATTAGTATACCGTGTCGCCAGGTCATGTCATAGGCTTTATGGATGTCCAAGAACACCCCTATCATAAATTCTTTATTGGCAAATGCCTCTGCAATACAATGCTCCAAATTCATTAAATGATCTAGTGAACTTCTGTATTTACGGAAGCCACATTGTTGATCATTTAACAAATTCTTCGACTCTAAAACAAAAAGAAGCCTATTGTTAACCATATGTTCCATGACCTTACATAGACAAGAAGTCAACACAATAGGACGAAATGAAGTGGGTTTCATAAGACGACCAGCCTCTTTGGGTATCGGTATGAAGTGCGCAAAGTGCCATGAGTTTGGGAACGTTCGAGACGCCCAAATCTCATTGTACAATGCTAACATCTTAATCAGGTTGTCCTGATTAAGATGCTGGATCATACCGTACGTGATGGTGTCTGGTCCAGGGCTGGTGTCTTGACAGGATTTAGGGGCAAGGAGCAGTTCATCTAGCGTAAACTCTTGGTTGTACGGGGAGTCTACGTCTTCTGTGGCAAAGTCTAATATCTGTAGCTCGGCCGTGCGTTTATGATGTTGGAAACGCGGGTCATAATTGGCTGAGCTACTTACATGAGAAAAACTCCTGGCAATGATGTTAGCAACGTCCACGGGCTCGTCATAGGTGGTGTTATTCACCTGCAAGGTTGTGACAGGGAAGTATGGGCGTTTATTTTTTTAATAATCTTATAGTGGACCAGACTTTATGTAATGGTGTTGTACGAGTCACCGTGGACGCAAAGGACCTCCAGGAGTCACGTTTAGCCCTTCTTATTATTCTCCTTGCCTCAGCCCGTGCCTGTTTGTATGCAATAAAATTTTCCTCGGTGGGCTGACTATCAAAAATCCTGTATTTCCTATTGCGTTTTCTTAAAGCTTGTCGGGAATCTGGCGTCCACCAATGTGCTCTATGCTTCGCATGAACTGTTGAAGTCTTGGAAATAGCAGCCTCAGCTGCGTGTAATATGGAAGTAGTTATATTTTCGACCTTAACATCTATGGTCTCCCCAGATATATCTAAATTGGCGATCCTTGAGAAGGATCCCCAATCTGCTTTCTTATAGTTAAATTTTGGAGGTGGAGGGTCCGAAATGATGTCGCGTGTATAAGAAAGACAGATGGGTAAATGATCACTTCCCAAGGAGTCGTCGTAGGGGTCCCATGAGAGATCTTGATGTATACCAGGGGAGGCCAAAGATAAGTCAATGGCCGAAAAGTTACCAGTACGATCATCTACACTAGTCGCTCTACCATCGTTCAGAAGACAGAGGTTGGACTGTTGTATTAGGTCGGCTACTTGCTCCCCACGATCATCAATCCTCAAGCTACCCCATTGATAGTGATGGGCGTTAAAATCGCCCAACACTAACTTATTTCCAGGCAGATGTTCCACTAGTTAATTTAAAGCATCACTATCAATGGGGCCATGTGGAGGACAGTACAGAGAGAAAATAGACAGATACGTGTTATTAAATTTTACTCTGCACGCGACAGCTTCCAGAGTAGAATTTAGAATCACTTCCGTTTGTGGGTGTGATTTGTGTGTGTAAATGGCAACTCCGTGATCTTCATATCTTCTATACGAGTGGTAGTGTTTGAACTGTGGAGGATCAGGACGATCCTCCAGGCGCGTCTCCTGTAAACAAACAACGTCTGGCCTGTGTATAGAAAGCAAGATTGCTATATTTTGTAACTTATTCCCAATACCTCTACAATTCCACTGTAGTATAGGGAATGCGTCGGTTTAAGATTTACGAGGGGGGCCAGTGTGTTTAGCTTTTTTATGCCCCCCGCGACCAGGCGAGTGGCTACCGGGGGACCTTTCCCGGTGCTTGCTGACGGAAACCTCCATATTTTGGTCAATAACAAGGTTCCCAGATTCCATCGAGGAAGAGCTATTCTTCCTCTCCCTCGCTGGGCTAGGAGCAGGGAGGACATGAGGACGTGGCTTTGAAAGGGTGGTGAAGTTATTTTTTACAGTCTTGTCAGGCTTCGATTTAGGCTTGACTGACTGAGAAGCAGCAGCAGCCTGTGAGTATGAAGAAGCTTTAAGGAGGTTAGTTAGAGAGTTGGATCTTACAGGAGGTTTAGAGGTGGAGGTGGAGGTAGAGTGAGTGACTTGATTAACAAGCACGAGATCAGTCTGCGTCTCCACAGTGCACATCACAGGCGGGACATCACTGCTGAAGCATAGGACCTTTTCGGTGTGGGAGTTGCATGCAACTCCTTCACCTTTTTCCTTGCTTCGTAGAAAGAGACACCCTCAGTCGCCTTCACCGCACAGACCTCTTTCTCCTCCTTCCACTTGGGACAATGCCTAGAGGAAGTGAAGTGAGCACCCTTGCAGTGAAAGCAGCTGACACCCTCTGATGTGCAATGGTCAGCATCATGACCTTGCAATCCGCACTTGCCACAGACTGATTGAGAAGCCCGACAAGACTTTTCATGGTGTCCATATAACTGACATCGTAAACAACGAAGTGGGTAAGGAATGTATGTCCTTACGTTAACAATTTCATACCCCACTTTGATATGGGTTGGGAGAGTCACTTTACCGAAAGTCAATATAACCGTTGCCGTTTTTGTCCTCCTGCCCTCGGAAAATCTCGTGATGAAACGGGCTTCAATTACATCTTCATGAGCAAGTTCACGTACGATGTCGTCCTCTTCCATGACCATGAGGTCTCTGCAAGTGATGACTCCCTTGCAGGAATTCATGGAGTGAGGGATCGTTGGCACATCATAGCAATGGAATTTGCTCTTCTTCATCAAATCCTTAACCTGGGACGAATTTGCAGTCTTTACTAGGAGATCTCCGCTAGCAAGTTTTTTTACCTGTTCTACCTCTCCTGCACATCCATCAATCACCTTCTGGATAATGAAGGGATTGAGGCTGGACAGGGGAGTAGAACCAACCGCATGCAACAAAACAAAACTCGCATTTTTTACATTAATGTCTAGCAAAGGGCGTGTCCGGGGCCGTTCAGTCTGGGGGTAGTCCGTCCGTGAGACAGTCGGGGGTCGGTCAGGACTACCTCCCCCCCTGAAGGGGGGGGGAGGCAGCAGTGGCGTCCGCCATAGTGACCACTTCCCCCTAACGGGGGAAGTGGGAAGGAGGAGGAAAAACGAACAAGGGACAAACAACCGGGGACCACACACCTATGGCTAAGATTGCCCTCTCAAACCACTCCAGGGAGGCCCGACCGTGTTAATTCACACCCCAGAGCGATCAATGGGGGGGACCCTCCGTGGGCGAGTAAGCAAAGGTAATCTTAGTTAAAAGATATAGACACTTACTATATCTCTAGCAAGGGTAGGGAGGAAAATTAGTACTAGCTATCCTAAGTGTCACCAGAAGGGTGAAAAAAAAAAAAAATTAATGCCGGTGAGGCAGCCCTGAAAACTAGAGAAGACGGCAACAGAAAACACGTCTACGCTCCTCATCACCATGCATCAAAGTCCAGCTAACGACTTTTTTTTTTTTTTTTTTTCCGGCCTATCAACCACTGGGGCCGAAGCCCCTGGTTATTAAGGCCAGTTATATATATATATATATATATATATATATATATATATATATATATATATATATATATGTATATACATTTAAACATATATACATATATATACAAACATATATATATACTGTTACATAGCCTATGATTTCATCATCCTTTGTGTAATTTTAACGCACAGTATGCTGCATGTTTGATCACGAGCGTGTTCTGCCTCAGTTCCCCCCTTCTACCGTTATAGTAGAGTAAGTCGTTCTCTCTGTTATTCAGAGCGGGATTTTCAGCTCTTTGTCCCCATGGCTTCATTTGCGCGTCCTTCTTACAAGTTGTATCAAGCTCTGCTGGCCCCTATATAATGAGCTCAGTCTCTGCATCATTGCCACTTAGATCTGCTCCTCATTTTGTTCACATCTCTGTCCTCCCCTGTACAGATATTATTATTGTGAGTGCTCAAGAAATCTCCAAACATCTAGCAGCTGTGTGTAATTTGAGTATAACTGTTGTATTTTTTCTTGTACTGTGTAGCATAAGGTTAATTCTTAGGCCTAGTGAGGTTTTTGATTAATGTTGGGTTTTATGTCAATCATTTTTTATAATAGTTTGTATCTGTAATAATTTATCTTGCATTAACTGAGCATTACCTGGTGTATTTTCATTTTATCAGGGCTGACTTAGATAAATTTACTCTTGCTAATTTCGTGTTAATAGAGGCTATTGCAGTTAACCATATATTTAACCTGTTTATTTGCCATTACATTATCCTTATGAGTCCTGAATGTTTTGTTGTTAGTTTGAGCATTAAACTTTAACTTGTAATTTTTCCTAACTCTTTTGTTTTGAACCTGGAACTTTACGGGACAGTAGTGACTCTTAGTATTCTCACTTAAAGTGTACGTTATCTTTCTCTGTTCCGTAACATAAATTTGGCGACCTCTTCTCAGGATATTCAGGATATTATCATAAGGATATTACTTGATATTTTGTGACTGTGATTTATTCATGATGGCTACTATTACTACGCTTGATGAAGCCAAAGATTTTTTGTCAAATGTGCAAACAGTGTGTGATGTAGAAAACAGAACAAAGAATGAACTTAAGATTGTTGCTCAACAATTGGGATTTGTTGTTCGCTCTCATCAGTCTAAAGATCAAATTGTTTCCATGATTAATGAAAGCTTGTTCAATGTAACTCCTCGAAATGAGCAAACGCAGATTGAATTAGCTAAGTTACAGCTAGCCCTGCAGGAGTCTCGTGCTAAGGAGGCTGAATTTCAGGCCCGTTCTAAAGAGGCTGAGGCACAAGTTGAAATTGCTAGGATTCAGGCAGACCATGAGTATCGCATGAAACAAGGTGGAACTGGATCATCTAGCTCTGATGATTTTGATGTGGCTAAAAATGTTAAACTTGTCCCTCCTTTTAATGAATCTGATTTAACAAAGTATTTTCAGTTGTTTGAGAGGGTAGCTACAGGTTTTAATTGGCCCAAACAGAATTGGCCAGTACTCCTTCAAACTGTTCTCACCGGTAAAGCTCAAGTAACTTATGCATCTTTGCCTCAGGATCAATCTGATAATTATGATGTAGTTAAGAGCTTGATTCTTAAGGCCTATGAGCTTGTTAATGAAGCCTATAGAGTAAAATTTAGGACAACTTACAAGCAAGATAAGCAATCCCATGTTGAGTATGCAAAAATCAAAGAAGATCTGTTAGAGCAGTGGTTAAATTCTAAGAATGTGGATTCTGATTTTGACAAATTTAAGCAGATGATTTTGCTGGAGGACTTCAAAAGGTGTATTAGTAAAGATGTAAGCCTATATCTTGATGAGAAAAGAATAGATAATTTGTCTGATGCTGCAGTTTTAGCTGATGAGTATGTTCTCACTCACAAGAGATATTCTAGAGAAAAAGGGAAAGCTGAGAGTAAGTACGTTGCCTCTACTCAGAGTACAGGTAACAGGAAAGAGAATAAGGATGATGTTTCTCAGGAAGTAAATACCAGCTTCACCTCTAGATTTCAGAAAAGTAAATGTACTTATTGTAGTAAGCTTGGTCATACTACGGAGAGATGTTTCAGGAGACAGCGTGATGTGAACAAAAAGGAGTCTTTAAATATTCAGTCAATTGGTCTAGTGTCCACTCTTGAGAGTTCCCAGAATTCTTTAACTGAGTTAACTGAGCCTGCTTTGAGGGGTAACTTAAATTCTCATGATGGAGCTCCTCTTTTGAGCAGTAACGTGGGTGACACTCGCAAGAGTTCATGTGCTAATTTCCTGTCTGATGGTTTTGTCAGTCCTCTGAACAGTAATGACAGGAAATCAGTTAAAATATATCGTGATACAGGTGCTTGCCAATCCCTTATGCTGACCAGTGTTCTAGGCTCTAATGTTAATTCCTCTGATGAAACTGTAATCTTACAAGGTGTGGGGAATAATTACTTCTCTGTCCCTCTGTGGAGAGTGAATTTAGAGTCTGGTTTTGTTAATGGTTCCGTTATGGTTGGGTTGGTTGAGACACTCCCAATGTCAGGTGTAACTTTCTTACTTGGAAATGATATTGGTGGAAGTCAAGTGTGTCCAGCTCCTCAGTTGTCTAGTGAGCCAGTGGCTGCGACCCAGGATTGTGATGTCCCTGATGTGTTCCCTGCATGTGCTGTCACTAGGGCCAAGTCTAAAGTTACTGGTGATTTAGAGGATAATGATGATGATGATGTTATCCTAGCTGACACTTTTCTTGCTAATTTGGACCACTCACCAGATGAGGCAGTACCCCGTAGTGTTGATAATTTGTCTCGTCAAGAGTTCCTTGAGTTGCAGGTTGCTGACCCTGAGTTGAAAGGTCTAGCTAACTCTGCTTACAGTGAAGAAGAGTCAGCCGGTGCTTCTACTTGTTATTATGTAAAGTCAGGAGTACTTATGAGGAAGTGGAGACCCCCAACAGCATCAGCCGACTGTGAATGGGAGGTTGTACATCAAGTTGTCATCCCTCGTGTTTGTAGGCAGGATATCATTCGAGTGGCTCATGATACCAGTTTGGCAGGACACCTTGGAGTGAGGAAGACTGTGGCACGCATTTTGAAACACTTCTACTGGCCAGGTATCTTCAGGGATGTTTCCTGGTATTGTAAGTCTTGTCACACCTGTCAAGTTGTGGGGAAGTGTAATCAGACCGAAAAGGTTGCACCTCTAGTTCCCATTCCTCCTTTTGAGGCGCCTTTCACCCGTGTGTTGGTGGATATTGTGGGCCCTCTTCCTAAGACTTCTTCAGGATTTTCTTATGTGTTGACCCTGATTGATATGGCTACTCGTTATCCTGAAGCCATTCCACTTAGAAATATCTCAGCAAAGAACGTGGTTAAGGAAATGCTGGGGTTCTTCACAAAGTTTGGTCTGCCCAAGGAGGTACAGTCAGACCGGGGAAGTAATTTCATGTCAAATGTTTTCAAGCAGTCTCTGAAAGAGTTGGGCATCACCCAGATCACGTCTACAGCTTATCATCCCCAGACCCAAGGAGCGTTGGAGAGATATCATCAAACACTCAAATCGATGCTCAAGAAATACTGTTTGGAACATCAGAAAGACTGGGATAAAGGTCTTCCATTCGTTGTGTTTGCCGCAAGAGAATCTCCAAATGAATCACTGGGCACTCACCTTTTGAACTATTGTTTGGCCATGAAGTAAGAGGACCCCTTAAGTTACTCAAGGAATGCTGGCTGTCAGAGGAAGATGACGTCAACCTGCTGGAGTATGTGATGAAGTTCAAAGAACGGCTGTCCACTGCTTTACAGCTGGCGAGAGAGAATTTAGGAGCTGCTCAGCAGAAGATGAAGACTTGGTATGATAAGAAGTCCAGGTTACGCCACTTTCAGCCAGGAGATCAGGTTTTGATTCTGCTACCAGTTCATGGGCAACCTCTTCAAGCCAAGTTTGGTGGTCCTTGTTTCGTGAAGAAACTCAGTGATGTCAACTATGTCATTGCCACACCAGATCGTAGAAAGAACAAGCAACTATGTCACATCAACATGCTAAAGTTATATCACAGGCGGGACGAGAATAATCCAGTCTGCACTGTAGCTGTTCCACCCGAGTCTGCAAGTGAAGCTCTCCCATGCAGTATGAGCCTGAGTGATAGTTTGGGGAAGAATCCTGATATCATGAATGATCTCCAGACTAAACTTTCTCATCTATCTCCCAAGGAAAGGCAGGAGTTTTCGGCATTACTGCAGGAGTACCCGCAAGTGTTCCGTGCCACTCCAGGAAGAACCACTGTGTTGATGCATGATGTCGATGTTGGAGACGCAAAGCCAATTATATTGCCTCCTTACCGTGTGAACCCAGTGAAAGTTCCTCTCATCCAGAAGGAGCTTGGCTACCTGTTGGACCACAAGATGATTGAGCCTTGTCAGAGCGAGTGGAGTTCTCCTGTCACTCTGGTCCCTAAGCCAGGTGGGTCACAGCGGCTTTGCATTGACTACAGACGTGTTAATCAGATAACTAAAACAGACACTTACCCTCTCCCTCGTGTGGAAGATTGCATAGACAAGATCGGAAAACCTAGGTACATAAGTAAGTTTGATTTGTTAAAGGGATACTGGCAAGTACCTATGACTGAACGTGCTAGGGAGATCTCATGTTTTATAAAATTAGGAAAGACTTTTGCATGTTCTGTAATGCCATATACAGATTGTTTTAGAGTAATAAGAAATTTCCTTTGTAAATTTCTTTTTTCTTTGTGGGGAGGTGTTACATAGCCTATGATTTCATCATCCTTTGTGTAATTTTAACGCACAGTATGCTGCATGTTTGATCACGAGCGTGTTCTGCCTCAGTTCCCCCCTTCTACCGTTATAGTAGAGTAAGTCGTTCTCTCTGTTATTCAGAGCGGGATTTTCAGCTCTTTGTCCCCATGGCTTCATTTGCGCGTCCTTCTTACAAGTTGTATCAAGCTCTGCTGGCCCCTATATAATGAGCTCAGTCTCTGCATCATTGCCACTTAATCTGCTCCTCATTTTGTTCACATCTCTGTCCTCCCCTGTACAGATATTATTATTGTGAGTGCTCAAGAAATCTCCAAACATCTAGCAGCTGTGTGTAATTTGAGTATAACTGTTGTATTTTTTCTTGTACTGTGTAGCATAAGGATAACTCTTAGGCCTAGTGAGGTTTTTGATTAATGTTGGGTTTTATGTCAGTCATCTTTTATAATAGTTTGTATCTGTAATAATTTATCTTGCATTAACTGAGCATTACCTGGTGTATTTTCATTTTATCAGGGCTGACTTAGATAAATTTACTCTTCCTAATTTCGTGTTAATAGACGCTATTGCAGTTAACCATATATTTAACCTGTTTATTTGCCATTACATTATTCCTATGAGTCCTGAATGTTTTGTTGTTAGTTTGAGCATTAAACTTTAACTTGTAATTTTTCCTAACTCTTTTGTTTTGAACCTGGAACTTTACGGGACAGTAGTGACTCTTAGTATTCTCACTTAAAGTGTACGTTATCTTTCTCTGTTCCGTAACAATACATACACACACACACACACACACACACACACACACACACACACACACACACACGCTTCTATGCATACATACAGACACACTTTCATGCAAACGTACATATATATATAATAATTTTAACCCTTTTTTTTTTTTTTTTAATTTTTTCTTGGTTTTATATTTTTTATACTTTATGTTATAAAGTAAAACTAATCTAAAGACCCTAAAATTAATAACCTAACAGACAAATCGCTAACCTATACTAAATCCTACAGAGGCAAATAGCTAGACTTACACTAATGGTAAAAATACCTCGACTAACAGAACACCATCGACTGTAGATATGTAATGCCTTTCTACATTACATACCTGCACTCATCACCTGGTAACTGTCAGTCGAGGCACAACCTAATATAGGGGACATCAATATATGAAAGGGAACCAGACGAGTCAGGAACATTTCCATATACGTCAGCTGTCGTCCCTAATTAGAATAACTTAAGCAAGATAATATAATGTATTTACATAATTTGTACAGAAAGTGAAGAACCTCGCCCAGCAGACCACCATCAACTGCAAGTGCCCAATACCTTCCTGTATTGCACACTTTGAGTCATCAGCTGGTGACTGTCAGGCGAGGAACTTGGCTTAATGTAGGGGACATCAATATCAGAAATAGATCGGTGGGAGGAGGAACTATTTAAAATATATCAACTGTCAACCCTAATTAATATTACAATATATACATATTTACTCTTCATAAAAACCATAACCACACATTAAAAAAGTCATATCACTTTGATTAGTCCGGTCTCTCTCAAGAATGCCATCAATTTATCAGTCATAACAATGTCCCCATCACACAGGATGGTGGAAAGGGTGAAGGGTACGTCTACTGCGCCGCAGTAATTTATAAGTGAAGCACGTTCACGAATAAATCGCCGACAGCGCAGGATGATATGACTGATAGATAACACCGCATTACAGATGTCACAGTGCGGTGGGAAGCGTCTTTCCATATATGATTTTATGTGGGTTAAAATGGTGGCATTGAGACTTAACCGTGCCAACACTTTTTCTTCTAGGCGACTGGGACGGTTGGCAGTGTCCCAGTCGCCCAGGTACGACTTACAAGTTGGAATATTTAGTCTGGTCCACTGACCTTGCCACAGAAGATTTATTGATTTCTTTCCGAGAGAGAGACTCGACCGTAGGTCACGAGGAACGTCCCAAGTCTCCTCGAGTTCTACAGCCGACTTTGCAAGTAAGTCAGCCTGCTCATTGCCGTAGATACGACAATGACCAGGCACCCAGATCAGCGTGAATGACTTGTTGCATAATTGCAACTTATTAACGATGCGGCCCTGGATCTCGTGAGAGTCCGTAGTACAAGATGCAATTACCTGAAGGGCTGATTTTGAATCTGAAAATATGACAAATGAGTCATGCCTAGAATTGAGAGCATAGTCTATGGCTTTGTCAATAGCAAAGAGTTCTGAAGTAAACACAGATGTATGAGTCAGCAACCGATACCTGAGGGCACATTCAGTCGACCCCACACTTGCACCCACACATTCACTCGACTTGGAGCCGTCAGTGTACAATTGATGGGACCCCAAGTGACGAACAATGATGTTACGAAACAAGTGGTGGACCTCCGCCTCCGGCGCCTTGGCCTTTGGTGCTGGGAGCTATGATACATCAACTGTAAAGCTGGGTGGCCCCCAAGGCGCTATATTTTTTAGCACCAACTTGTCACAGTCACTGGGGTCCACACCAAGCTCCTGAGTCAGTAAGTGGAGGCGAGCGGCAAGTGGCCGACGCACCCCCCGCAGTAGGTGGTGGTATTGACGCAGGGGGGTACAGGCCACATTGCCGATATTACTTTTCCTTAATGTTCGTAGTCCATACGAAAATGCCAGGTGGTCACGGCGAATACGGAGGGGAGGCACATTCGCCTCCACTTCCATACGAGCCACACTGGTACACCGGACAGCTCCAAGACACATTCGCAACATTTATTCTGCAACACATCCAATCCTTTCAGAGTGGCATCGGATGCCGAGCCATACAACTCTGCGCCATAGTCTAGCTTCGATCGAATAAGGGACTTATACACCATTAATAAAGATTTTCTGTCGGCACCCCAGGTAGTACCCGCTAGGTACTTGAGGACATTTAACGGTTTATCACAACGAGCAAGCAAAGTATTAACGTGAAGTTTAAAATTCATTCTACGATCAAAATGTATTCCTAAAAATTTTACAGAATTTTGAAAAGGTACCGCCTGATTATCCAAAGTTAAGCACAAATTAGGTACGTTACGATTAGTGAAAACTATAGCGGCACACTTACGTACGGAAAACTTAAATCCCCACTGCAAGGCCCATTGGTGGACGGAGTCAAGGGCTGCTTGAATCCGCCCAGCCGAAAATTGTGCATTACGGGAAGAGTGCCATATTGCACAATCGTCAGCATAGAGTGAGTATTTAAGACTCGTCGGGATGGGAGCTGATGACATAATATCATTGATCATAATACAAAATAAGGTAGGACTAAGCACACTTCCCTGCGGCACCCCGTTTTCCTGGATAAATATATCCGATGTTACGTTACGGGGCAATTTGACAGAGAAAGTTCTGTCCCCTAAGAAATTTGAAATAAAAACAGGCAAATTTCCTCTTAAACCATAAGCATAGAGCATTATTAGTACACCGTGTCGCCATGTCATGTCATAGGCTTTATGGATGTCCAAGAACACCCCTATCATGAATTCTTTATTGGGAAATGCCTCTGCAATACAATGCTCCAAATTCATTAAATGATCTAGTGAGCTAACGACTTTTTTTTTTTTTTTTTTTTCCTATCAACCATTGGGGCCGAAGCCCCTGGTTATTAATGGTATTTATATATATATGTATATACATTTAAACATATATACATATATATACAAACATATACACACACACACACACACACACACACACACACACACACACACACGCTTCTATGCATACATACAGACACACTTTCATGCAAACGTGCATATATATATATAATAATTTTAATCTTATTTAATTTTTTTTGTAATTTTTTTTTTTTTTTTTTCTTGGTTTTATATTTTTTATACCTTATATTATAAAGTAAAACTAATCTAAAGACCCTAAAATTAATCACCTAACAGACAGATCGCTAACCTATACTAAATCATTCAGAGACAAATAGCTAGACCTACACTAATGGTAAAAATACCTCGACTAACAGAACACCATCGACTGTAGATATGTAATGCCTTTCTACATTACATACCTGCACTCATCACCTGGTAACTGTCAGTCGAGGCACAACCTAATATAGGGGACATCAATATATGAAAGGGAACCAGACGAGTCAGGAACATTTCCATATACGTCAGCTGTCGTCCCTAATTAGAATAACTTAAGCAAGATAATATAATGTATTTACATAATTTGTACAGAAAGTGAAGAACCTCGCCCAGCAGACCACCATCGACTGCAAGTGCCCAAAACCTTCCTATATTGCACACTTGCACTCATCAGCTGGTGACTGTCAGGCGAGGAACTTGGCTTAATGTAGGGGACATCAATATTAGAAATAGATCGGTGGGAGGAGGAACTATTTAAAATATGTCAATTGTCAACTCTAATTAATATTACAATATATACATATTTACTCTTCATAAAAACCATAACTACACAGTAAAAAAGTCACATCACTCTGATCAGTCCGGTCTCTCTCAAGAAAGCCATCAATTTATTAGTCATAACAATGTCCCCATCACCCAGGATGGTGGAAAGGGTGAAGGGGACGTCTACTGCGCCGCAGTAATTTATAAGTGAAGCACGTTCACGAATAAATCGCCGACAGCGCAGGATGATATGACTGATAGATAACACCGCATTACAGATGTCACAGTGCGGTGGGAAGCGTCTTTCTATATATGGTTTTATGTGGGTTAAAATGGTGGCATTAAGCCGCAACCGTGCCAACACTTTTTCTTCTAGGCGACTGGGACGGTTGGCAGTGTCCCAGTCGCCCAGGTACGGCTTACAAGTTGGAATATTTAGTCTGGTCCACTGACCTTGCCACAGAAGATTTATTGATTTCTTTCCGAGAGAGAGACTCGACCGTAGATCACGAGGAACGTCCCAAGTCTCCTCGAGTTCTACAGCCGACTTTGCAAGTAAGTCAGCCTGCTCATTGCCGTAGATACGACAATGACCAGGCACCCAGATCAGCGTGAATGACTTGTTGCATGAATGCAACTTATTAACGATGCGGCCCTGGATCTCGTGAGAGTCCGTAGTACAAGATGCAATTGCCTGAAGGGCTGATTTTGAATCTGAAAATATGACAAATGAGTCATGCCTAGAATTGAGAGCATAGTCTATGGCTTTGTCAATAGCAAAGAGTTCTGAAGTAAACACAGATGTATGAGTCGGCAACCGATACCTGAGGGCACATTCAGTCGACCACACACTTGCACCCACACATTCACTCGACTTGGAGCCGTCGGTGTACAATTGATGGGACCCAAGTGAGGAACAATGACGTTATGAAACAAGTGGGGGACCTCCGCCTCCGGCGCCTTGGCCTTTGATGCTGGGAGCCATGATACATCCACTGTAAAGCTGGGTGGCTCCAAAGGCGCTATATTTTTTAGCACCAACTTGTCACAGTCACTGGGGTCCACACCAAGCTCCTGAGTTAGTAAGTGGAGGCGAGCGGCAAGTGCCCAACGCACCCCCCGCAGTAGGTGGTGGTATTGACGCAGGGGGGTAAAGGCCACATTGCGGATATTGTTTTTCCTTAATGTTCGTAGTCCATACGAAAATGCCAGGTGGTCACGGCGAATACGGAGGGGAGGCACATTCGCCTCCACTTCCATACGAGCTACACGGGTACACCGGACAGCTCGAAGACACATTCGCAAACATTTATTCTGCAACACATCCAATCCTTTCAGAGTGGCATCGGATGCCGAGCCATACACCTGTGCGCCATAGTCTAGCTTCGATCGAATAAGGATCTTATACACCATTAATAAAGATTTTCTGTCGGCACCCCAGGTAGTACCCGCTAGGTACTTCAGGACATTCAACGGTTTATCACAACGAGCAAGCAAAGTATTAACGTGAAGTTTAAAATTCATTCTACGATCAAAATGTATTCCTAAAAATTTTACAGAATTTTGAAAAGGTACCGCCTGATTATCCAAAGTTAAGCACAAATTAGGTACGTTACGATTAGTGAAAACTATAGTGGCACACTTACGTACGGAAAACTTAAATCCCCAATGCAAGGCCCATTGGTGGACGGAGTCAAGGGCTGCTTGAATCCGCCCAGCCGAAAATTGTGCATTACGGGAAGAGTGCCATATTGCACAATCGTCAGCGTAGAGTGAGTATTTAAGATTCCTCGGGATGGGAGCTGATGACAGAATATCATTCATCATAATACTAAATTAGGTAGGACTAAGCACACTTCCCTGCGGCACCCCGTTTTCCTGGATAAATATATCCGATGTTACGTTATGGGGCAATTTGACAGAGAAAGTTCTGTCCCTTAAGAAATTTGAAATAAAAACAGGCAAATTTCCTCTTAAACCATAAGCATAGAGCTTCATTAGTATACCGTGTCGCCATGTCATGTCATAGGCTTTATGGATGTCCAAGAACACCCCTATCATGAATTCTTTATTGGCAAATGCCTCTGCAATACAATGCTCCAAATTCATTAAATGATCTAGTCAATTTCTGTATTTACGGAAGCCACATTGTTGATCATTTAACAAATTCTTCGACTCTAATACAAAAAGAAGCCTATTGTAAACCATACGTTCCATGACCTTACATAGACAAGAAGTCAACACAATAGGACGAAATGAAGTGGGATTCATAAGACGACCAGCCTCTTTGGGTATCGGTATGACGTGCGCAGAGTGCCATGAGTTTGGGAACGTTCGAGACGCCCAAATCTCATTGTACAATGCTAACATCTTAATCAGGTTGTCCTGATTAAGATGCTGGATCATACCGTACGTGATGGTGTCTGGTCCAGTGCTGGTGTCTTTACAGGATTTAAGGGCAAGGAGCAGTTCTTCTAGCGTAAACTCTTGGTTGTACGGGGAGTTTATGTCTTCTGTGGCAAAGTCTAATATCTGTAGCTCAGCCGTGCGTTTATGATGTTGGAAACGCGGGTCATAATTGGCTGAGCTACTTACATGAGAAAAACTCCTGGCGAGGATGTTAGCAACGTCCACGGGGTCGTCATAGATGTTATTGTTTTCTTGCAAGGTGGTTACAGGGAAGTATGGGCGTTTATTATTTAATATTCTTATGGTGGACCAGACTTTACGTAATGGTTTTGTACGAGTCACCGTGGACACAAAGGACCGCCAGGAGTCACGTTTAGCCCTTCTTATTATTCTCCTTGCCTCAGCCCGTGCCTGTTTGTATGGAATAAAATTTTCCTCAGTGGGCTGACTATCAAAAATCCTGTATCTCCTATTGCGTTTTCTTAATGCTTGTCGGCAATCCGACGTCCACCAATGTGCTCTATGCTTCGCATGAACTGTAGAAGTCTTGGGAATAGCAGCCTCAGCTGCGTGTAATATGGATTGGGTTATATTTTCGACCTTAACATCTATGGTCTCCCCAGATATATCTAAATTGGCGATCCTTGAGAAGGATCCCCAATCTGCTTTCTTATAGTTAAATTTTGGAGGTGGAGGGTCCGAAATGATGTCACGTGTATAAGAAAGACAGATGGGTAAATGATCACTTCCCAAGGAGTCATCGTAAGGATCCCATGAGAGATCTTGATGTATACCAGGGGAGGCCAAAGATAAGTCAATGGCCGAAAAGTTACCAGTACGATCATCTACACGAGTCGCTCTACCATCGTTCAGAAGACAGAGGTTGGACTGCAGTATTAGGTCTGCTACTTGCTCCCCACGACCATCAATCCTCAAGCTACCCCATTGATAGTGATGGGCGTTAATATCGCCCAACACTAACTTATTTCCAGGCAGATGTTCCACTAATGAATTTAAAGCATCACTATCAATGGGGCCATGTGGAGGACAGTACAGAGAGCAAATAGACAGATACGTGTTATTAAATTTTACTCTGCACGTGACCGCTTCCAGAATAGAATTTAGAATCACTTCCGTTTGTGGGTGTGATTTGTGGGTGTAAATGGCAACTCCGTGACCTTCATATCTTCTATACGAGTGGTAGTGTTTGAACTGTGAAGGATCAGGGTGATCCTCCAGGCACGACTCCTGTAAACAAACAACGTCTGGCCTGTGTATAGAAAGCAAGATTGCTATATTGTGTAACTTATTCCCAATACCTCTACAATTCCACTGTAATACAGTGAAAGCGACGGTTTAAGATTTTCGTTGGGGGCCAGTGTGCTTTGTCTTTTTTTGTCTCTCGCCGGCAGGCGAGCGACTACCGGGGGACCTATCCCGGTGCTTGTTCACGGAAACCTCCATATTATAGTCAATTACGAGGTTCCCTGACCCCCCCGAGGAAGAGCTAACCTTCCTCTCCCTCGCTGGAGTGGGAACTGGAAGAACGTGAGGACGAGACTTTGTGAGGTTGGTCATGTTACTTTTACTAGACTTGTCGGGTTTCGCTTTAGGCAGTACTGATGGAGAGGCAGCAGCAGCCTGAGATTACGTTGAAGCCTTAGGGATGTCAGTGAGAGAGTTGGAGCGGACAGGAGGTCGAGATGGAGATGCACTGTGAGTCGCAGTAGGGAGAAGAACAGGATCAGTCTGCGTCTCTACAGAGCACATCACAGGACGGGACATTACCGCCGAAGCATAGGACCTATTTGGCGTGGGAGTTGCATGCAACTCCTTCACCTTTTTCCTAGCTTCGTAGTAGGAAATGCCCTCCGTTGCCTTCACTGTGCAGACCTCCTTCTCCTCCTTCCACTTGGGACAATCCCTAGAGGAAGTGGAGTGAGCGCCCTTGCAGTGGAAGCAACAGACCGTCTCAGATGTGCAATGTTCTGCCTCATGACCTTGGCTTGCACACTTGCCACACACTGGCTGGGAAGCCCGACAAGTCTTGGCACCATGCCCATATAACTGGCATTTCAAACAACGGAAAGGGTTGGAAATGTATGGCCGCACATGTACAATTTCGTAACCAATTTTTACATTGCTAGGAAGTGATACTTTACCGAATGTCAAAACAATGGTCGCTGTCTTTGTCCTGACACCTTCCGAGTAGCGAGTTATGAATTTAGCGTCAATGACATCTTGCTGAGCAAGTTCATCTATGATCTCTTCCTCACTCATCACCATGAGATCCCTGCAAGTGATAACCCCCTTGCAGGAATTCATGGATGTTGGAATCTTGGTTTCGACATCATAGTAATGAAACTTGCGCAGCTTCAACAAGTCCTTAATTTGAGATGAGGTACAAGTTTTTATGAGGAGGTCTCCGTTCCCAAGTTTTTTGACTTGTTCCACCTCCCCAGCACAGCCATCAATAACCTTCTTGATCATGAAGGGATTGAGACTGCTCAAGGGAGTGGAACCTAGAGCAGTGATGATCACATATTCGGCATTATTTACAGGGACATCACGGGGCAAACGAATCTGGGGCCGTTGTGTCTGGGGGCTGTCAGTCCGTGTAGAAGTCGGGGGTCGGTCAGGACTACCTCCCCCCCTGAGGGGGGGGAGGCAGTAGGGACGTCCTCCATAGTACCACTCCCCCCTAGAGGGGGAAGTGGGAAGAAGGAGAGTAAACAAGCAAGGGACAAACAACCGGGGACCACACACCTAAGTCTGAGGTTGCCCTCTCAAACCACTCCAGGGAGGCCCGACCGTGTTTCTTCACGCCCCAGAGCGATCAGTGGGGGGGACCCTCCGTGGGCGATAAGCAAAGGTAAACTCAGTTTATTTGAACAGACACCTACTGTTCAAGACTAACAGGGAGGGGAGGAAAGTTAGAAACTAACTAGCCTAAGGGTCACCAGAAGGGTGAAAAAAAAAACTAATGCCGCTGAGGCAGCCCTGAAAACTAGAGGAGAGCCAGAGAAACACGTCTGAACACTCCACGACCATGCATCAAAGTCCTCAGCTAACGACTTTTTTTTTTTTTTTTTTTTTTTTTCCCGGCCTATAAACCATCGGGGCCGAAGCCCCTGGTTATTAAGGCCATGGATATATATATATATATATATTTATATATATATATATATATATATATATATATATATATATATATATGTATATACATTTAAATATATATACATATATATACAAACATATATATATACATACACACACACACACACACACACACACACACACACACACACACACACACTTCCATGCATACATACAGACACATTTTCATGCAAACGTACATATATATATAATATTTTTAATCTTATTTATTTATTTTTTTGTATTTTTATTTTTTTAATTTTTTCTTGGTTTTATATATTTTATACCTTATAATATAAAGACAAACTAATCTAAAGACCCTAAAACTAATCACCTAACAGACAAATTGCTAACCTATACTAAATCCTATAGAGACAAATAGCTAGACCTACACTAATGGTAAAAATACCTCGACTAACAGAACACCATCGACCGCAGATATGTAATGCCTTTCTACATGACATACCTGCACTCATCACCTGGTGACTGTCAGTCGGGGCACAACCTAATATAGGGGACATCAATATATGAAAGGGAACCAGACGAGTCAGGAACATTTCCGTATACGTCAGCTGTCGTCCCTAATTAGAACAACTTAAGCAAGATAATATAATGTATTTACATAGTTTGTACAAAAAGTGAAGAACCTCGCCCAGCAGACCATCATCGACTACAAGTGCCCAATACCTTCCTATATTGCACACTTGCACTCATCAGCTGGTGACTGTCAGGCGAGGAACTTGGCTTAATGTAGGGGACATCTATATTAGAAATAGATCGGTGGGAGGAGGAACTATTTAAAATATGTCAACTGTCAACCCTAATTAATATTACAATATATACATATTTACTGTTCATAAAAACCATAACCACGCAGTAAAAAAGTCACATCACTCTAATCAGTCCGGTCTCTCTCAAGAAAGCCATCAATTTATCAGTCATAACAATGTCCCCATCACCCAGGATGGTGGAAAGGGTGAAGGGGACGTCTACTGCGCCGCAGTAATTTATAAGTGAAACACGTTCACGAATAAATCGCCGACAGCGCAGGATGATATGACTAATAGATAACACCGCATTACAGATGTCACAGTGCGGTGGGAAGCGTCTTTCCATATATGGTTTTATGTGGGTTACAATGGTGGCATTGAGCCGTAACCGTGCCAACACTTTTTCTTCTAGGCGACTGGGACGGTTGGCAGTGTCCCAGTCGCCCAGGTACGGCTTACAAGTTGGAATATTTAGTCTGGTCCACTGACCTTGCCACAGAAGATTTATTGATTTCTTTCCGAGAGATAGACTCGACCGTAGATCACGAGGAACGTCCCAAGTCTCCTCGAGCTCTACAGCCGACTTTGCAAGTAAGTCAGCCTGCTCATTGCCGTAGATACGACAATGACCAGGCACCCAGATCAGCGTGAATGACTTGTTGCATGAATGCAACTTATTAACGATGCGGCCCTGGATCTCGTGAGAGTCGGTAATACAAGATGCAATTGCCTGAAGGGCTGATTTTGAATCTGAAAATGTGACAATTGAGTCATGCCTAGAATTGAGAGCATAGTCTATGGCTTTGTCAATAGCAAAGAGTCCTGAAGTAAACACAGATGTATGAGTCGGCAACCGATACCTGAGGGCACATTCAGTCGACCACACACTTGCCCCCACACATTCACTCGACTTGGAGCCGTCGGTGTACAATTGATGGGACCCCAAGTGACGAACAATGATGTTACGAAACAAGTGGTGGACCTCCGCCTCCGGCGCCTTGGCCTTTGGTGCTGGGAGCCATGATACATCCACTGTAAAGCTGGGTGGCTCCCAAGGCGCTATCTTTTTAAGCACCAACTTGTCACAGTCACTGGGGTCCACACCAAGCTCCTGAGTCAGTAAGTGGAGGCGAGCGGCAAGTGGCCGACGCACCCCCCGCAGTAGGTGGTAGTATTGACGCAGGGGGGTACAGGCCACATTGCCGATATTACTTTTTCTAAATGTCCTTATGCCGTAGGACAAGGCCAGGTGGTCACGGCGAATACGGAGGGGAGGCACATTCGCCTCCACTTCCATACGAGCCACACAGGTACACCGGACGGCTCTAAGACACATTCGCAAACATTTATTCTGTAACACATCCAATCCTTTCAGCGTGGCATCAGATGCCGAGCCATACACCTGTGCGCCATAGTCTAGCTTCGATCGAATAAGGGACTTATACACCATTAATAAAGATTTTCTGTCACCACCCCAGGTAGTACCCGCTAGGTACTTAAGGACATTTAACGGTTTATCACAACGAGCAAGCAAAGTATTAACGTGAAGTTTAAAATTCATTCTACGATCAAAATGTATTCCTAAAAATTTTACAGAGTTTTGAAAAGGTACCGCCTGGTTATCCAAAGTTAAGCACAAATTAGGTACGTTACGATTAGTGAAGACTATAGCGACACACTTACGGACGGAAAACTTAAATTCCCACTGCAAGGCCCATTGGTGGACAGAGTCAAGGGCTGCTTGAATCCGCCCAGCCGAAAATTGTGCATTACGGGAAGAGTGCCATATTGCACAATCGTCAGCATAGAGCGAGTATTTAAGATTCCTCGGGATGGGAGCTGATGACAGAATATCATTGATCATAATACTAAATAAGGTAGGACTAAGCACACTTCCCTGCGGCACCCCGTTTTCCTGGATAAATATATCCGATGTTACGTTACGGGGCAATTTGACAGAGAAAGTTCTGTCCCTTAAGAAATTTGAAATAAAAACAGGCAAATTTCCTCTTAAACCATAAGCATAGAGCTTCATTAGTATACCGTGTCGCCAGGTCATGTCATAGGCTTTATGGATGTCCAAGAACACCCCTATCATGAATTCTTTATTGGCAAATGCCTCTGCAATACAATGCTCCAAATTCATTAAATGATCTAGTGAACTTCTGTATTTACGAAGGCACATTGTTGATCATTTAACAAATTCTTCGACTCTAAAACAAAAAGAAGCCTATTGTTAACCATACGTTCCATGACCTTACATAGACAAGAAGTCAACACAATAGGACGAAATGAAGTGGGATTCATAAGACGACCAGCCTCTTTGGGTATCGGTATGACGTGCGCAAAGTGCCATGAGTTTGGGAACATTCGAGACGCCCAAATCTCATTGTACAATGCTAACATCTTAATCAGGTTGTCCTGATTAAGATGCTGGATCATACCGTACGTGATGGTGTCTGGTCCAGGGCTGGTGTCTTTACAGGATTTAAGGGCAAGGAGCAGTTAATCTAGCGTAAACTCTTGGTTGTACGGGGAGTTTACGTCTTCTGTGGCAAAGTCTAATATCTGTAGCTCAGCCGTGCGTTTATGATGTTGGAAACGCGGGTCATAATTGGCCGAGCTACTTACATGAGAAAAACTCCTGGCGAGGATGTTAGCAACGTCCACGGGCTCGTCATAGATGTTATTATTTACTTGCAAGGTGGTGATTGGGAAATATGGGCCTTTATTATTTAATATTCTTATGGTGGACCAGACTTTACGTAATGGTGTTGTATGAGTGACCGTGGACACAAAGGACCGCCAGGAGTCACGTTTAGCCCTTCTTATTATTCTCCTTGCCTCAGCCCGTGCCTGTTTGTATGCAATAAAATTTTCCTCAGTGGGCTGACTATCAAAAATCCTGTATCTCCTATTGCGTTTTCTTAATGCTTGTCGGCAATCCGGCGTCCACCAATGTGCTCTATGCTTCGCATGAACTGTAGAAGTCTTGGAAATAGCAGCCTCAGCTGCGTGTAATATGGATTGGGTTATATTTTCGACCTTAACATCTATGGTCTCCCCAGATATATCTAAATTGGCAATCCTTGAGAAGGATCCCCAATCTGCTTTCTTATAGTTAAATTTTGGAGGTGGAGGGTCCGAAATGATGTCGCGTGTATAAGAAAGACAGATGGGTAAATGATCACTTCCCAATGAGTCGTCGTAAGGATTCCATAAAAAATCTTGATGTATACCAGGGGAGGCCAAAGATAAGTCAATGGCCGAAAAGTTACCAGTACGATCATCTACACGAGTCGCTCTACCATCGTTCAGAAGACAGAGGTTGGACTGTAGTATTAGGTCGGCTACTTGCTCCCCACGACCATCAATCCTCAAGCTACCCCATTGATAGTGATGGGCGTTAAAATCGCCCAACACTAACTTATATCCAGGCAGATGTTCCACTAGTGAATTTAAAGCATCACTATCAATGGGGCCATGTGGAGGACAGTACAGAGAGCAAATAGACAGATACGTGTTATTAAATTTTACTCTGCACGCGACAGCTTCCAGAGTAGAATTTAGAATCACTTCCGTTTGTGGGTGTGATTTATGTGTGTAAATGGCAACTCCGTGACCTTCATATCTTCTATACGAGTGGTAGTGTTTGAACTGTGGAGGATCAGGATGATCCTCCAGGCGCGTCTCCTGTAAACAAACAACGTCTGGCCTGTGTATAGAAAGCAAGATTGCTATATTTTGTAACTTATTCCCAATACCTCTACAATTCCACTGTAATAGGGTGAATGCGGCAGTTTAAGATTTTCGTTGGGGGTTAGTGTGCTTCGTCTTTTTTTGTCGCCCGCCAGAAGGCGAGCGACTACCGGGGGGCCTATCCCGGTGCTTGTTCATGGAAACCTCCATATTATCGTCAATTAAGAGGTTCCCAGACTCCCCCGAGGAAGAGCTAACCTTCCTCTCCCTCGCTGGAGTGGGAACTGGAAGAACGTGAGGACGAGACTGTTTTGTGAGGGTGGTCAGATTAATCTTATCAGACTTGTCGGGCTTCGATTTTTGCTGCACCGACTGCGAAGGAGCAGCGGCAGTCTGAGAGTAAGAAGTGGCGACAGGGATGTCTGTAAGAGAGTTGGAACGTACAGGGGGTCTAGACTTAGAGGTAGGGCATGTGGCATGTGGAGCGAAGGTAAGGTCAGTCTGTGTCTCCACAATGCACATCACGGGACGGGACACAACCGCCGATGCATAGGAGACATTAGGCTTGGGAGTTGCATGCAACTCCTTCACCTTCTTCCTAGCATCGTAAAAGGATATGCCCTCAGTCGCTTTCACTGTGCAGACCTCTTTCTCCTCCTTCCACTTGGGACAAACCCTCGAGGAAGTGGAGTGAGCATCCTTACAGTGAAAGCAGCACTCAGTCTCGGATGTACAGTTGTCAGCAGAGTGACCTACAGCCGCACACTTGCCACACACGATGTTGGAAGCCCGACAAGCCTTTTGATGATGTCCATAGAGCTGACATTTTTAACAACAAAGGGGATTCGGGATGTACGGTCTTACATTTACAATTTCATATCCTACTTTGACATTTGTAGGTAGCAAAACTTTGCCAAAAGTGAGGATAACTGTGGCTGTCTTCGTCCTTACACCTTCCTGATAACGAGTGATGAATTTGGCATCAATTACATCCTGATGAGCAAGTTCCTGTATGATTTCTTCCTCACTCATCACCATGAGATCCCTGCAAGTGATAACACCCTTGCAGGAATTCATGGATGTTGGGATCTTGGCCTCGATATCATGACAGTGAAACTTATGCAGCTTTAGCAAGTCTTTCACCTGAGCAGAATTGAATGTCTTTACTAGGAGGTCTCCATTTCCAAGTTTTTTAACTTGTTCCACCTCTCCCGCACAGTGGTCAATCACCTTCTTGACAATGAAAGGATTGAGTCTGGACAGGGGAGTAGAACCTAGCGGATGAAGAGTTACAAAGGTCGCGTTATTTACAGGGATGTCAAGCGGGGAACGAGTCTGGCGTCCGTCAGTCTGGGGCCGGTCAGTCACGGTATGGATGTCGTCAGGACTACCTCCCCCCCTGGAGGGGGGGGAGGCAGTTGTGGCGTCCGCCATAGTTACCACTTCCCCCGTAAGGGGAAAGTGGGAAGAAAGAGAAAAACAACCAAGGGAGAATTTGCCCGGGGAAAAAACACCTAGTCTGAGATTACCCTCTCAAATCACTCTCGGGAGGACGCGCCCGTGTGTAACTCACACCCCAGAGAGATCAGTGGGGGGTACACTCCAGAGGTGAGTAAGCAAAGGCAATCTCAGAAATTAGATATAGACACTTACTATATCTACTAAGGCCAGGGAGGAAAATGAGGTCTAGCTAACCTAACTTTATTGGAAAACGCCCTAGTGGCGGGGAAAACAAAGCTAAGGCCGGTGAGGCAACCCTGCAGCTAGACGAGAGCTCAGAAACACGTCCTCACTCTTCGCAACCATCCATCAAAGTCCCCCCAGCTAACGACAATGCAAGCCAGGCTTGTATAAACAAACAATGAGAGGCAAGAATTGCAACTCAGTGAAGCAAGAGGCGAAAGAAAATGAATCAGAAATAAAAGAACTCACTCTGACGAGGTCAAAACTACGAGCAGACTCTAGCAAATGCGGGAAGGAGCACCGAAAAGCCCGTCGTCATCGTCGTCGTCGTCGTCGTCGTGGTCGTCGTCGTCGTCGTCGTCGTCGTCCTCCTCCTCCTCCTCCTCCTCTTTTTTTTGGTTGTTCTTGTTGTTGCTGCAGAATTACTATCTTAATCACCATCCACATCCAGTTCAACCTCCTCCTCTCGGGGGATAGGTTGTGGCTGGAGGATGGTTATATTTCCAGGCCGTTTCTGCAAGATTACATCTGTACCACAGGTTGGAGACATCCCTGTGAGACACCTCTATAGAATGTAAACTAACTATTGATCTATGAGTAAATAAAACTTCCTTCCGTAGATTCCATTGTGCTGAGGAGAGTGATAGTTTACTCTAGATATTAGATTAGCTTTTACTAATTCTAATACACCTGAAGATCTTTAATACCCTGAATAAAATCGTATTGTAGCTAAGTAAATATGTAAAACAGCCAAGACATTGAGGTGTAGAGGTCAAGTTAATAATATCTGTCAAACTATAATGGAAGTGTGAACTGTCTGATTCAATGAGTAAGCTTTGCTGAATAGTGCAATGTATGTATCAGCTAAAGAGTTACGTCAACTTTTTCCACTTATCGGATCAAGTTCATTGTTTATAGTTCACGACTGTTTCCTTTGTATTGTTCGGTTGTTTTCGTTAGGATGAGATTTAAACAGTTGACAGACTCCATAAAAATTTCATTCTTCTTCCAAAATGTGCTGTTTAAGATACAGACTGTACTGTAAGTGAAATTCAGGGGGAAGCTAAGAAGAAGACAAAGTGATTAGTAGAAATGGAGAGGGAAAGACGTGTTAGAAGACAAGTGAAGTGACCGGTAGGTAGGAAATGATCATAAAATTACACTTGCTAATACTCTGACACTGAGTCCCTAATTAGGTAGACCGACGTATATTCAGTATGGACGATGGGTATTAGCGTCGAAGTGGTGATTTGTGATGCCATGGGGTGCGTGTCACTGCTGATACAATCTGCAAGCACAGACAAATATATGTCCAAAATCAGACTTTTACTCGTTACGAAACAAACAGAAGCACAAAAACACAAACACAAACAAAAAATCAAACACACACACACAAACACAAACACAAACATACACACACACACACACACACACACACACACACACACACACACACACACACACACACACACACACGCACACACATGCAGATCCAAAGAAGTACAGGTACATCATTTACTGACACTTATTTAATAAACACTTACTCATGTGTGACAGATATCTTACTATATTCACAAAATATCTGCAGCAGAGCACACCACCTAACCGGTCTAAATCCATCCGTCAACTAACGACAATGCCAGCCCGGCTTATATATGTAAACTCAGGTAAGAAACAAGCTCACCTCAGGGACGGAAGAAACGCAACTAAAGGAACCACGAATGACACAACAGACTCTCACAAGGTCAAAACCATGAGCAGGTACGGGAAGTTTGCTAGAAAAGGCGTCGTAGGTGTCGTTGTCGTCGTCGTCGTCATTGTAACGGGTAATATTTTGACTCCCAGGCTATTCTGAAACGAGAAACTGCAAGATTATATGCTTAGTTTCCCTATTAAACCAGTTGACACTTCTCCTCTTGGGGGATAGGATGTGGCTGAAGTACCTTCATATGGCCAAACCGTTTAGCCGTCCTGTTATATCGGTACCACCACATGGAGGCGTCGCTCTGTGACACCTCTGGAGATTGTAAACTAACTATTGACCTAATGTATACGTAAATAAAATGTTAGCGTCTGTGAATTCCATTGAGCTGAGGAGAATCTTATTTTACTGGACAATTTATATTAGCCTTCATTAATTCGTTGCCACCTGAAGATGCTTCCTAGCCTGAATAAAATCGAAGCAACTAGAAAAACAGCTATGATTAGAGGTATAGGTGTAAAAGCAAGAAATAGTTAATGTGTCAAATTATCAACGAAGTGTGAACTGTCAGATTCACTTACTCACCTTTCTTGAAAAGTACAACAAAGATATCGGCTAAATACCTACGTCAAACTTTTCCACGTATTGAATCAAATGCACTGTGGATAGTTCATGTCTGTTTACTTTGTTCATATTGTTTGGCTGTTTTTGTAATTCTGAGGTTTCAGCAATTGAGAAGATTGCCTGAAAATTTCATTCACCCTACAAAATGTGCTGTTTAGGATAAAGACTACACTGTAGCTGAAATGGAGAGTGAAGCTAGCATGAAGACAAAATGAACACTAGGAATGGTAAGGGAAAGACGGGTTAGAAGACAAGTGAGCAGACCGCCAGGTAGGCAAGGATCATAAAAACACACGTGCTAACACAGAGTCCTGAATGAGATAGACATGAAGTGCATTCAACATGAACGATGGGTATTAGCGTCGAAGTGGTGATAAGGGATACAATAGGGTGCGTGGGAGTGTTGAGACTAGTGGTAAAACAGTCCGATTTATGTCCAGAATCAGACACTTACTCGTAAACAAACACAAACACACACAAAAACACACAAACTCAGAAACACACACACACACACACACACACACACACACACACACACACACACACACACACACACACACACACGTAGAAAGAAGAAATCAAACAAACACACGAGAAACAAACACACACACAGAAATTCACAACCTAATGCATATATCATAACCTGACACGCCTAAATAATTAACAGTAACTCACGTGTGGCAGATATATTACTACATTAAAAACGTCCAGAGAGCAGAACACACCAACAAACCGTCTAAATGCAGCTGCCAGCTAACGACAATGCAAGCCAGGCTTATATACACAAACATAGAGAGGCAAGAATTGAAACTCAGTGAAGAAAGGCGAGAAAAAATGAATCAGAAATAAAAGAACACACTCTGACGAGGCCAAAACTACGAGCAGACTCGAGCAAATGCGGGAAGGAGCACCGAAAAGAACATCGTCGCCGTCGCCGTCGTCGTCGTGGTCGTCGTCGTGGTCGTGGTCGTCGTGGTCGTCGTCGTGGTCGTCGTCGTCGTCGTCGTGGTCGTCGTCGTAGTCGTCGTCGTGGTCGTCGTGGTCGTCATCGTCGTGGTCGTGGTCGTGGTCGTCGTCGTCGTCGTGGTCGTGGTCGTCGTCGTCGTGGTCGTGGTCATCGTGGTCGTGGTCGTGGTCGTGGTCGTCGTGGTCGTGGTCATGGTCGTCGTGGTCGTGGTCGTCGTGGTCGTGGTCGTGGTCTTGGTCGTAGTCGTGGTCGTCATGGTCGTGCTCGTCGTCGTCGTGGTCGTGGTCGTCGTGGTCGTGGTCGTCGTGGTCGTGGTAGTCGTGGTCGTCGTGGTCGTGGTCGTGGTCGTCGTGGTCTTGGTCGTGGTCGTGGTCGTCGTGGTCATGGTCGTCGTCGTCGTCGTCGTGGCAGTCGTGGTGGTCGTCGTCGTCGTGGTGGTCGTGGTCGTCGTCGTCGTCGTGGTGGTCGTCGTCGTCGTCGTAGTCGTCGTGGTCGTCGTCGTCGTCGTCGTGGTCCTCGTCGTGGTCGTCGTCGTCGTCGTCGTGGTCGTCGTCGTCGTCGTGGTCGTCGTCGTCGTCGTGGTCGTCGTCGTCGTGGTCGTGGTCGTGGTCGTCGTCGTCGTGGTGGTCGTGGTCGTCGTCGTCGTCGTGGTGGTCGTCGTCGTCGTCGTCGTCGTCGTGGTCGTCGTCGTCGTCGTCGTGGTCGTCGTCGTGGTCGTCGTCGTCGTCGTCGTGGTCGTCGTCGTCGTCGTGGTCGTCGTCGTCGTCGTGGTCGTCGTCGTCGTCGTGGTCGTCGTCGTCGTGGTCGTGGTCGTCGTCGTCGTGGTCGTCGTCGTCGTCATGGTCGTGGTCGTCGTCGTGGTCGTCGTGGTCGTCGTGGTCGTGGTCGTGGTCGTGGTCGTGGTCGTGGTCGTCGTCGTCGTCGTGGTCGTGGTCGTCGTGGTCGTCGTGGTCGTCGTGGTCGTGGTCGTGGTCGTCGTCGTCGTCGTCGTCGTGGTCGTCGTCATCTTCGTGGTCGTGGTCGAGGTCGTGGTCGTCGTGGTCGTCGTCGTGGTCGTCGTGGTCGTGGTCGTCGTCATCGTCGTCGTCGTCGTCGTCGTGGTCGTCGTCATCCTCCTCCTCCTCCTCCTCCTCCTCCCCTTTTTTTTTGGTTGTTTTTGTTGTTGCTGCAGAATCACCATCCACATCCAATTCAACCTCCTCCTCTCGCGGGATAGGTTGTGGCTGGATAATGGTTATATTTCCAGACCGTTTCTGCCAGATTACATCTGTACCACAGGTTGGAGACATCCCTGTGAGACACCTCTATAGAATGTAAACTAACTATTTACCTGTATTATGAGGAAATAAAACTTCCTTCCGTAGATTCCATTGTGCTGAGGAGAGTGATAGTTTACTCTAGATATTAGATTAGCTTTTACTAATTCTAATACACCTGAAGATCTTTAATACCCTGAATAAAATCGTATTGTAGCTAAGTAAATATGTAAAACAGCCAAGACATTGAGGTGTAGAGGTCAAGTTAATAATATCTATGTCAAACTATAATGGAAGTGTGAACTGTCTGATTCAATGAGTAAGCTTTGCTGAATAGTGCAATGTATGTATCAGCTAAAGAGTTACGTCAACTTTTTCCACTTATCAGATCAAGTTTTTTTTATAGTTCACGACTGTTTACTTTGTATTGTTCGGTTGTTTTCGTTAGGATGAGATTTAAACAACTGACAGACTCCATAAAAATTTCATTCTTCCTCCAAAATGTGGTGTTTTAGATACAGACTGTACTGTAAGTGAAATTCAGAGGGAAGCTAGGAAGAAGACAAAGTGATTAGTAGAAATGGAGAGGGAAAGACGTGTTAGAAGACAAGTGAGGTGACCGGTAGGTAGGAAATGATCATAAAATTACACTTTCTAATACTCTCACACTGGGTCCCTAATTAGGTAGACCGACGTATATTCAGTATGGACGATGGGTATTAGCGTCGAAGTGGTGATTTGTGATGCCATGGGGTGCGTGTGACTGCTGATACAATCTGCAAGCACAGACAAATATATGTCCAAAATCAGACACTTACTCGTTAGGGAACAAACAGAAGCACAAAAACACAAACACAACCAAAAAATCAAACACACACACACACACACACACACACACACACACACACACACACACACACACACACACACACACACACACACACACACACACACACATGCAGATCCAAAGAGGTACAGGTGCATCATTTACTGACACTTATTTAATAAACACATACTCACGTGTGACAGATATCTTACTATATTCACAAAATATCTGCAGCAGAGCACACCACCTAACCGGTCTAAATCCATCCGTCAACTAACGACAATCCCAGCCAGGCTTATATAGGTAAACTCAGGTAAGAAACAAGTTCACCTCAGGGACGGAAGAAACGCAACTAAAGGAACCATGAATGACACAACAGACTCTCACAAGGTCAAAACCATGAGCAGGTAAGGGAAGTTTACTAGAAAAGGCGTCGTAGGTGTCGTTGTCGTCGTATTCGTCATTGTAACGGGTAATGTTTTGACTCCCAGGCTATTCTGAAACGAGAAACTGCAAGATTATATGCTTAGTTTCCCTATTAAACCAGTTGACACTTCTCCTCTTGGGGGATAGGATGTGGCTGAAGGACCTTCATATGGACAAACCGTTTAGCCGTCCTGTTATATCGGTACCACCACATGGAGGCGTCCCTCTGTGGCACCTCTGGAGATTGTAAACTAACTATTGACCTAATGTATACGTAAATAAAATGTTAGCGTCTGTGAATTCCATTGAGCTGAGGAGAATCTTATTTTACTGGACAATTTATATTAGCCTTCATTAATTCGTTGCCACCTGAAGATGCTTCCTAGCCTGAATAAAATCGAAGCAACTAGAAAAACAGCTATGATTAGAGGTATAGGGGTAAAAGCAAGAAATAGTTAATGTGTCAAATTATCAACGAAGTGTGAACTGTCAGATTCACTTACTCACCTTTATTGAAAAGTACAACGAAGATATCGGCTAAATACCTACGTCAAACTTTTCCACGTATTGAATCAAATGCACTGTGGATAGTTCATGTCTGTTTACTTTGTTCATATTGTTTGGCTGTTTTTGTAATACTGAGGTTTCAGCAATTGACAGATTACCTGAAAATTTCCTTCACCCAACAAAATGTGCTTTTTAGATAAAGACTGCACTATAGCTGACATAGAGAGTGAAGCTAGCATGAAGACAAAATGAACACTATGAATGGTAAGGGAAAGACGGGTTAGAAGACAAGTGAGCAGACCGTCAGGTAGGCGAGGATCATAAAAACACACGTGCTAACATAGAGTCCTGAATGAGACAGACATGATGTGCATGCAACATGATCGATGTGTATTAGCGTCGAAGTGGTGATATGGGATGCAATAGGGTGCGTGCGAGTGTTGAGACTAGTGGTAAAACAGTCTGATTTATGACCAGAATCAGACACATACTCGTAAGCAAACAAACACAAACACACACATAAAAACACACAAACCCAGACACACACACACACACACACACACACACACACACACACACACACACACACGTAGAAACAAGAAATCAAACAAACACACGAGAAACAAACACACACACAGAAATTCACAACCTAATAGATATATCATGACCTGACACGCTGAGATAATAAACAGTAACTCATGTGTGGCAGATATCTTACTCCATTCAAAATGTCCAGAGAGCAGAACACACCAAGAAAGCGTCTAAATGCAGCTGTTAGCTAACGAAAATGCAAGCCAGGCTTATATACACAAACTTAGAGAGGCAAGAAGTGCAACTCAGTGAAGCAAGAGGCGAAAAAAAATGAATCAGAAATAAAAGAACACACTCTGACGAGGTCAAAACTACGAGCAGACTCGAGCAAATGCGGGAAGGAGCACCGAAAAGCCCGTCGTCGTCGTCGTCGTCGTCGTCGTCGTCGTCGTCGTCGTCGTCGTCGTCGTCGTCGTCGTCGTCGTCGTCGTCGTCGTCGTCGTCGTCGTCGTCTTCCTCCTCCTCCTCCTCCTCCTCCTCCTCCTTCTCGTCCTCCTCCTCCTCCTTCTCCTCCTCCTCCTCCACCTTTTGGAGACTTTAATCTACCTGTAACAAAGTGGGGTGAACCACTGACGGCACACTCAGTACAAGAGCTTTATACGAATCTTCAAGAAAGCGCCCTTTCCCAACACGTACAATACCCAACGAGAGGAAACAATATCCTAGACATCATATTGACTACAAATGATAACCTAGTCAACAATGTTGAAATAGGACCTGAGTTTAGTTCCAGTGATCATCGAACTATACAGTTTAATATTACTACTGAAAAAGTAAAAGAAACGGAGAGCAAAGAAAAGGTCCCAGAATATCGTAGAGCTAATTTCAACAGGCTCAGAGCGCTACTTGCAACTGCAGATTGGAATCAAATGTCTGAAACCGATGACATAAAACAGGCATGGGAAATATTCACCGAAAAATTTAATGAAGTGGTAAAGTCATGTGTGCCACTACGTAACAGACGTCCAGCTGGAAATAGTAAACCAAAGTGGTGCTCCAGTGAAATAAAAAGTAACTTAATAGCCAAAAAACAGGCATACCATAAAAAAAAAAGCTACACAAAATAATGATGATAAATTACAGTACGATAATCTACGCCGCATATCGAAAAGACTTATTAAACAAAGCAAAAGAGCACTGGAGATCCACATTGCTAATACGTGCAGATCAAATCCTAAAGAATTTTACAGTTACATTAGAAAGAAAAAGGTTATGACTACATCAATAGGTCCTCTAGAAACAAACAATGGCAAATACACTGAAAATGAGGTCGAAATGGCAAACATTCTTAACGATTACTTTGCGTCTGTTTTTACAGTAGAAAACACCACCAGAAACCTACTGTTACCCACAAACCAAGCAAATAGAACAGTCCTTAGTAACTATGCTATCCATAATAATGATATCCTTTCAGCCATAAATAGTACGGACATAAACAAAACCCCTGGCCCCGATAAAATATCACCGAGAATTCTCAAAGAAGCAAAACATGAGTTACTGCTGCCACTCTCTGTCTTATTCAATAAATCATTAAGTACTGGGTAAGTTCCACGCGAATGGAAACTAGCAAATGTAACACCAATTTTCAAAAAAGGAAATGAGTCGCACCCAGGAAATTACAGACCAATCAGCTTAACATCAGTAGTGTGCAAGTCAATGGAAAAAATCATAAGAGATAAAATAGTTAATTATCTAGAAGAAAATAATATAATTAAAGACTCGCAACATGCTTAAATAACTTACTGGACTTCTTCCATGATGTTTACAAATCATACGATGACTCAAGAGCAGTAGATATAATTTACCTCGACTTTCAGAAAGCATTTGACACTGTCCCTCACAAGCGTCTCATGAGAAAAATAGAAGCACATGGAATAAAAGGAAAGACGCAAAAATGGTTACAAGACTGGCTGTCAGACCGAAAACAGCGAGTTGTGATAAACGGAAAGGAATCCAAATGGCTTAATGTGATCAGCGGCGTTCCCCAAGGCTCAGTACTTGGACCGATACTTTTTATTATCTATATAAATGACATTGATGAGGGTCTAAATTGTAAAGTATCCAAATTTGCAGATGACCTAAAACCAAGCAAGCAGTGTACCGATGCGGTTAAAATTGCAAACAAGCTAGTGGGTTTTATTGGAAGAACTTTCGAGTTTAAATCGGAAAAGTCATACTTGCCTTGTACAACTCGCTAGTGCGCCCCCGTCTTGAGTATTGTGTGCAATTCTGGTCTCCGTACTACAGAAAGGACATTGAAAAATTAGAGAAAATTCAGCGAAGAAGCACAAAAATGATACCACGACTTAGAAACAAACCATATGAGGAACGCCTTGAAGAACTTAAATTATTTAGCCTAACTAAGCGCAGGTTAAGAGGGGACCTTATTGAAGTTTTCAAAATCATGAAGGGATATGACATCTTAGACATGAATAAATATTTTGATATAGACCGGTCGAGTCAAACCAGAAGTAATGGCTGCAAAATCATGGGAAAGCGATTCCAATCCCACGAAGCAAAATACTTCTTCTTTAACAGAGTTGTAAATATCTGGAACAGATTATCCTCAGATACCGTGAACAGTATCTCAATTGAGACATTCAAAAACAAATTAGACAAGTATTTGCACGAAAATCCTCAGCTGACTCTTTTTCTGTCTGAATAACTTGCTTTTATAGCCTCGGTACATGTAAGTTCATGCCCCTTTAGTCTACAAGACACCCCGTAAACAGTGTACCCATACATAGTGTTGCGTCACGATATTATACATTTTCAATTTATTCGGTGCAAAGCAATATAAGCACAGATTAGGATCTGCACAGATAACCCTGAGTTAACGGTCACTACTCTTACTTTCGACCTGTGATGGGCTGTGGATCACTGAGGGTCCATGTTAGTCAAGTGACCACCATCGGGATTTTTTAATGTACCAGGGGTCACTGCTTCAGGATGAAACTTGTGTACTTGTCCCATATGGGAGAGTTCCCTGTCTCAGTGGAGTGAACGGAGCTAGGGCCTGATTGACTGCTGCCTACCTTAAAAGCGCCAAGCAAGGCTGCCGAACCACCCCTAAACATCCACACTGTGCAGTCCCCTCGTGTCTACAGGACACCCCGTAAACTTAACAGCGTCACGTCACATCATTATACGTTTTTCGATTTACCCAAAGCAAATGAGGTAATATACAGTAAACACAGATTAGGATCTGCACAGATAACCCTGAGTTAACGGTCACTACTTTTACTTTCGACCTGTGATGGGATGTGGATCACTGAGGGTCCCTGTTAGTCAAGTGACCACCATCGGGATTTTTTTAATGTACCAGGGGTCACTGCTTCAGGATGAAACTTGTGTACTGTCCCACATGGGAGAGTTCCTTGTTTCAGTGGAGTGAACAGAGCTATTGCCTGAATGACTGCTGCCTACCTAAAAAGCGCCAGGGAAGGTTGCCGCACCACCCCTAAACATCCACTCTGTGCATTGCACATCCACACTGTGCACTGTGCAGTCCCCTTTTATCTAAGACACCCGTCCAATATACTTTTCAATCTCCCCACTGCAAAGAAAACAATATAAGCACAGATTAGGATCTGCACAGATAACCCTGAGTTAACGGTCACTACTCTTACTCCTCTCGACCTGTGATGGGCTGTGGATCACTGAGGGTCCCTGTTAGTCAAGTGACCACCATCGGGATTTTTTTAACGTACCAGGGGTCACTGCTTCAGGATGAAACTTGTGTACTTGTCCTACATGGGAGAGTTCCTTGTCTCAGTGGAGCAAACGGAGCTAGGGCCTGATTGACTACTGCCTACCTTAAAAGCGCCAGGCAAGGCTGCTGCACCACCCTAAACATCCACACTGTGCAGTGTGTAGCTTCCACGTTATGTCCACAGACTTCCCATTAACTCAATGTAACCGGTTTATAATGTCATGCCGTAACAATTATTTTATTTGCTTACTTTCTCTTTCAGGTTACTCTATCGGGTAGCTTATAGATAAAGTATTATAGAATGTGACTTTTCCTTTCCAGTGTTTCCTATAAAATTTCCATGTCAGTTTTTCCATGCTGCATGGTGGTTTATCTCACTTTTTCCTGGAGGGTTTGGTGGTGGGGGGAGCCTTCTTGCTTTACTATCCTTATCCTTCAACATGTAGAGTTAGATCTTGTAGTCACAGTTTTCTCTAACAAGCAGCCTCGAAAGGACCATAAGGTCTGTTGCTGTTTGCTTTAATATGTAATCCTGCATAATCCTCCTCGTCCTCGTCCTCGTCCTCGTCCTCCTCCTCCTCCTCCTCCTACTCCTCCTCCTCCTCTTTTTTTTTTTTTGTTGTTTTTGTTGTTGTTGCAGAATTACTATCTTAATCACCATCCACATCCAGTTCAACCTCCTCCTCTTGCGGGATAGGTTGTGGCTGGATAATGGTTATATTTCCAGGCCGTTTCTGCCAGATTACATCTGTACCACAAGTTGGAGACATCCATGTGAGACACCTCTATAGAATGGAAACTAACTATTTACCTATATTATGAGTAAATAAAACTTCCTTCCGTAGATTCCATTGTGCTGAGGAGAGTGATAGTTTACTCTAGATATTAGATTAGCTTTTACTAATTCTAATACACCTGAAGATATTTTATACCCTGAATAAAATCGTATTGTCGCTAAGTAAATATGTAAAAAAGCCAAGACATTGAGGTGTAGAGGTCAAGTTAATAATATCTAATATGTCAAACTATAATGGAAGTGTGAAATGTCTGATTCAATGAGTAAGCTTTGCTGAATAGTGTAATGTATGTATCAGCTAAAGAGTTACGTCAACTTTTTCCACATATTGGATCAAGTTCATTGTTTATAGTTCACGACTGTTTACTTTGTATTGTTCGGTTGTTTTCGTTAGGATGAGATTTAAACAATTGACAGACTCCATAAAAATTTCATTTTTCCTCCAAAATGTGCTGTATAAGATACAGACTGTGTTGTAAGTGAAATTCAGGGGGAAGCTAGGAAGAAGACAAAGTGATTAGTAGAAATGGAGAGGGAAAGACGTGTTAGAAGACAAGTGAGGTGACCGGTAGGTAGGAAATGATCATAAAATTACACTTGCTAATACTCTCACACTGAGTCCCTAATTAGGTAGACCGACGTATATTCAGTATGGACGATGGGTATTAGCGTCGAAGTGGTGATTTGTGATGCCATAGGGTGCGTGTGACTGCTGATACAATCTGCAAGCACAGTCAAATATATGTCCAAAATCAGACACTTACTCGTTAGGAAACAAACAGAAGCACAAAAACACAAACACAAACAAAAAATCAAACACACACAAACACAAACACACACACACACACACACACACACACACACACACACACACACACACACACACACATACATCCAGATCCGAAGAGGTACAGGTGTATCATTTCCTGACACTTATTTAATAAACACTTACTCACGTGTGACAGATACCTTACTATATTCACAAAATATCTGCAGCAGAGCACACCATCTAACTGGTCTAAATCCATCCGTCAACTAACGACAATCCCAGCCCGGCTTATGTATATAGGTAAACTCAGGTAAGAAACAAGCTCACCTCAGGGAGGGAAGAAACGCAACTAAAGGAAACACGAATGACACAACAGAGTCTCACAAGGTCAAAACCATGAGGAGGTACGGGAAGTTTGCTAGAAAAGGAGTCGTCGGTGTCGTTGTCGTCGTCGTCGTCATTGTAACGGGTAATGTTTTGACTCCCATGCTATTCTGAAACGAAAAGCTGCAAGATTATATGCTTAGTTTCCCTATTAAACCAGTTGACACTTCTCCTCTTGGGGGATAGGATGTGGCTGAAGGACCTTCATATGGCCAAACCGTTTAGCCGTCCTGTTATATCGGTACCACCACATGGAGGCGTCCCTCTGTGGCACCTCTGGAGATTGTTAACTAACTATTGACCTAATGTATACGTAAATAATATGTTAGCGTCTGTGAATTCCATTGAGCTGAGGAGAATCTTATTTTATTGGACCATTTATATTAGCCTTCATTAATTCCTTACCACCTGAAGATCCTTCCTAGCCTGAATACAATCGAAGCAACTAGAAAAACAGCTATGATTAGAGGTATTGGGGTAAAAGCTAGAAATAGTTAATGTGTCAAATTATCAACGAAGTGTGAACTGTCAGATTCACTTACTCACCTTTATTGAAAAGTACAACGAAGGTATCGGCTAAATACCTACGTCAAACTTTTCCACGTATTGAATCAAATGCACTGTGGATAGTTCATGTCTGTTTACTTTGTTCGTATTGTTCGGCTGTTTTTGTAATTCTGAGGTTTCAGCAATTGACAGATTACCTGAAAATTACCTTCACCCAACAAAATGTGCTGTTTAGGATAAAGACTGCACTATAGCTGACATAGAGAGTGAAGCTAGCATGAAGACAAAATGAACACTATGAATGGTAAGGGAAAGACGGGTTAGAAGACAAGTGAGCAGACCGTCAGGTAGGCAAGGATCATAAAACACACGTGCTAACACAGAGTCCTGAATGATATAGACATGATGTGCATGCAACATGATCGATGTGTATTAGCGTCGAAGTGGTGATATGGGATGCAATAGGGTGCGTGAGAGTGTTGAGACTAGTGGTAAAACAGTCCGATTTATGTCCAGAATCAGACACTTACTCGTAAGCAAACAAACACAAACACACACAAAAACACACAAACCCAGAAACACACACACACACACACACATACACACACACTGGTGCAGTGGTAACGTTCCCGCTTGCCAACTGGTGGACGGGAGTTCGCGCCTCGCTCAGGTTGCGAAAAGTTTCACTGACGAAGTGGGTGGTTACTGTCCCTCTTGAGCAAGGGGACGGGTGTGTGCATGTGTGAAGGTCACAGCCTTGCCCTTAGATCGGACTATATGAGCTTTCAGCTCCCTTCCGGGAGGGTAAAAGCTGACGATCACGACCATCAAGTGATCCTGACCGACCAGGTGAATTACACACACACGTAGAAACAAGAAATCAAACAAACACACGAGAAACAAACACACACACAGAAATTCACAACCTAATGCATATATCATGACCTGACAGGCCTAAATAATGAACGGTAACTCACGTATGGCAGATATCTTACTACATTGAAAACGTCCAGAGAGCAGAACACATCTTTTTTTTTTTTTTTTTTTTTTCCGGCCTATCAACCATTGGGACCGAAGCCCCTGGTTATTAAGGCCATGTCTATATATATATGTATATACATTTAAACATATATATATATATATATATATATATATATATATATATATATATATATATATATATATATATATATATATATGTATATATTATATATATATATATATATATATATACATACACACACACACACACACACACACACACTTCCATGCATACATACAGACACACTTTCATGCAAACGTACATATATATATAATAATTTTAATCTTATTTATTTTTTTTTTGTATTTTCATTTTTTTAATTTTTTCTTGGTTTTATATTTTTTATACCATGTATTATATAGAAAAACTAATCTAAAGACCCTAAAACTAATCACCTAACAGACAAATCGCTAACCTATACTAAATCCTACAAAGACAAATAGCTAGACTTCCACTAATGGTAAAAATGCCTCGACTAACAGAACACCATCGACTGCAGATATGTAATGCCTTCTACATTACATACCTGCACTCATCACCTGGTGACTGTCAGTCGAGGCACAACCTAATATAGGGGACATCAATATATGAAAGGGAACCAGACGAGTCAGGAACATTTCCATATTCGTCAGCTGTCGTCCCTAATTAGAATAACTTAAGCAAGATAATATAATGTATTTACATAATTTGTACAAAAAGTGAAGAACCTCGGCCAGCAGACCACCATCGACTGCAAGTGCCCAATACCTTCCTATATTGCACACTTGCACTCATCAGCTGGTGACTGTCAGGCGAGGAACTTGGCTTAATGTAGGGGACGTCTATATTAGAAATAGATTGGTGGGAGGAGGAACTATTTAAAATATGTCAACTGTCAACCCTAATTAATATTACAATATATACATATTTACTGTTCATAAAAACCATAACCACGAAGTAAAAAAGTCACATCACTCTGATCAGTCCGGTCTCTCTCAAGAAAGCCATCAATTTATCAGTCATAACAATGTCCCCATCACCCAGGATGGTGGAAAGGGTGAAGGGGTTGTCTACTGCGCCGCAGTAATTTATAAGTGAAGCACGTTCACGCATAAATCGCCGACAGCGCAGGATGATATGACTAATAGATAACACCGCATTACAGATGTCACAGTGCGGTGGGAAACGTCTTTCCATATATGGTTTTATGTGGGTTAAAATGGTGGCATTAAGCCGTAACCGTGCCAACACTTTTTCTTCTAGGCGACTGGGACGGTTGGCAGTGTCCCAGTCGCCCAGGTACGGCTTACAAGTTGGAATATTTAGTCTGGTCCACTGACCTTGCCACAGAAGATTTATTGATTTCTTTCCGAGAGATAGACTCGACCGTAGATCACGAGGAACGTCCCAAGTCTCCTCGAGCTCTACAGCCGACTTTGCAAGTAAGTCAGCCTGCTCATTGCCGTAGATATGACAATGACCAGGCACCCAGATCAGCGTGAATGACTTGTTGCATAAATGCAACTTATTAACGATGCAGCCCTGGAACTCATGAGAGTCCGTAGTGCAAGATGCAATTGCCTGAAGGGCTGATTTTGAATCTGAAAATGTGACAAATGAGTCATGCCTAGAATTGAGAGCATAGTCTATGGCTTTGTCAATAGCAAAAAGTTCTGAAGTAAACACAGATGTATGAGTCGGCAACCGATACCTGAGGGCACATTCAGTCGACCACACACTTGCACCCACACATTCACTCGACTTGGAGCCATTGGTGTACAATTGATGGGACCCCAAGTGACGAACAATGATGTTACGAAACAAGTGGTGGACCTCCGCCTCCGGCGCCTTGGCCTTTGGTGCTGGGAGCCATGTAACATCAACTGTAAAGCCGGGTGGCTCCCAAGGCGCTATATTTTTAAGCACCAACTTGTCACAATCACTGAGGTCCACATCAAGCTCCTGAGTCAGTTACTGGAGGCGAGCGGCAAGTGGCCCACGCACCCCCCGCAGAAGGTGGTGGTATTGACGCAGGGGGGTACAGGCCACATTGCCGATATTACTTTTCCTTAACGTCCTTATGCCATAGGACAAGGCCAGGTGGTCACGGTGAATACGGAGGGGAGGCACATTTGCCTCCACTTCCATACGAGTCACACGGGTACACCGGACGGCTCTAAGACACATTCGCAAACATTTATTCTGTAACACATCCAATCCTTTCAGAGTGGCATCAGATGCCGAGCCATACACCTGTGCGCCATAGTCTAGCTTCGATTGAATAAGGGACTTATACACCATTAATAAAGATTTTCTGTCAGCACCCCATGTAGTACCCGCTAGGTACTTGAGGACATTTAACGGTTTATTACAACGAGCAAGCAAAGTATTAACGTGAAGTTTAAAATTCATTCTACGATCAAAATGTATTCCTAAAAATTTTACAGAATTTTGAAAAGGTCTATCTATCTATCTGTCTATAGCCCGACGCCCTAATCCCGCAAAGGGTGGCCGCAGACAAAACGCCTCCAAGTCACTCTGTCACCCACCAATTGACTACCCTCCCTCCAACTCACCCCCCCTCCCTCATATACCTCTCAACTCCATCCCTCCACCTCATCCTCGGTCTACCCCTCCCTCTCCCTCCCTCCACCTCACCTACATACACCCTCTTAGTCAGTCTTTCATTCTCCATTCTCTCCACATGTCCAAACCACCTCAGTGTATTTCTCCTAATCTTTTCAACCACATCCACATCTACCCCACAACGTTCCTTCACTTCTTCATTCGTCAACCTGTCCCTCCACGTCACTCCACATGCTCCTCTCAAGTAACTCATTTCCACTGCTCTCACTCTTGACTTGTTCCCCTCTTGCAAGGTCCACGCCTCGCTTCCATACGTCAGGGTAGGGATCACAATACCATCATGCAGTTACTTCTTAACTTCCATACTCACCTCCCTATCTCTCACCACAGCTTTCAGTGTACCAACAAAGGTACCGCCTGATTATCCAAAGTTAAGCACAAATTAGGAACGTTACGATTAGTGAAAACTATAGCGGCACACTTACGTACGGAAAACTTAAATCCCCACTGCAAGGCCCATTGGTGGACGGAGTCAAGGGCTGCTTGAATCCGCCCAGCCGAAAATTGTGCATTACGAGAAGAGTGCCATATTGCACAATCGTCAGCGTAGAGCGAGTATTTAAGATTCCTCGGGATGGGAGCTGATGACAGAATATCATTGATCATAATACTAAATAAAGTAGGACTAAGCACACTTCCCTGTGGCACCCCGTTTTCCTGGATAAATATATCCAATGTTACGTTACGGGGCAATTTGAAAGAGAAAGTTCTGTCCCTTAAGAAATTTGAAATAAAAACACATAAATTTCCTCTTAAACCATAAGCATAGAGCTTCATTAGTATACCGTGTCGCCATGTCATGTCAAAGGCTTTATGGATGTCCAAGAACACCCCTATCATGAATTCTTTATCGGCAAATGCCTCTGCAATACAATGCTCCAAATTCATTAAATGATCTAGTGAACTTCTGTATTTACGGAAGCCACATGATCATTTAACAAATTCTTTGACTCTAAAACAAAAAGAAGCCTATTGTTAACCATACGTTCCATGACCTTACATAGACAAGAAGTCAACACAATAAGACGAAATGAAGTGGGATTCATAAGACGACCAGCCTCATTGGGTATCGGTATGACGTGCGCAAAGTGCCATGAGTTTGGGAACGTTCGAGACGCCCAAATCTCATTGTACAATGCTAACATCTTAATCAGGTAGTCCTGATTAAGATGCTGGATCATACCGTACGTGATGGTTTCTGGTCCAGGGCTGGTGTCTTTACAGGATTTAAGGGCAAGGAGCAGTTCATCTAACATAAACTCTTGCTTGTACGGGGAGTTTACGTCTTCTGTGGCAAAGTCTAATATCTGTAGCTCAGCCGTGCGTTTATGATGTTGAAAACGTGGATCATAATTGGCTGAGCTACTAACATGAGAAAAACTCCTGGCGAGGATGTTAGCAACGTCCATGGGCTTGTCATAGATGTTATTATTTACTTGCAAGGTGGTGACTGGGAAGTATGGTCCTTTATTATTTAATATTCTTATGGTGGACCAGACTTTACGTAATGGTGTTGTACGAGTCATCGTGGACACAAAGGACCACCAGGAGTCACGTTTGGCCCTTCTTATTATTCTCCTTGCCTCAGCCCGTGCCTGTTTGTATGCAATAAAATTTGTCTCAGTGGGCTGACTATCAAAAATCCTGTATCTCCTATAGCGTTTTCTTAATGCTTGTCGGCAATCCAGCGTCCACCAATGTGCTCTATGCTTTGCATGAACTGTAGAACTCTTGGGAATAGCAGCCTCAGCTGCGAGTAATATGGAAGTAGTTATATTTTCGATCTTAACATCTATGGTCTCCCCAGATACATCTAAATTGGCGATCCTTGGGAAGGATCCCCAATCTGCTTTCTTATAGTTAAATTTTGGAGGTGGAGGGTCCGAAATGATGTCGCGTGTATAAGAAAGACAGATGGGTTAATGATCACTTCCCAAGGAGTCGTCGTAAGGGTCCCATGAGAGATCTTGATGTATACCAGGGGAGGCCAAAGATAAGTCAATGTCCGAAAAGTTACCAGTACGATCATCTACACGAGTCGCTCTACCATCGTTCAGAAGACAGAGGTTGGACTGTAGTATTAGGTCGGCTACTTGCTCCCCACGACCATCAATCCTCAAGCTACCCCATTGATAGTGATGGGCGTTAAAATCGCCTAACACTAACGTATTTCCAGGCAGATGTTCCACTTAACCTGTCCTATCGCTCCAGTACGGCCTGCGGACCCTCCAGGGAAACGTCGTCTCTGGCATTTTGGAGCTGCGGACTGGGAGGCCCTCAGGCAGTACTTCTTTGATTTTCCCTGGAATGATTATTGCTTCCATGACCGTGAGCCATCTGAGTGTGCCTTGCGCATTACGGAGGTTATTCTCTCGGGCATGGAAGCATACATTCCTTTCTCATATCCTCTGACTAACGCAAGAAAGCCTTGGTTTAATCACGCTTGTTCTAATGCTGTCCGCAACAAGGAGAAGGCCTACAAAAGGTACCGGAGCCAACCCACCCCTGAATCACATAATCTTTACGTTTCTGCCCGGAATCGTGCTAAGTCTGTTCTTCGCTCTACTAAAAATAATTTCATCCATACTAAATGCTCTCAACTCTCCAACTCGAATTCTTCCCGCTCCTTCTGGCACCTTGCCAAAAATCTTTCTAACAACTTTACCTCATCATCCTTCCCTCCTCTTTTCTACTCTGATGGTTCTGTAGCTATTTCTTCTACTGATAAAGCAGATCTCTTCGCACAGACTTTCTCCTCCAATTCCACCTTAGACGATTCCGGTGCTGTTCCTCCATCACTTCCCCCTCTGACTTCCTCATGGCTGACATTAAAATTTCTTCAGTTGATGTATTTTCTGCCATTACTGGCCTCAGTACTAACAAGGCATATGGGCCTGATGGGGTCCCTCCTGTTGTTCTCAAAAACTGTGCTTCTGTGCTTACACCCTGCCTAGGCAAACTATTTCGCCTTTGTCTGTCAACTTGTACCTTTCCTTCTTGCTGGAAGTTTGCTCTCATTCAGCCAGTCCCAAAGAAGGGTGACCACTCCCAACCCTCCAACTATCGTCCAATTGCTTTAACGTCCTGTATTTCAAAAGTTTTCGAGTCAATTCTTAATAAAAAAATTTTAAGGCATCTTTCCTATCACAACCTTCTTTCCGATCGTCAGTATGGGTTCCGTCAGAGACGCTCCACTGGCGATCTTCTCACCTACCTTTCAGACTCCTGGTCATCCTCCTTTCGGGACTTTGGCGAAAGCTTTGCCATTGCACTTGACATCTCAAAGGCTTTCGATCGAGTCTGGCATAAATCTTTAATTTCCAAACTGCCCTCCTACGGTTTCTATCCTTCTATCTGTACCTTCATCGCTAGCTTCCTTTCTGGTCGTTCTATAGCTGCTGTCGTAGACGGCCATCGTTCTTCTCCTAGATCTATCAACAGTGGTGTTCCTCAGGGCTCTGTCCTATCACCAACTCTCTTCCTTTTATTCATCAATGATCTTCTAAGCTGTACATCTAACCCTATCCACTCATACGCTGATGACTCCACCCTTCACCTTTCCATTCAGTTCCCGCAACGCCCATCTCAACAGTTACTTCAAGAAACAAGGGATGAGGCTATGGCACACCTAATGTCTGACTTGGCTCATATCTCTGACTGGGGTAAAAATAATATGGTTGTCTTTAATGCTTCTAAGACTCAGTTCTTACACCTATCAACCCGACAAAATCTTCCACAGGTATACCCACTAATGTTTAATAATATTCAGATTAATCCTGCATCATCCTTGAACATGCTTGGGGTTTCATTTACTCGGGACTTATCTTGGAAAGATCATATTACATCTCTTGTAAAATCTGCTTCCAAGAGATTGGGTGTGCTAAGCCGACTCCGCTCTTTCTTTACCCCTGCACAATTGTTGACTCTATACAGGGGTTTTATCCGCCCCTGTGTGGAGTACAACTCTCATGTGTGGGGAGGCTCCCCACATACAGCTCTTCTCAATAGGGTGGAGTCAAAGGCTTTTCGTCTCATTAACTCTCCTCCTCTTACTGACTCCCTTCAACCTCTGTCTCTTCGCCGCACTGTTGCATCTTTATCTCTTTTCTATCGCTACTTTAATGGTCACTGCTCCTCTGAACTGTCTGCTTGCATTCCTCCACCTCTACGACGGGCGCGTAGCACCCGTCTGGCAGCAAACTCTCATCCCTTTTCTGTCCAACTCTCTAATGCAAGAGTTAACCGTTACTCCCAGTCTTTCATTCATGCAACAGGTCAGCTCTGGAACTGTCTCCCTCTGTCTGTATTTCCTCCTGCCTATGATCTCCAGTCTTTCAAACGCAGTGTGTCCAGGCATCTCAAAATGATCGGATCTTGAATTTGGCTCTCTATTGTATTTTGTTTTTCTCTTGGAGGGAACTATTTACTGCGGGCTCATGGCCTTTAGTTCCTTCTTCCTCGCATAAAAAAAAAAAAAAAAAAAAAAACTAATGAATTTAAAGCATCACTATCAATGGGGCCATGTGGAGGACAGTACAGGGAGCAAATAGACAGATACGTGTTATTGAATTTTACTCTGCACGCGACAGCTTCCAGAGTAGAATTTAGAATCACTTACGTTTGTGGGTGTGATTTGTGTGTGTAAATGGCAACTCCATGACCTTCATATCTTCTGTACGAGTGGTAGTGTTTGAACTGTGGAGGATCAGGATGATCCTCCAGGTGCGTCTCCTGTAAACAAACAACGTCTGGCCTGTGTATTGACAGCAAGATTGCTATATCTTGTAACTTATTCCCAATACCTCTACAATTCCACTGTAATGCAGTGAAAGCGACGGTTTAAGATTTACGTTGGGGGCCAGCGTGTTTAGGCTTTTTTTGCCGCCCACCAGAAGGCGAGCGACTACCGGTGGACCTATCCCGGTGCTTGCTTACGGAAACCTCCATATTTCCATCAATTACGAGGTTCCCAGATTCCACCGAGGAAGAGCTACCCTTCCTCTCCCTCGCTGGGCCAGGAGCAGGAAGAACATGAGGACGTGACTTAGTAAGGGTGGTCATATTACTCTTACAAGAGTTGTCAGGCTTCGTTTTAGGCTTGACTGACTGAGAAGCAGCAGCAGCCTGAGAGTAGGAAGTTGTAACAGGGGTATCAGGTTGAGAGGTGGATTGGACAGGAGGCTGAGATGGAAAGGTAGAATGTGTGACCAGAGGAACCGGTTCAGGGTCAGTCTGTGTCCCAGCAGAGCACAACACGGGACGGGACATCACCGCCGAAGTATAGGACCTATTCGGTGTAGGAGTTGCATGCAACTCCTTCACCTTTTTCTATGCTTCATAGTAGGAGACACCCTCAGTCGCCTTCACTGTGCAGACCTCTTTCTCCTCCTTCCACTTGGGACAATCCCTAGAGGAAGTGGAGTGAGCACCCTTACAGTGGAAGCAACAGATTGTCTCTGATGTGCATTGCTCAGCATCGTGACCCGGTGTTGCAAATTTGCCACACACTGACTGTGAAGCCCGACAATTCATAGCAATGTGCCCATATAATTGACACTTCATGCAACAGACTAGGTTCGGGATATAAGGTCTGACATTAACAATTTCATAGCCAACTTTGACATATGCCGGGAGTGAAACTTTGCCAAAAGTCAAAACAATGGTGGCCGTCTTCGTCCTTATGCCTTCAGAAAACCTAGTTATAAACCGGGCATCGATGACTTCTTGCTGAGCAAGTTCCTCTATGATGTCTTCCTCACTCACCACCATGAGATCCTTGCAAGTGATAACCCCCTTGCAGGAATTCATGGATGTTAGGATCTTGGCCTCGACATCATAGATATGAAACTTATGCAGCTTCAGCAAGTCTTTAACTTGGGAAGAATTATTAGTCTTGACAAGGAGGTCTCCATTCACAAGTTTTTTAACTTGTTCCACCTCCCCAGCATAGCCATAAATAACCTTCTTAATCATGAAGGGATTGAGACTGCTCAAGGGAGTGGAACCTAAAGCATGGATGATTACAAATTCCGGATTTTTTACATTAATGTCCAGAGGCAATCGAGTCTGGGACCGTTCTGTCTGGGGGCTGTCAGTCCGTTGATCGGTCAGGGGTCGGTCAGGACCACCTCCCCCCCCTGAGGGGGGGAGAGGCAGTAGGGGCGTCCTCCATAGTACCACTCCCCCCTAGCGGGGGAAGTGGGAAGAAGAAGAGAAAACGAGCAAGGAACAAACAACCGGGGACCACACACCTAAGTCTGAGGTTGCCCTCTCAAACCACTCCAGGGAGGCCCGACCGTGTTTCTTCACGCCCCAGAGCGATCAGTGGGGGGGACCCTCCGTGGGCGATAAGCAAAGGTAAACTCAGTAAATAGGAACAGACACCTACTGTTCCAAACTAATAGGGAGGGGAGGAAAGTTAGAAACTAACTAGCCTAACATCACCAGAAGGGTGAAAAAAAAAAGCTAATGCCGATGAGGCAGCCCTGGAAACTAGAGAAGAGCTTAGAAACACGTCTTCACTCTCCGCAACCATCCATCAAAGTCCCAGCTAACGACTTTTTTTTTTTTTTTTTTTTTTTTTTTTTGCCTATCGTCCATTGAGGCCTGAGCCCCTGGTCATTAAGTCAAAATATATACATGTATATACATTTACGCATATATATATATATATATATATATATATATATATATATATATGAACATATATATATATATACATACTGTACATACATACATACACACACACATCCATGCATATGAACATACACACTTTCATGCACACATACATATAAATATATAATAATTTTTATTTTATTAATTTTTTGTAATTTTATTTTTATTATTTTTTTTATTCTATTTTTTTTTTTTAACATTATAATACTTATAAACTAAAATGCCTAATGTAAAGACCCTAAAACTACTCACCTAACAGACAAATCGCTAACCTACACTAAATCTTAAGAGACAAATAACTAGACCTACACTAATGGTAAAAAAGCCTCGACCAAGAGATCACCATCGACTGCAGATATGTAATGCCTTTCTACATTACATACCTGCACTCATCACCTGGTGACTGTCAGTCGAGGCACAACCTAATATAGGAGACATCAATATATGAAAGGGAACCAGACGAGTCAGGAACATTTCCATATTCGTCAGCTGTCGCCCCTGATTAGAATAACTTAAGCAAGATGGTATAATGTATTTACATAATTTGTACAAAAAATGAAGAACCTCGGCCAGTAGACCACCATCGACTGCAAGTGCCCAATACCTTTCTATATTGCACACTTGCACTCATCAGCTGGTGACTGTTAGTCGAGGAACGGGGTTTTATGTAAGGGACATCTATATTAGAAATAGATCAGTGGGAGGAGGAACTATTTCAAATATGTCAACTGTCAACCCAAATTAATATTACAATATATACATATTTACCGTTCATAAAAACCATAACCACACAGTAAAAAAGTCACATCACTCTGATCAGTCCGGTCTCTCTCAAGAAAGCCATCAATTTATCAGTCATAACAATATCCCCATCACCCAGGATGGTGGAAAGGGTGAAGGGGACGTCTGCTGCACCGCAGAAAGCTAACGACTTTTTTTTTTTCCGGCCTATCAACCATTGGGGCCGAAGCCCCTGATTATTAAGGCCATATATATATATATATATATATATATATATATATATATATATATATATATATATATATATATATATATATATATATATATATATATATATATACATTTAAACATATACACATATATATACAAACATATATATACATATACATACATACACACACACACACACACACACACACACTCACACACACTTCCATGCATACATACAGACACACTTTCATGCAAACGTACATATATATATATAATAATTTTAATCTTATTTTTTTTTGTATTTTTATTTTTTCTAATATTTTCTTGGTTTTATATTTTTTATCAATCAATCAATCATTTCCTGTGGCACCCTCGGGGATGCATAGGGCCTCGATGAACTCACACCACCACATCCTATCTTGTGCTAACTCCTCAAGATCTCCCCAACACTCATCTCCAGCTTCCCGTCTCATTGTCCTCACCAACGTCTCTTTTGGCCTTCCTCTACCTCTCCTACCAAGTGCCACCCACCCTGGTGTACCTCGTACTATTCCCTGTCTCCTATACACATGTCCTAGCCACATCCATCGTGAGAATCTAACATATTCATCGATCGGCTGCACGTCATGCAGGCGGAGATTCCCCACTGTCTGGCTGACCTCCCCTACTTAGATCATGGGCGAGACGAGGTGGGACGTGTGAAGGGAGGGACGTGAGGAGGCACGTGGTTGGCTGCTGTATTTAATGTATATGAGATTAGAGATTGTAATAGGTTTGTTTTGACATAGAAAACCAACGTTTCCTTAATATTTGAATGATAAAGTTGAACGATTACTCTCTATAAATGTTTATCATCATGAACGGGTCAACTACTGCCACCCCCCCATACGTGACGTCACGTGGTGCCTACGTCACAAACCAAGGTGGTGACGGAGCTGCACACTAAGGATACCCGTGTGTCTCACATGAATGAACGCACCACTATTTGGATGCCTGTGTTGTAATACTATTGTTATAAATATATCTACCATGTATATGACACGTTAATCATTATCAGTATTATACGTTTACTTGCATGGTATTGATTGGAGACCAGTCAGAACTGCACATTGACAAATTATCACTGGATTTCTTTCGCCCGAACAGCTGACTGAATCTCGTTCAAGTTCACAGCTACCACTGTTGCCAGACAAAACACGAAAATGTTGGTGGACTAGATGGCTTCGATTTATCTGCTCGCAACTGTACAATGAAATTTGGGCGGCTTGAACGTTCCCAAACTCATGGCACTTTGCGCACGTCATACCGATACCCAAAGAGGCTGGTCGTCTTATGAATCCCACTTCATTTCGTCTTATTGTGTTGACTTCTTGTCTATGTAAGGTCATGGAACGTATGGTTAACAATAGGCTTCTTTTTGTTTTAGAGTCGAAGAATTTGTTAAATGATCAACAATGTGGCTTCCGTAAATACAGAAGTTCACTAGATCATTTAATGAATTTGGAGCATTGTGTTGCAGAGGCATTTGCCAATAAAGAATTCATGATAGGGGTGTTCTTAGACATCCATAAAGCCTATGACATGACATGGCGACACGGTATACTAATGAAGCTCTATGCTTATGGTTTAAGAGGAAATTTACCTGTTTTTTATTTCAAATTTCTTAAGGGACAGAACTTTCTCTGCCAAATTGACCCGTAACGTAACATCGGATATATTTATCCAAGAAAACGGGGTGCCACAGGGAAGTGTGCTTAGTCCTACTTTATTTAGTATTATGATCAATGATATTCTGTCATCAGCTCCCATCCCGAGGAATCTTAAATACTCGCTCTACGCTGACGATTGTGCAATATGGCACTCTTCCCGTAATGCACAATTTTCGGCTGGACGGATTCAAGCAGCCCTTGACTCCGTCCACAAATGGGCCTTGCAGTGGGGATTTAAGTTTTCCGTACGTAAGTGTGCCGCTATAGTTTTCACTAATCGTAACGTACCTAATTTATGCTTAACTTTGGATAATCAGGCGGTACCTTTTCAAAATTCTGTAAAATTTTTAGGAATACATTTTGATTGTAGAATGAATTTTAAACTTCACGTTAATACTTTGTTTGCTCGTTGTGATAAACCGTTAAATGTCCTCAAGTACCTAGCGGGTACTACATGGGGTGCCGACAGAAAATCTTTATTAATGGTGTATAAGTCCCTTATTCGATCAAACCTAGACTATGGCGCACAGGTGTATGGCTCGGCATCCGATGCCACTCTGAATGGATTGGATGTGTTACAGAATAAATGTTTGCGAATGTGTCTTGGAGCCGTCCGGTGCACCCGTGTGATTCGTATGGAAGTGGAGGCGAATGTGCCTCCCCTCCGTATTCGCTGTGACCACCTGGCCTTGTCCTACGGCATAAGGACGTTAAGGAAAAGTAATATCGGCAATGTGGCCTGTACCCCCCTGCGTCAATACCACCACCTTCTATGGGAGGTGCGTCGGCCACTTGCCGTTCGCCTCCACTTACTGACTCAGGAGCTTGATGTGGACCCCAGTGACTGTGACAAGTTGGTGCTAAAAAATATAGCGCCTTGGGAGCCACCCAGCTTTACAGTCGATGTTACATGGCTCCCAGCACCAAATGCCAAGGCGCCGGAGGCGGAGGTCCACCACTTGTTTCGTAACATCATTGTTCGTCACTTGGGGTCCCATCAATTTTACACCGACGGCTCCAAGTCGAGTGAATGTGTGGGTGTAAGTGTGTGGTCGACTGAATGTGCCCTCAGGTATCGGTTGCCGACTCATACATCTGTGTTTACTTCAGAAATTTTTGCTATTGACAAAGCCATAGACTATGCTCTCATTTCTAAGCATGACTCATTTGTCATATTTTCAGATTCAAAATCAGCCCTTCAGGCAATTGCATCTTGCACTACGGACTCTCATGAGATCTAGGGCCGCATCGTTAATAAGTTGCATTCATGCAACAAGTCATTCACGCTGATCTGGGTGCCTGGTCATTGTCGTATCTACGGCAATGAGCAGGCTGACTTACTTGCAAATACGGCTGTAGAGCTCGAAGAGACTTGGGACGTTCCTCGTGATCTACGGTCGAGTCTATCTCTCGGAAAGAAATCAATAAATCTTCTGTGGCAAGGTCAGTGGACCAGACTAAATATTCCAACTTGTAAGCCATACCTAGGCGACTGGGACACTGCCAACCGTCTCAGTCGCCTAGAAGAAAAAGTGTTGGCACGGTTACGGCTTAATGCCACCATTTTAACCCACATAAAACCATATATGGAAAGACGCTTCCCACCGCACTGTGACATCTGTAATGCGGTGTTATCTATCAGTCATATCATCCTGCGCTGTCGGCGATTTATTCTTGAACGTGCTTCACTTATAAATTACTGCAGCGCAGTAGGCGTCCCTTTCACCTTTTCCACCATCCTGGGTGATGGGGACATTGTTATGACTGATAAATTGATGGCTTTCTTGAGAGAGACCGGACTGATCAGAGTGATGTGACTTTTTTACTGCGTGGTTATGGTTTTTATGAACAGTAAATATGTATATATTGTAGTATTAATTATTGTTGACAGTTGACATATTTTAAATAGTTCCTCGTACCACGGATCTATTTCTAATATAGATGTCCCCTACATTAAGCCAAGTTCCTCGTCTGACAGTCAGAAGCTGATGAGTGCAAGTGTGTAATATAGGAAGGTATTGGGCACTTGCAGTCGATGGTGGTCTGCTGGGCGAGGTTCTTCACTTTTTGTACAAATTATGTAAATACATTATATTATCTTGCTTAAGTTATTCTAATTAGGGACGACAGCTGACGTATATGGAAATGTTCCTGACTCGTCTGGTTCCCTTTCATATATTGATGTCCTCTATATTAGGTTGTGCCTCGACTGACAGTCACCAGGTGATGAGTGCAGGTATGTCATGTAGAAAGGCATTACATGTCTGCAGTCGATGGTGTTCTGTTAGTCGAGGTATTTTTACCATTAGTGTAGGTCTAGCTATTTGTCTCTAGGATTTAGTATAGGTTAGCGATTTGTCTGTTAGGTGATTAGTTTTAGGGTCTTTAGATTAGTTTTTCTTTACAATATAAGGTATAAAAAATATAAAACCAAGAAAAAATTAAAAAAAAAAATACCAAAAAAAAATAAATAAGATTAAAATTATTACATATATTTGTACGTTTGCATGAAAGTGTGTCTGTATGTATGCATGAAAGTGTGTGTGTGTGTGTGTGTGTGTGTGTGTGTGTTGTGTGTGTGTGTGTGTATATATATATATATATATATATATATATATATATATATATATATATATATATATATATATATATATATATATATATATATATATATGGCCTTAATAACCAGGGGCTTTGGCCTCAATGGTTGATAGACCAAAAAAAAAAATTATCATTAGCTAACAGCTGCATTTAGACGGTTACTTGGTGTTCTGCTCTCTGAACGTTTTCAATGTAGTAAGACATCTGCCACTCGTGAGTTACTGTTCATTATTTAGGTGTGTCAGGTCATGATATATGTATTAGGTTTTGAATTTCTGTGTGTGTATTTGTTTCTCGTGTGTTTGTTTGATTTCTTGTTTCTACTGTGTGTGTGTTTCTGGGTTTGTGTGTTTTTGTGTGTGTTTGTGTTTGTTTCCTTACGAGTAAGTGTCTGATTCTGGACATAAATCGGACTGTTTTACCACTAGTTTCAACACTCCCACGCACCCTGTTGTATCCCATATCACCACTTCGACGCTAATACCCATCGTCCATGTTGAATGCACATCATGTCTATCTCATTCAGGACTCTGTGTTAGCACGTGTGTTTTTATGATCCTTGCCTACCTGGCGGTCTTCTAACCCGTCTTTCCCTTACCATTCCTAGTGTTCATTTTGTCTTCATGCTAGCTTCACTCTCTATTTCAGGTAATCCTAAACAGCACATTTTGTAGGGTGAATGAAATTTTCAGGTAATCTGTGAATTTCTGAAACCTCAGAATTACAAAAACAGCCGAACAATACGAACAAAGTAAACAGACATGAACTATCCACAGTGCACTTGATTCAATACGTGGAAAAGTTTGACGTAGGTATTTAGCCGATATCTTCGTTGTACTTTTCAATAAAGGTGAATAAGTGAATCTGACAGTTCACACTTACTTGACACATTAACTATTTCTAGCTTTTACCCCCATACCTCTAATCATAGCTATTTTTCTAGTTGCTCAGCTACCATTGGATTTTATTCAGGCTAGGAAGGATCTTCAGGTGGCAACGAATTAATGAAGGCTAATCTAAATTGTCCAGTAAAATAAGTTTCTCCTCAGCTCAATGGAATCCACAGACGCTAACATTTTATTTACGTATACATTAGGTCAATAGTTAGTTTACACTCTCCAGAGGTGCCACAGAGGGACGCCTCCATGTGGTAGTACCGATATAACAGGACGGCTAAACGGTTTGGCCATAAGAAGGTCCTTCAGCCACATCCTATCCCCCGAGAGGAGAAGTGTGAACTTGTTTAAAAGGGAAACTAAGCATGTAATCTTGCAGCTTCTCGTTTCAGAATAGCCTGGGTCAAAACATTCCCCGTTACAATGACGACGACGACGACAAGGACACCTTCGACGAATTTTCTGGCAAACTTTCCGTACAGTTGCGAGCAGATGAATCGAGGCCACCTAGTCCACCAACATTTTGGTGTTTTGTCTGGCAACAGTGGTAGCTGTGAACTTGACCGAGATTCAGTCAGCTGTTCGGGCGAAACAAACCCAGTGATAATTTGTCAATGTGCAGTTCTAACAGGTCTCCAATCAATACCATGCAAGTAAACGTATAATACTGATAATGATTAACGTGTCATATACATGGTAGATATATTTATAACAATAGTATTACAACACAGGCATCCAAATAGTGGTGCGTTCATTCATGTGAGACACACGCGTATCCCGAGTGTGCAGCTCCATCCAGGACCCATATACATACAGGGTCTGACCATATCGACCCCAAAACGCGTCGCGTTTGCGCATGACGTCATGGCGAAGACACCAGGTGGGGTCTTCCGATAAGGGGTTGCCATATAGTGAGAAGTAGACTCAGTTGCTCAGAGGTCACGGCGCCAAACAGGTCACCTCTGTCACCTGCACTTTATTCCATTGTATGTGCCCAGTGAAATAATGCCTACCAATTGTGCATTGTTTGGCTGTAACTCTTTACTGAAGAAAGGTGGGGATATAACTTTCCATATTTTCCCCAAAGATGAAGAGATTAGACGTAAGTGGATTCATCTGTGCAAGAGGAAAGACACAATTAATCCGAATACTGCTCGCATCTGCAGCCTTCACTTTGAACAAAGTGCTTATAAAAGAAATCTAAAATATGAACTTCTCAAACTGCATATTCCAAAAAATCAAATACGCCTTGAAGAGCACGCCCTGCCAACGCTGAATCTGCCATCAGCTTCATTAAATGTTAAGTCCCTTCCCCTTTCTCTCTCTCTCTCTCTCTGCGTAGGTGCATATCCCTGTATATGGTGGGCTTTGCTCTTTATAAGCTGTACAGTATATCGCCCCTCACGGGGTTAGTGCTTGCAGAAATGTGGAAAAGCACGTGGTGCATTGCATTTACCAGCCCAGGTAAAATAAATTGAGGCAACTGGCCACCGCACTAGTATGAGTTGCTAGTATTCATATTTACCCACCATTATTTTGTTCTACCCACGTACTGTAGGTAACCATTACTGAGTACCCTAGCAAGAAAGCAGTAGTGTTGAAAATTAAGTACGGTATATCGCAGAACGTATTTGTTTTAAGCAGGTTCGAAACGTAGTAATTCCATCTGGAAGCGTTTGGCAAAAAGTATGTTATCATCCCCCCCCCTTCCTTCCCTCCCTCCCTCCCTTCCAGGTCGCAAAAACAACGGTGCCAGGTCGTTGGAAATTATTTATACAGCCACTTTTCGTTCTCAAAGAGTGAATAATTCGTAAAAACTATATAGCGTTTTATGTACATGAAGCCACAAAGAGTATATGAAAAACATTCACATATATTTAGTAGCTCGGATTAAGAGATTTGTTATTTATAATTAACGATTTGGTATCTACGCAGTCTCTCTCTCTCTTTCTCTCTCTCTCTCTCTCTCTCTCTCTCTCTCTCTCTCTCTCTCTCTCTCTCTCTCTCTCTCTCTCCATGATATATGCGGAATATATACATTTGATATACTGTGGCTTAAAACCAGCATAAAACCTAAGCCTTACCAACGGTAATTTAAAAGACAACTGGCAAGGCATTGTCAGTACTAATATATAGGCATGTGTCTCTTCCTACTGAAGTAATTAGCCTTTTTGTTCGATACCGATTATTTTTCAGGATGCGGGTATTATACAGAAATTTGGCTAACTCGTCACGAAAGCTGCAGAGTAAGATGTCGAAGTTAAGGAAATGAAGCCTGCATAGTAACATATAGTCAATACCGGTAGCAGTACCAATAAACATCCGATATCATTTATAACAAGATGATATCCATGTATCCTAATAAGTGTCACTATTAGAGTATATTGTGTTTATTTGTAAATCATGTACCTTTAAATATGAGAAGGGAGAAATTAAACAATCATTTGAATTGAGGAAATGTGTGTGGGGAACAGAGTTGTGTGTGGGAAGGGTGGGTATGGAGGATGACAGACAGCTGCACCTCACCGCGACTTGAGGCCTCCCTCTGAGGTCCCAAGGGAGATGGTGGGTGGGGAGAAATGGGGGGAGTGCCCTGTCTCAAGCGTGACGTCAGTAAATCTGCGTAGTGGAAAGGTGTGAGAAGACCCTATATGTATATGGGTCCTGGCTCCATCACCACCTTGGTTTGTGACGTAGGCACCACGTGACGTCACGTATGGGGGGTGGAAGTAGTTGACCCGTTCATGATGATAAACATTTATAGAGAGTAATCGTTCGACTTTATCATTCAAATATTAAGGAAACGTTGGTTTTCTATGTCAAAACAAACCTATTACAATCTCTAATCTCATATACATTAAATACCGCAGCCAACCACGTGCCTCCTCACCCCCCTCCCATCACACGTCCCACCTCGTCCCGCCCATGATCTAAGTAGGCGAGGTCAGCCAGACAGTGAGGAATCCCCGCCTGCATGACGTCACACACGCCCCACTGCCTTCCCAATCCTTGCTCTCAAGACTGGCTGGCTGGCGTCAGCCTGGACACGCTATCTGATGTTCAACCACACTGCTTCATTCATAGCTTCATCTCTCCTAAAGTATACAGTATTTTATGTCTTTATAACCATTTGCCATAACCATAGTCAGTATATCAATAAATCACCTTATCATCCGCCTGTAACATTCCACAGCAGGACTTAAGATATGTTTCTCCTATCTATCTATCTATATTTTTTGTTTTATACATAATCACACCTTCCCACCACGGTGGGGTAGCGATACGACAAAGGAAAAGAAAATAACAAAATAACAAAAACCTTCACACACAAATACACATTCAATCATTCACACTCATCTCCCAACCTATCTATCTATCTATCTGTCTATCTATCTAACTATCTATCAATCTCTCTCTCTCTCTCTCTCTCTCTCTCTCTCTCTCTCTCTTCTCGATGTATAATAATGCGAGCAACGTTTATGATGGCTCTTAGACGGACAAATGAATAAATCAATGTAATTTTCAGCATTTATTAGTGTGATAAAATACATCCATCATTCCTGGTGTATATTATATTCATTCATTCATTCTCTCTCTGTCTCTGTCTCTGTCTGTCTGTCTGTCTGTCTGTCTGTCTGTCTGTCTCTCTCTGTCTCTCTCTCTCTCTCTCTCTCTCTCTCTCTCTCTCTCTCTCTCTCTCCGGGCTTGATGCTGTGGTGTCTAGATCATGGTGTCCCTATTCATTCATTCATGCATCGAATGGGACGAGGTTAACCCGGTCGCCAAGGGCTGATGTAACGTCATGAAGGCTCACGCGGCACGCTGTCTGGCTGACCTCCCCTACTTAGATCATGGTCCCGCCCTTCCTCACCCACCACCCTCCATATAACTCCCATACCCCCCTCCCCTTGTTTCGCCTACTGTTGTGTGAACCTTTAACTGTCCTACCTGCTTTGAAGTCAGAGGTCGATGAAAGTGAGGTTAACGGTGAAGGATGACTGGCATGATGGTGTTTTTTGTGATAATAATGCTAGGTTGCGAAGAAGCTGATAACCCTACGGCACATCTCTTGAAAGCTGGAAAAGGTTGTATGGTTCACGACGATAGTCCAACAAAATAAATCACTACCGATACCCGTGTGTCTCACATGAATGAACGCACCACTATTTGGATGCCTGTGTTGTAATACTGTGGTTATATATATATATATATATCTACCATGTGTATGACACGTTAATCATTATCAGTATAATACATTTACTTGCATTGTATTGATTGGAGACCAGTTAGAACTGCACATTGACAAATTATCACTGGGTTTGTTTCGCCCGAAGAGCTGACTGAATCTCGGTCAAGTTCGCACCTACCACTGTTGCCAGACAAAACACCAACATGTTGGTGGACTAGGTGGCCTCGAGTCATCTGCTCGCAACTGTACCTACTCATGGTTTTGACCTTATGAGAGTCTGTTGTGTCATTCGTGGTTCCTTTAGTTGCGTTTCTTCCGTCCCTGAGGTGAGCTTCTTTCTTACCTGAGTTTACCTATATAAGCCGGGCGGGGATTGTCGTTAGTTAAGGACTTTGATGGATGGTTGCGAACAGTGAGGACATGTTTCTGAGCTCTCGTCTAGCTGCAGGGTTGCCTCACCGGCTTTAGCTTTTTCTTTTTTCGCCACTAGGGCGTTTTTCAATAAAGTTTGGTTAGCTAGAACTAATTTTCCTCCCTGGCCTTAGTAGATATAGTAGGTGTCTATATCTAATTTCTGAGATTGCCTTTGCTTACTCACCTCTGGAGTGTACCCCCCACTGATCGCTCTGGGGTGTGAGATACACACGGGCGCGTCCTCCCGAGAGTGGTTTGAGAGGGTAATCTCAGCCTAGGTGGGTCTTCCCCAGGTACTTTGCCCCATGGTCGTTTTTCTTTCTTCCCACTTCCCCTTCACAGGGGAAGTGGTAGCTATGATGGACCCCCCTACTGCCTCCCCCCCCTTCAGGGGGGGAGGTAGTCCTGACGACACCACTACCGTGACTGACCGGCCCCAGACTGACGGACGCCAGACTCGTTCCCCGCTTGACATCCCTGTAAATAACGCGACCTTCGTAACGCTTCATGCTCTAGGTTCTACTCCCCTGTCCAGACTCAATCCCTTCATTGTCAAGAAGGTGATTGACCACTGTGCGGGAGAGGTGGAACAAGTAAAAAAACTTGGAAATGGAGACCTCCTAGTAAAGACGTTCAACTCAGCTCAGGTTAAAGACTTGCTAAGTTTCACTGTCATGATATCGAGGCCAAGATCCCAACATCCATGAATTCCTGCAAGGGTGTTATCACTTGCAGGGATCTCATGGTGATGAGTGAGGAAGAAATCATACAGGAACTTGCTCAGCAGGATGTAATTGATGGCAGATTCATCACTCGTTATCAGGATGGCGTTAGGACGAAGACAGCCACTGTTATCCTCACTTTTGGCGAAGTTTTGCTACCTACAAATGTCAAAGTAGGATATGAAATTGTAAATGTAAGACCATACATCCCGAATCCCCTTCGTTGTTCAAAATGTCAGCACTATGGACATCATGAAAAGGCTTGTCGGGCTTCCAACATCGTGTGTGGCAAGTGTGCGGCTGTAGGTCACTCTGCTGACAACTGTACATCCGAGACTGAGTGCTGTTTTCACTGTAAAGATGCTCACTCCACTTCCTCTAGGGCTTGTCCCAAGTGGAAGGAGGAGAAAGAGGTCTGCACAGTGAAAGCGACTGAGGGCATATCCTTTTACGATGCTAGGAAGAAGGTGAAGGAGTTGCATGCAACTCCCAAGCCTAATGTCTCCTATGCATCGGCGGTTGTGTCCCGTCCCGTGATGTGCACTGTGGAGACACAGACTGACCTTACCTTCGCTCCACATGCCACATGCCCTACCTCTAAGTCTAGACCCCCTGTACGTTCCAACTCTCTTACAGACATCCCTGTCGCCACTTCTTACTCTCAGGCTGCCGCTGCTCCTTCGCAGTCGGTGCGGCAAAAATCGAAGCCCGACAAGTCTGATAAGATTAATCTGACCACCCTCACAAAACAGTCTCGTCCTCACGTTCTTCCAGTTCCCACTCCAGCGAGGGAGAGGAAGGTTAGCTCTTCCTCGGGGGAGTCTGGGAACCTCTTAATTGACGATAATATGGAGGTTTCCATGAACAAGCACCGGGATAGGTCCCCCGGTAGTCGCTCGCCTTCTGGCGGGCGACAAAAAAAGACGAAGCACACTGGCCCCCAACGAAAATCTTAAACCGCCGCATTCACTATACTACAGTGGAATTGTAGAAGTATTGGGAATAAGTTACACAATATAGCAATCTTGCTTTCTATACATAGGCCAGACGTTGTTTGTTTACAGGAGACGCGCCTGGAGGATCACCCTGATCCTCCACAGTTCAAACACTACCACTCGTATAGAAGATATGAAGGTCACGGAGTAGCCATATACACACATAAATCACACCCACAAACGGAAGTGATTCTAAATTCTACTCTGGAAGCTGTCGCGTGCAGAGTAAAATTTAATCACACGTATCTGTCTATTTGCTCTCTGTACTGTCCTCCACATGGCCCCATTGATAGTGATGCTTTAAATTCACTAGTTGAACATCTCCCTGGGAATAAGTTAGTGTTGGGCGATTTTAACGCCCATCACTATCAATGGGGTAGCTTGAGGATCGATGGTCGTGGGGAGCAAGTAGCCGACCTAATACTACAGTCCAACCTCTATCTTCTGAACGATGGTAGAGCGACTCGTGTAGATGATCGTACTGGTAACTTTTCGGCCATTGACTTATCTTTGGCCTCCCCTGGTATACATCAAGATCTCTCATGGGATCCTTACGACGACTCCTTGGGAAGTGATCATTTACCCATCTGTCTTTCTTATACACGCGACATCATTTCGGACCCTCCACCTCCAAAATTTAACTATAAGAAAGCAGATTGGGGATCCTTCTCAAGGATCGCCAATTTAGATATATCTGGGGAGACCATAGATGTTAAGGTCGAAAATATAACTACTTCCATATTACACGCAGCTGAGGCTGCTATTCCCAAGACTTCTACAGTTCATGCGAAGCATAGAGCACATTGGTGGACGCCGGATTGCCGACAAGCATTAAGAAAACGTAATAGGAGATACAGGATTTTTGATAGTCAGCCCACTGAGAAAAATTTTATTGCATACAAACAGGCACGGGCTGAGGCAAGGAGAATAATAAGAAGGGCCAAACGTGACTCCTGGCGGTCCTTTGTGTCCACGGTGACTCGTACGACACCATTACGTAAAGTCTGGTCCACCATAAGAATATTAAATAATAAAGGCCCATATTTCCCCATTACCACCTTGCAAATAAATAATAACATCTATGACGAGCCCGTGGACGTTGCTAACATCCTCGCCAGGAGTTTTTCTCATGTAAGTAGCTCGGCCAATTATGACCCGCGTTTCCAACATCATAAACGCACGGCTGAGCTACAGATATTAGACTTTGCCACAGAAGACGTAAACTCCCCGTACAACCAAGAGTTTACGCTAGATGAACTGCTCCTTGCCCTTAAATCCTGTAAAGACACCAGCCCTGGACCAGACACCATCACGTACTTTATGATCCAGCATCTTAATCAGGACAACCTGATTAAGATGTTAGCATTGTTCAATGAGATTTGGGCGTCTCGAACGTTCCCAAACTCATGGCACTTTGCGCACGTCATACCGATACCCAAAGAGGCTGGTCGTCTTATGAATCCCACTTCATTTCGTCCTATTGTGTTGACTTCTTGTCTATGTAAGGTCATGGAACGTATGGTTAACAATAGGCTTCTTTTTGTTTTAGAGTCGAAGAATTTGTTAAATGATCAACAATGTGGCTTCCGTAAATACAGAAGTTCACTAGATCATTTAATGAATTTGGAGCATTGTATTGCAGAGGCATTTGCCAATAAAGAATTCATGATAGGGGTGTTCTTGGACATCCATAAAGCCTATGACATGACATGGCGACACGGTATACTAATGAAGCTCTATGCTTATGGTTTAAGAGGAAATTTGCCTGTTTTTATTTCAAATTTCTTAAGGGACAGAACTTTCTCTGTCAAATTGCCCCGTAACGTAACATCGGATATATTTATCCAGGAAAACGGGGTGCCGCAGGGAAGTGTGCTTAGTCCTACCTTATTTAGTATTATGATCAATGATATTCTGTCATCGGCTCCCATCCCGAGGAATCTTAAATACTCACTCTACGCTGACGATTGTGCAATATGGCACTCTTCCCGTAATGCACAATTTTCGGCTGGGCGGATTCAGGCAGTCCTTGACTCCGTCCACCAATGGGCCTTGCAGTGGGGATTTAAGTTTTCCGTCCGTAAGTGTGCCGCTATAGTTTTCACTAATCGTAACGTACCTAATTTGTGCTTAACTTTGGATAATCAGGCGGTACCTTTTCAAAATTCTGTAAAATTTTTAGGAATACATTTTGATCGTAGAATGAATTTTAAACTTCACGTTAATACTTTGCTTGCTCGTTGTGATAAACCGTTAAATGTCCTCAAGTACCTAGCGGGTACTACCTGGGGTGCCGACAGAAAATTTTTATTAATGGTGTATAAGTCCCTTATTCGATCGAAGCTAGACTATGGCGCACAGGTGTATGGCTCGGCATCCGATGCCACTCTGAAAGGATTGGATGTATTACAGAATAAATGTTTGCGAATGTGTCTTGGAGCTGTCCAGTGTACCCGTGTAGCTCGTATGGAAGTGGAGGCGAATGTGCCTCCCCTCCGTATTCGCCGTGACCACCTGGCCTTGTCCTACGGCGTAAGGACATTAAGAAAAAGTAATATCGGCAATGTGGCCTGTACCCCCCTGCGTCAATACCACCACCTTCTGCGGGGGGTGCGTCGGCCGCTTGCCACTCGCCTCTACTTACTGACTCAGGAGCTTGATGTGGACCCCAATGACTGTGACAAGTTGGTGCTTAAAAATATAGCGCCTTCGGAGCCACCCGGCTTTACAGTCGATGTTACATGGCTCCCAGCACCAAAAGCCATGGCGCCGGAGGCGGAGGTCCACCACTTGTTTCGTAACATCATTGTTCGTCACTTGGGGTCCCATCAATTGTACACCGACGGCTCCAAGTCGAGTGAATGTGTGGGTGCAAGTGTGTGGTCGCCTGAATGTGCCCTCAGGTATCGGTTGCCGACTCATACATCTGTGTTTACTTCAGAACTTTTTGCTATTGACAAAGCCATAGACTATGCTCTCAATTCTAGACACGACTCATTTGTCATATTTTCAGATTCAAAATCAGCCCTTCAGGCAATTGCATCTTGCACTACGGACTCTCACGAGATCCAGGGCCGCATCGTTAATAAGTTGCATTCATGCAACAAGTCATTCACGCTGATCTGGGTGCCTGGTCATTGTCGTATCTATGGCAATGAGCAGGCTGACTTACTTGCAAAGTCGGCTGTAGAGCTCGGGGAGACTTGGGACGTTCCTCGTGATCTACGGTCGAGTCTATCTCTCGGAAAGAAATCAATAAATCTTCTGTGGCAAGGTCAGTGGACCGGACTAAATATTCCAACTTGTAAGCCGTACCTGGGCGACTGGGACACTGCCAACCGTCCCAGTCGCCTAGAAGAAAAAGTGTTGGCACGGCTACGGCTGAATGCCACCATTGTAACCCACATAAAACCATATATGGAAAGACGCTTCCCACCGCACTGTGACATCTGTAATGCGGTGTTATCTATCAGTCATATCATCCTGCGCTGTCGGCGATTTATTCGTGAACGCGCTTCACTTATAAATTACTGCGGCGCAGTAGACGTCCCCTTCACCCTTTCCACCATCCTGGGTGATGGGGACATTGTTATGACTGATAAATTGATGGCTTTCTTGAGAGAGACCGGACTGATCAGAGTGATGTGACTTTTTTACTGTGTGGTTATGGTTTTTATGAAAAGTAAATATGTATATATTGTAATATTAATTAGGGTTGACAGTTGACATATTTTAAATAGTTCCTCCTCCCACCAATCTATTTCTAATATAGATGTCCCCTACATTAAGCCAAGTTCCTTGCCTGACAGTCACCAGCTGATGAGTGCAAGTGTGCAATATAGGAAGGTATTGGGCACTTGCAGTCGATGGTAGTCTGCTGGGCGAGGTTCTTCAATTTTTGTATAAATTATGTAAATACATTATATTATCTTGCTTAAGTTATTCTAATTAGGGACGACAGCTGACGTATATGGAAGTGTTCCTGACTCGTCTGGTTCCCTTTCATATATTGATGTCCCCTATATTAGGTCGTGCCTCGACTGACAGTCATCAGGTGATGAGTGGAGGTATGTAATGTAGAAAAGCATTACATATCTGCAGTCGATGGTGTTCTCTTGGTCGAGGCTTTTTGAATATTAGTGTAGGCCTAGTTATTTGTCTCTTAGGATTTAGTATAGGTTAGCGATTTGTCTGTTAGGTGGTTAGTTTTAGGGTCTTTAAATTAGGTATTTTTTTTTATAAGTAATATAAGGTTAAAATATAAAAAATAAATAAAAATAATAAAAAAAAAACTACAAAAAAATAATAAAATAAAAATTATTATATATATATGTACGTGTGCATGAAAGTGTGTATGTTCATCTGCATGGATGTGTGTATGTATGTATGTATGTATATATATATGTTTGTATATATATGTACATATATGTGTCAATATATATACATATATATATATTTGCCTTAATGACCAGAGGCTCCGGCCTCAATGGTCGATAGGCAAAAAAAAAAAAAAAAAAAAAAAAAAAGTCATTAGCTGAGAAGGGACTTTTATGCATGGTCGCGGAGAGAGAGGACGTGTTTTCATCTACTCTCCTCTAGTTTTCAGGGTTGCCTCACCGGCATTACCTTTTTTTTTTTCACCCTTCTGGTGACGTTTAGGACTAGCTAGTACTAATTTTCTTCCCTACCCTTGCTAGAGATATAGTAAGTGTCTATATCTATTTACTAAGATTGCCTTTGCTTACTCGCTCACGGAGCGTCCCCCCCACTGATCGCCCTGGGGTGTGATGTAACACAGTCGGGCCTCCCTGGAGTGGTTTGAGAGGGCAATCTTAGCCATAGGTGTGTTGTCCTGGTTTTTTGTCCCTTGTTTGTTTTTTCTCTTTCTTCCCACTTCCCCCTTTAGGGGGAAGTGATCACTATGGCGCACGCCACTGCTGCCTCTCCCCCCTTCAGGGGTGGAGGTAGTCCTGACCGACCCCCGACTGTCTCACGGACGGACTGCCCCCAGACTGAACGGCCCCATACACGTTCCCACCTTGACATTCATGTACATAATGCCGAGTTTGTATTGATTCATGCGGTTGGTTCCACTCGCCTGTCCAGCCTCAATCCCTTCATCATCAAGAAGGTGATTGATGGGTGTGCAGGAGAGGTGGAACAAGTTAAAAAACTTGCGAGTGGAGACCTCCTCGTAAAAACCATGAATTCAGCTCAGGTCAAGGATTTGCTTAAACTGAGGAAGTTCCATTGTCACGATGTCCAGACAACGATCCCCCACTCCATGAATTCCTGCAAGGATGTTATCACCTGCAGGGATCTTGTGCTAATGGAGGAAGAGGAATTGTACAGGAACTTTCTCAGCAAGATGTCATAGAGGCGAGATTCATAACCCGTTTCCAGGAAGGCATAAGGACGAAGACAGCCACAGTAGTTTTGACTTTTGGCAAAGTATCTCTCCCTGCTAATGTGAAAGTAGAATATGAAATTATTAATGTGAGACCTTACATACCTAATCCCCTTCGTTGTGGAAAATGTCAACTCTATGGACATCATGAAAAGGCTTGTCGAGCTTCAAACGTAGTATGTGGCAAGTGCGCGACTGTAGGACATTCTGCTGACCGCTGTACATCAGAGACTGAATGTTGCTTCCACTGTAAGGATGCTCACTCCACTTCCTCTAGGGCTTGTCCCAAGTGGAAGGAGGAGAAAGAGGTCTGCACAGTGAAAGCGACTGAGGGCATATCCTTTTACGATGCTAGGAAGAAGGTGAAGGAGTTGCATGCAACTCCCAAGCCTAATGTCTCCTATGCATCGCCGGTTGTGTCCCGTCCCGTGATGTGCACCGTGGAGACACAGACTGACCTTACCTTCGCTCCACATGCCACTTGCCCTACCTCTAAGTCTAGACCCCCTGAACGTTCCAACTCTCTTACAGACATCCCTGTCGCCACTTCTTACTCTCAGGCTGCCGCTGCTCCTTCGCAGTCGGTGCGGCCAAAATCGAAGCCCGACAAGTCTGATAAGATTAACCTGACCACCCTCACAAAGCTGGCACATCCTCATGTCCTTCCCGCTCCTGGTCCAGCAAGGGAGAGAAAGAATAGCTCTTCCTCGGTGGAGTGTGGGAGCCCTGAAATTGATGAGAATATTTAGGTTTCCATGAGTAAGCACCGGGATAGGTCCACCGGTAGTCGCTTGCCTTCTGGCGGGCAGCAAAAAAAGGATAAACACACTGACCCCCAACGTAAATCTTAAACCGTCACTTTCACTGTATTACAGTGGAATTGTAGAGGTACTGGGAATAAATTACAAGATATAGCAATCTTGCTGCCAATAGACAGGCCAGACGTTGTTTGTTTACAGGAGACGCGCCTGGAGGATCATCCTGATCCTCCACAGTTCAAACACTATCACTCGTACAGAAGATATGAAGGTCACGGAGTTGCCATTTACACACACAAATCACACCCACAAACGGAAGTGATTCTAAATTCTACTCTGGAAGCTGTCGCGTGCAGAGTAAAATTTAATAACACGTATCTGTCTATTTGCTCTCTGTACTGTCCTCCACATGGCCCCATTGATAGTGATGCTTTAAATTCACTAGTGGAACATCTGCCTGGAAATAAGTTAGTGTTGGGCGATTTTAACGTCCATCACTATCAATGGGGTAGCTTGAGGATTGATGGTCGTGGGGAGCAAGTAGCCGACCTAATACTACAGTCCAACCTCTGTCTTCTGAACGATGGTAGAGCGACTCGTGTAGATGATCGTACTGGTAACTTTTCGGCCATTGACTTATCTTTGGCCTCCCCTGGTATACATCAAAATTTTTTATGGAATCCTTATGATGACTCGTTGGGAAGTGATCATGGACCCATATGTCTTTCTTATACAAGCGACATCGTTTCGGACCCTACACCTCCAAAATTTAACTATAAGAAAGCAAATTGGGGATCCTTCTCAGGGATCGCCAATTTAGATATATCTAGGGAGACCATAGATGTTAAGGTCGAAAATATAACCCAATCCATATTACACGCAGCTGAGGCTGCTATTCCCAAGACTTCTACAGTTCATGCGAAGCATAGAGCACATTAGTGGACGCCGGATTGCCGACAAGGATTAAGAAAACGAAATAGGAGATACAGGATTTTTGATAGTCAGCCCACCGAGGAAAATTTTATTGCATACAAACAGGCACAAGCTGAGGCAAGGAGAATAATAAGAAGGGCTAAACGTGACTCCTGGCGGTCCTTTGTGTCCACGGTGACTCGTACAACACCATTACGTAAAGTCTGGTCCACCATAAGAATATTAAATAATAAAGGCCCATATTTCCCAATCACCACCTTGCAAGTAAATAATAACATCTATGACGAGCCCGTGGACGTAGCTAACATCCTCGCCAAGAGTTTTTCTCATGTAAGTAGCTCAGCCAATTATGACCCGCGTTTCCAACATCATAAACGCACGGCTGAGCTACAGATATTAGACTTTGCCATAGAAGACGTAAACTCCACGTACAACCAAGAGTTTACGCAAGATGAATTGCTCCTTCCCTAAAGTCCTGTAAAGACACCAGCCCTGGACCAGACACCATCACGTACGGTATGATCCAGCATCTTAATCAGGACAACCTGATTAAGATGTTAGCATTGTACAATGAGATTTGGGCGTCTCGAACGTTCCCAAACTCATGGCACTTTGCACACGTCATACCGATACCCAAAGAGGCTGGTCGTCTCATGAATCCCACTTCATTTCGTCCTATTGTGTTGATTTCTTGTCTATGTAAGGTCATGGAACGTATGGTTAACAATAGGCTTCTTTTTGTTTTAGAGTCGAAGAATTTGTTAAATGATCAACAATGTGGCTTCCGTAAATACAGAAGTTCACTAGATCATTTAATGAATTTGGAGCATTGTATTGCAGAGGCATTTGCCAAAAAAGATTCATGATAGGGGTGTTCTTGGACATCTATAAAGCCTATGACATGACCTGGTGACACGGTATACTAATGAAGCTCTATGCTTATGGTTTAAGAGGAAATTTGCCTGTTTTTATTTTAAATTTCTTAAGGGACAGAACTTTCTCTGTCAAATTGCCCCGTAACGTAACATCGGATATATTTATCCAGGAAAACGGGGTACCACAGGGAAGTGTGCTTAGTCCTACTTTATTTAGTATTATGATCATTGATATTCTGTCATCAGCTCCCATCCCAAGGAATCTTAAATACTCGCTCTACGCTGACGATTGTGCAATATGGCACTCTTCCCGTAATGCACAATTTTCGGCTGGGCGGATTCAAGCACCCCTTGACTCCGTCCACCAATGGGCCTTGCAGTGGGGATTTAAGTTTTCCGTCCGTAAGTGTGCCGCTATAGTTTTCACTAATCGTAACGTACCTAATTTGTGCTTAACTTTGGATAATCAGGCGGTACCTTTTCAAAATTCTGTAAAATTTTTAGGAATACATTTTGATCGCAGAATGAATTTTAAACTTCACGTTAATTCTTTGCTTGCTCGTTGTGGTAAACCATTAAATGTCCTCAAGTACCTAGCGGGTACTACATGGGGTGCTGACAGAAAATCTTTATTAATGGTGTATAAGTCCCTTATTCGATCGAAGCTAGACTATGGTGCACAGGTGTATGGCTCGACATCTGATGCCACTCTGAAAGGATTGGATGTGTTACAGAATAAATTCTTCCGAATGTGTCTTGGAGCTGGCCGGTGTACCCGTGCAGCTCGTATGGAAGTGGAGGCAAATGTGCCTCCCCTCCGTATTCGCCTTGACCACCTGGCCTTGTCCTATGGCATAAGGACGTTAAGGAAAAGTAATATCGGCAATGTGGCCTGTACCCCCCTGCGTCAATACCACCACCTTCTGCGGGGGGTGCGTCGGCCACTTGCCGCTCGCCTCCACTTACTAACTCAGGAGCATGGTGTGAACCCTACTGACTGTGACAAGTTGGTGCTAAAAAATATAGCGCCTTGGGAGCCACCCAGCTTCACAGTGGATGTATCATGGCTCCCAGCACCAAAGGCCAAGGCGCCGGAGGCGGAGGTCCACCACTTGTTTCGTAACATCATTGTTCGTCACTTAGGGTCCCATCAATTGTACACCGACGGCTCCAAGTCGAGTGAATGTGTGGGTGCAAGTGTGTGGTCGAATGAATGTGCGCTCAGGTATCGGTTGCCGACTCATACATCTTTGTTTACTTCAGAACTTTTTGCTATTGACAAAGCCATAGACTATGCTCTCAGTTCTAGGCATGACTCATTTGTCATATTTTCAGATTCAAAATCAGCCCTTCAGGCAATTGCATCTTGCACTACGGACTCTCACGAGATCCAGGGCCGCATCATTAATAAGTTGCATTCATGCAACAAGTCATTCACGCTGATCTGGGTGCCTGGTCATTGTCGTGTCTACGGCAATGAGCAGGCTGACTTACTTGCAAAGTCTGCTGTAGAGCTGGAGGAGACTTGGGATGTTCCTCGTGATCTACGGTCGAGTCTATCACTCGGAAAGAAATCAATAAATCTTCTGTGGCAAGGTCAGTGGACCAGACTAAATATTCCAACTTGTAAGAAGTACCTGGGCGACTGGGACACTGCCAACCGTCTCAGTCGCCTAGAAGAAAAAATGTTGGCACGGTTACGGCTGAATGCCACCATTTTAACCCACATTAAACCATATATGGAAAGACGCTTCCCACTGCACCTTGACATCTGTAATGCGGTGTTATCTATCAGTCATATCATCCTGCGCTGTCGGCGATTTATTAGTGAACGTGCTTCACTTATAAATTACTGCAGCGCAGTAGACGTCCCCTTCACCCTTTCCACCATCCTGGGTGATGGGGACATTGTTATGACTGATAAATTGATGGCTTTCTTTTAAGAGACCGGACTGATCAAAGTGATGTGACTTTTTTACTGTGTGGTTATGGTTTTTATGAACAGTAAATATGTATATATTGTAATATTAATTAGGGTTGACAGTTGACATATTTTAAATAGTTCCTTCTCCCACCGATCTATTTTTAATATAGATGTCCCCTACATAAAGCCAAGTTCCTCGCCTGACAGTCACCAGCTGATGAGTGCAAGTGTGCAATATAGGAAGGTATTGGGCACTTGCAGTCGATGGTGGTCTGCTGGGCGAGGTTCTTCACTTTTTGTACAAATTATGTAAATACATTATACTATCTCGTTTAAGTTATTCTAATTAGGGACGACAGCTGACGTATATGGAAATGTTCCTGACTCGTCTGGTTCCCTTTCATATATTGATGTCCCCTATATTAGGTTGTGCCTCGACTGACAGTCACCAGGTGATGAGTGCAGGTATGTAATGTAGAAAGGCATTACATCTCTGCAGTCGATGGTGTTCTCTTGGTCGAGGCTTTTTGAATATTAGTGTAGGCCTAGTTATTTGTCTCTTAGGATTTAGTATAGGTTAGCGATTTGTCTGTTAGGTGGTTAGTTTTAGGGTCTTCAAATTAGGTATTTTTGTTTATAAGTAATATAAGGTTAGAAATATAAAAAATAAATAAAAATAATAAAAATAAAACTATAAAAAAATAATAAAATAAAAATTATATATATATATATATATATATATATATATATGTATATATATATATATATATATATATATATATATATATATATATATATATATATATATATATATGTACGTGTGCATGAAAGTGTGTATGTTCATATTGTTACGGAGCAGAGAAAGATAATGTACACATTAAGTGAGAATATTAAAAATCACTACTGTCCCGTAAAGTTCCAGGTTCAAAACAAAAGAGTTAGGTAAAATTACAAGTTAAAGTTTAATGCTGAAACTAACAACAAAACATTCAGGACTCATATGGATAATGTAATGGCAAAAAACAGGTAAAACATATGGTTAACTGCAATAGCCTCTATTAACACGAAATTAGCATGAGTAAATCTATCTAAGTCAACCCTGATAAAATGACAATACCAGATAATACTCAGTGAATGCAAGATATATTATTACAGATACGAAATATTATGAACAATGGCTGACATGAAACTTTACATTAATCACAAAAACATTACTAGACCTAAGAATTAACACCTAATGCTACACAGTACAAGAAAAAATGCAATATCACTTATACTCAAATTACACAGCTGCTAGATGGTTGGAGGCTTCCTGAGCACTCACAATAATAACAACTGTACAGGGGAGGACAGAGATGTGAACAAAATGAGGAGTAGATCTAAGTGGCAATAATGCAGAGACTGAGCTCATTATATAGGGGCCGGCAGAGCTTGATGCAACTTGTAAGAAGGACGCGCAAATGAAGCCATGGGGACAAAGAGCTGACAATCCTGCTCTGAACAAGAGAAAGAACGACTTACTCTACTATAAGGGAGGAGGGGGGGAGTGAGGTAGAACACGCTCGTGATCAAACATGCAGCATACTGTACGTTAGAATTACATAAAGGATGATGAAATCATAGGCTATGTAACACCTCCCCACAAAGAAAAATAAATTTACAAAGGAAATTTCTTATTACTCTAAAACAATCTGTCTAAAGTCTAGATAAGCAAACTGCAATAACATTTTCTTTCCCCTTGACATGTTGTATGTCTAATGAATACTCCTGAAGAAGTAGACTCCATCTTGTCAATCTCTGATTTTTATCTTTAAACTTACTAAGGAATTTCAGTGGGTTATGATCGGTATAAATGACTATGGGGTCAAAACCAGAACACAAATAAAATGAAAAATGCTGTAAACCCAAAATCAAGGCCAAAAGCTCTTCTCAATAGTTGAGTAGTTCTTTTGAGGTGGAGTGAACTTCTTACTGTAATAAGATACAGGGTGCTCAATATCCTGATCATCCTCTTGCAGCAAAACAGCCCCAGCTCCTGTATCACTTGCATCAATAGCCATCTTAAAAGGCTTAGCAAAATTTGGAGTAGCGAGCACTGGCTGACTTAATAGAATAACGCTTTAAGTTTGTTGAAAGAGGATTCACAGTTATCGGTCCAGACAAATTTAACTCCCTTTTTCAGTAGGTCTGTAAGTGATGATACAAGAATTGAAAAGTTAAGAACAAATCTCCTGTAATAACCTACCATTCCCAAAAATCTTTGTAGCTCTTTCCTACTTTTAGGTCTGGGAAGATCACTTATAACCTGAACCTTAGCTCCTGGTGGTGCAACATGTCCATCACCAATTACGTACCCAAGGTACTGAACTTTAGCTTGACCAAACTCACACTTTGATAAATTAGCTACAAGATTAGCCTGAACCAAACGCTCAAGAAATTTACTGACATGGCATAGGTGATCTTTCCAGTTGTCATTGAAGATTAATACATCATCAATATAAACAACACACCCTGCCAAACCCTCTGTTACAACATTCATGAGCATCTGAAAAGTGGCTGGTGCATTCTTCATACCATACGGCATTACAGAACATGCAAAAGTCTTTCCTAGTGTTACAAAACATGAGATCTCCCTAGCATGTTCAGTCATAGGTACTTGCCAGTATCCCTTTAACAAATCAAACTTACTTATGTACCTAGCCTTTCCGATCTTGTCTATGCAATCTTCCACGCGAGGGAGAGGGTAAGTGTCTGTTTTGGTTATCTGATTAACACGTCTGTAGTCGATGCAAAGCCGCTGTGACCCACCTGGCTTAGGGACTAGAGTGACAGGAGAACTCCACTCGCTCTGACAGGGCTCAATCATCTTGTGGTCCAACAGGTAGCCAAGCTCCTTCTCGATGAGAGGAACTTTCACTGGGTTCACACGGTAAGGAGACAGTTTAATTGGCTTTGCGTCTCCAACATCGACATCATGCATCAACACAGTGGTTCTTCCTGGAGTGGCACGGAACACTTGCGGGTACTCCTGCAGTAATGCCGAAAACTCCTGCCTTTCCTCGGGAGGTAGATGAGAAAGCTTAGTCTGGAGATCATTCATGATATCAGAATTCTTCCCCAAACTATCACTCAGGCTCATGCTGCATAGTAGAACTTCCCTTGCAGACTCGGGTGGAACAGCTACAGTGCAGACTGGGTTATTTTCGTCCCGCCTGTGATATAACTTTATCATGTTGATGTGACAAAGTTGCTTGTTCTTTCTACGATCTGGTGTGGCGATGACATAGTTGACATCACTGAGTTTCTTCTCCACGAAATCAGGACCACTAAACTTGGCTTGAAGAGGTTGCCCATGCACCGGTAGCAGAATCAAAACCTGATCTCCTGGCTGAAAGTGGCGTAACCTGAACTTCTTATCATACCAAGTCTTCATCTTCTCCTGTGCAGCTCCTAAATTCTCTCTCGCCAGCTGTAAAGCAGTGGACAGCCGTTCTTTGAACTTCATCACATACTCCAGCAGGTTGACGTCATCTTCCTCCGACAGCCAGCATTCCTTGAGTAGCTTAAGGGGTCCTCTTACTTCATGGCCAAACAGTAGTTCAAAAGGTGAGAAGCCCAGTGATTCATTTGGAGATTCTCTTGCGGCAAACACAACGAATGGAAGACCTTTATCCCAGTCTTTCTGATGTTCCAAACAGTATTTCTTGAGCAATCGCTTTGAGTGTTTGATGGTATCTCTCCAACGCTCCTTGGGTCTGGGGATGGTAAGCTGAAGCCGTGATCTGGGTGATGCCTAACTCTTTCAGAGACTGCTTGAAAACATTTGACATGAAATTACTTCCCCGGTCTGACTGTACCTCCTTGGGCAGACCAAACTTTGTGAAGAACCCCAGCATTTCCTTAACCACGTTCTTTGCTGAGATATTTCTAAGTGGAATGGCTTCAGGATAACGAGTAGCCATATCAATCAGGGTCAACACATAAGAAAATCCTGAAGAAGTCTTAGGAAGAGGGCCCACAATGTCCACCAACACACGGGTGAATGGCGCTTCAAAAGGAGGAATGGGAACTAGAGGTGCAACCTTTTCGGTCTGATTACACTTCCCCACAACTTGACAGGTGTGACAAGACTTACAATACCAGGAAACATCCCAGAAGATACCTGGCCAGTAGAAGTGTTTCAAAATGCGTGCCACAGTCTTCCTCATTCCAAGGTGTCCTGCCAAACTGGAATCATGAGCCACTCTAATGATATCCTGCCTACAAACACGAGGGATGACAACTTGATGTACAACCTCCCATTCACAGTCGGCTGATGCTGTTGGGGGTCTCCACTTCCTCATAAGTACTCCTGACTTTATATAATAACAAGTAGAAGCACCGGCTGACTCTTCCTCACTGCAAGCAGAGTTAGCTAGACCTTTCAACTCAGGGTCAGCAACCTGCATCTCAACCAACTCTTGATGAGACAAATTATCAACACTACGGGGTACTGCCTCATCTGGTGAGTGGTCCAAATTAGCAAGAAAAGTGTCAGCTAGGATAACATCATCATCATCATTATCCTCTAAGTCACCAGTAACTTTAGACTTAGCCCTAGTGACAGCACATGCAGGGAACACATCAGGGACATCACAATCCTGGGCTGCAGCCACTGGCTCACTAGACAACTGAGGAGCTGGACACACTTGACTTCCACCAATATCATTTCCAAGTAAGAAAGTTACACCTGACATTGGGAGTGTCTCAACCAACCCAACCATAACGAAACCATTAACAAAACCAGACTCTAAATTCACTCTGCACAGAGGGACAGAAAATTAATTATTCCCTACACCTTGTAGGATTACAGTTTCATCAGAGGAATTAACATTAGAGCCTAGAACACTGGTCAGCATAAGAGATTGGCAAGCACCTGTATCACGATATATTTTAACTGATTTCCTGTCATTACTGTCCAGAGGACTGACAAAACCATCAGACAGGAAATTAGCACATGAACTCTTGAGAGTGTCACCCACGTTACTGTTCAAAAGAGGAGCTTCATCATGAGGATTTAATTTACCCCTCAAAGCAGGTTCAGTTAACTCAGTTAAAGAATTCTGGGTACTCTCAAGGGTGGACACTAGACCAATTGACTGAATATTTAAAGACTCCTTTTTGTTCACATCACGCTGTCTCCTGAAACATTTCTCCGTAGTATGACCAAGCTTACTACAATAAGTACATTTACTTTTCTGAAATCTAGAGATGAAGCTGGTATTTACTTCCTGAGAAACATCATCTTTAATCTCTTTCCTGTTACCTGTAGTCTGAGTAGAGGCAACGTACTTACTCTCAGCTTTCCCTTTTTCTTTAGAATATCTCTTGTGAGTGAGAACATATTCATCAGGTAAAACTGCAGCATCAGACAAATTATCTATTCTTTTCTCATCAAGATATAGGCTTACATCTTTATAAAAACACCTTTTGAAGTCCTCCAGCAAAATCATCTGGTTAAATTTGTCAAAATCAGAATCCACATTCTTAGAATTTAACCACTGTTTTAGCAGATCTTCTTTGATTTTTGCATACTCAACATGGGATTGCTTATCTTGCTTATAAGTTGTCCTAAATTTTACTCTATAGGCTTCAGGAACAAGCTCATAGGCCTTAAGAATCAAGCTCTTAACTACATCATAATTATCAGATTGATTCTGAGGCAAAGATGCGTAAGTTACTTGAGCTTTACCGGTGAGAACAGTTTGAAGGAGTACTTGCCAATACTTTTTGGGCCAATTAAAACCTGTAGCTACCCTCTCAAACAACTGAAAATACTTAGTTAAATGAGATTCATTAAAAGGAGGGACAAGTTTAACATTTTTAGCCATATCAAAATCATCAGAGCTAGATGATCCAGTTCCACCTTCTTTCATGCGATACTCATGGTCTGCCTGAATCCTAGCAAGTTTAACTTGTGCCTCAGCCTCCTTAGCACGAGCCTGAAATTCAGCCTCCTTAGCACGGGCCTCCTGCAGGGTTAGCTGTAACTTAGCTAATTCAATCTGCGTTTGCTCATTTGGAGGAGTTACATTAAACAATAAACAAGCTTTCATTAATCATGTCAACAATTTGATCTTTAGAATGATGAGAGCGAACAGCAATTCCCAATTGTTGAGCAACAAGCTTAAGTTCATTCTTTGTTCTGTTTTCTACATCACACACTGTTTGCACATTTGACAAAAAATCTTTGGTTTCATGAAGCGTAGTAATAGTAGACATCATGAATAAATCACAGTCACAAAAGATCAAGCAATATCCTTATGATAATATCCTGAATATCCTGATAAGAGGTCGCCAAATTTATGTTACGGAACAGAGAAAGATAATGTACACATTGAGAATACTAAAAATCACTACTGTCCCGTAAAGTTCCAGGTTCAAAACAAAAGAGTTAGGTAAAATTACAAGTTAAAGTTTAATGCTCAAACTAACAACAAAACATTCAGGACTCATAAGGATAATGTAATGGCAAAAAACAGGTTAAATATATGGTTAACTGCAATAGCCTCTATTAATACGAAATTAGCATGAGTAAATTTATTTAAGTCAGCCCTGATAAAATGACAATACCAGATAATACTCAGTGAATGCAAGATATATTATTACAGATACGAAATATTATTAACAATGGCTGACATGAAACTTTACATTAATCACAAAAACATTACTTGGCCTATGAATTAACAGCTTATGCTACACAGTACAAGAAAAAATGCAATATTACTTATACTCAAATTACGCAGCTGCTAGATGGTTGGAGACTTCCTGAGCACTCACAATAATAACAACTGTACAGGGGAGGACAGAGATGTGAACAAAATGAGGAGTAGATCTAAGTGGCAATAATGCAGAGACTGAGCTCATTATATAGGGGCCGGCAGAGCTTGATACAACTTGTAAGAAGGACGTGCAAATGAAGCCATGGGGACAAAGAGTTGACAATCCTGCTCTGAACAAGAGAAAGAACGACTTACTCTACTATATGGGAGGAGGGGGGGAGTGAGGTAGAACACGCTCGTGATCAAACATGCAGCATACTGTACGTTAGAACTACATAAAGGATGATGAAATCATAGGCTATGTAACAATATGCATGGATGTGTATATGTATGTATGTATGTATATATATATATGTTTGTATATATATGTATATATGTGTCAATATATATACATATATAAATATTTGCCTTAATGACCAGAGGCTCCGGCCTCAATGGTCGATAGGGAAAAAAAAAAAAAAAAAATCATTAGCTGGGGGACTTTGATGGATGGTTGCCTAGAGAAAGGACGTGTGCTGATCTCTCCTCTAGCTGTAGGGTTGCCTCACCGGGATTAGCTTTCTCTTTTTCTCGCCACTAGGGCGTTTTTCAATAAAGTTAGGTTAGCTAGACCTAATTTTCCTCCCTGGCCTTAGTAGATATAGTAGGTGTCTATATCTAATTACTGAGATCGCCTTTGCCTACTCACCTCTGGAGTGTACCCCCCACTGATCGCTCTGGGGTGTGAGTTACACACAGGCGTGTCCTCCCGCGAGTGGTTTGAGAGGGTAATCTCAGATTAGGTGTGTGTTCCCCGGGCAATTTCTCCCTTGGTCGTTTTTCTCTCTCTTCCCACTTCCCCCGTGAGGGGGAAGTGGTAACTATGGTGGACGCCACTGCTGCCTCCCCCCCCTTCAGGGGGGGAGGTAGTCCTGACCGACCCCCGACTGTCTCACGGACTGACTACCCCCAGACTGAACGGCCCCAGACACGTATCCGTCTTGACATTGATTTTAGAAACGCCAAGATTGTACAGATCCATGCGGTTGATCCCACTCCCCTGTCCAGCCTCAATCCCTTTATCATCAAGAAGGTGATTGATGGGTGTGCAGGTGAGGTGGAACAAGTGAAAAAACTTGCGAGTGGAGATCCTCTCGTTAAAACTAGGAACTCAAGTCAGGTAAAGGATTTGCTAAACCTGAGCAAGTTCCATTGTTATGATATTCAGACCATGATCCCCCACTCCATGAATTCCTGCAAAGGTGTGATCACCTGCAGAGATCTTGTGGTCATGGAGGAGGAAGAGATCATTCAGGAACTTGCTTAGCAGGATGTTATAGAGGCACGTTTCATAACTAGATTCTAGGAAGGCAGGAAGACGAAGACCGCCACAGTTGTCCTAACGTTCGGCAAAGTTGCTTTACCTTCCAACATCAGAATTGGATATGAAATTCTTAACGTCAGACCATACATCCCGAACCCCCTGCGTTGCTTAAAATGCCAGATTTATGGGCATAATGAAAAGGCTTGTAGGGCTTCCCAGTCAGTGTGTGGTAGGTGCGCGACTGTGAGACATTCTGCTGAACACTATACATCTGAGACAGAGTGCTGCTTTCAATGCAAAGAAGCTCACTCCACTTCCTCGAGGGCTTGTCCCACGTGGAAGGAGGAGAAAGAGGTCTGCACAGTGAAGGCAACCTAGGGCATTTCCTTTTACGATGCAAGGAAGAAGGTGAAGGAGTTGCATGCAACTCCCAAGCCTAATATCTCCTATGCATCGGCGGTTGTGTCCCGTCCCGTGACGTGCACCGTTGAAACACAGACTGACCTAACATTCGCTCCTCATGCCCCACTCCCTGCCTCTCAGTCTAAGCCTCCTGTACGATCCAACTCTCTGACGGACATCCCTGTTGCCACTTCATACTCCCAGGCTGCCGCTGCTCCTTCGCAGTCAGTGCGGCCAAAATCGAAGCCCGACAAGTCTGACAAGATTAATTCAACCACCCTCACTAAACAGTCACGTCCTCATGTCCTTCCTGCTCCTGGTCCGGCGAGGGAGAGAAAGAATAGCTCTTCCTCGATGGAATCTGCGAGCCTCGTTATTGATGAGACTGGAGATCTCCACAAACAAGCACTGGGATAGGTCCCCCGGTAGCCACTCGCCTGGTCGCGGGGGGCATAAAAAGACTAAGCACACTGGCCACCCTCAAAAATCTCAAACCGCTGCATTCCCTATACTACAGTGGAATTGTAGAGGTATTGGGAATTAGTTACATAATATAGCTATCTTGCTTTTACTACACAGGCCAGACGTTGTTTGTTTACAGGAGACGCGCCTGGAGGATCATCCTGATCCTCCACAGTTCAGACACTACCACTTGTACGAGTATAGAAGATATGAAGGTCACGGAGTTGCCATTTACACACACACAATCACACCCACAAACGGAAGTGATTCTAAATTCTACTCTGGAAGCGGTCGCGTGCAGAGTAAAATTTAATAACACGTATCTGTCTATTTGCTCTCTGTACTGTCCTCCACATGGCCCCATTGATAGTGATGCTATAAATTCACTAGTTGAACATCTGCCTGGAAATAAGTTAGTGTTGGGTGATTTTAACGTCCATCACTTTCAATGGGGTAGCTTGAGGATTGATGATCGTGCGGAGCAAGTAGCCGACCTAATACTACAGTCCAACCTCTGTCTTCTGAACGATGGTAGAGCGACTCGTGTAGATGATCGTACTGGTAACTTTTCGGCCATTGACTTATCTTTGGCCTCCCCTGGTATACATCAAGATCTCTCATGGGAACCTTACGACGACTCCTTGGGAAGTGATCATTTACCTGTCTGTCTTTCTTATACACGCGACATCATTTCGGACTCTCCACCTCCAAAATTTAACTATAAGAAAGCAGATTGGGGATCCTTCTCAAGGATCGCCAATTTAGAGATATCTGGGGAGACCATAGATGTCAAGGTCGAAAATATAACTACTTCCATTAATATTACACGCAGCTGAGGCTGCTATTCCCAAGACTTCTACAGTTCATGCAAAGCATAGAGCACATTGGTGGACGCCTTATTGCCGACTAGCATTAAGAAAACGCAATAGGAGATACAGGATTTTTGATAGTCAGCCCACTGAGACAAATTTTATTGCATACAAACAGTCACGGGCTGAGACAAGGAGAATAATAAAAAGGGCCAAACGTGACTCCTGGCGGTCCTTTGTGTCCACGGTGACTCGTACAACACCATTACGTAAAGTCTGGTCCACCATAAGAATATTAAATAATATAGGCCCATATTTCCCAGTCACCACCTTGCAAGTAAATAATAAAATCTATGACGAGCCCGTGGACGTTGCTAACATCCTCGCCAAGAGTTTTTCTCATGTAAGTAGCTCGGCCAATTATGACCCGCGTTTCCAACATCATAAACGCACGGCTGAGCTACAGATATTAGACTTTGCCGCAGAAGAAGTAAACTCCCCGTACAACCAAGAGTTTATGCTAGATGAACTGCTCCTTGCCCTTAAATCCAGTAAAGACACCAGCCCTGAATCAGACACCATCACGTACGGTATGATCCAGCATCTTAATCAGGACAACCTGATTAAGATGTTAGCATTGTACAATGAGATTTGGGCGTCTCGAACGTTCCAAACTCATGGCACTTTGCGCACGTCATACCGATACCCAAAGAGGCTGGTCGTCTTATGAATCCCACTTCATTTTGTCCTATTGTGTTGACTTCTTGTCTATGTGAGGTCATGGAACGTATGGTTAACAATAGGCTTCTTTTTGTTTTAGAGTCGAAGTATTTAAATGATCAACAATGTGGCTTCCGTAAATACAGAAGTTCACTAGATCATTTAATGAATTTGGAGCATTGTATTGCAGAGGCATTTGCCAATAAAGAATTCATGATAGGGGTGTTCTTGGACATCCATAAAGCCTATGACATGACCTGGCGACACGGTATACTAATGAAGCTCTATGCTTATGGTTTAAGAGGAAATTTACGTGTTTTTATTTCAAATTTCTGAAGGGACAGAACTTTCTGTCAAATTGCCCCGTAACGTAACATCGGATATATTTATCCAGGAAAACGGGGTACCACAGGGAAGTGTGCTTAGTCCTACTTTATTTAGTACTATGATCAATGATATTCTGTCATCAGCTCCCATCCCGAGGAATCATTAATACTCGCTCTACGCTGACGATTGTGCAATATGGCACTCTTCCCGTAATGCACAATTTTCGGCTGGGCGGATTCAAGCAGCCCTTGACTCCGTCCACCAATGGGCCTTGCAGTGGGGATTTAAGTTTTCTGTAATTAAGTGTGCCGCTATAGTTTTCACTAATCGTAATGTACCTAATTTGTGCTTAACTTTGGATAATCAGGCGGTACCTTTTCAAAATTCTGTAAAATTTTTAGGAATACATTTTGATCGTAGAATGAATTTTAAACTTCACGTTAATACTTTGCTTGCTCGTTGTGATAAACCGTTAAATGTCCTCAAGTGCCTAGCAGGTACTACCTGGGGTGCCGACAGAAAATCTTTATTAATGGTGTATAAGTCCCTTATTCAATCGAAGCTAGACTATGGCGCACAGGTGTATGGCTCGGCATCTGATGCCACTCTGAAAGGATTGGATGTGTTATAGAATAAATGTTTGCGAATGTGTCTTGGAGCCGTCCGGTGTACCCGTGTGACTCGTATGGAAGTGGAGGCGAATGTGCCTCCCCTCTGTATTCGCTGTGACCACCTGGCCTTGTCCTACGGCATAAGGACGTTAAGGAAAAGTAATATCGGCAATGTGGCCTGTACCCCCCTGCGTCAATACCACCACCTTCTGTGGGGGTTGCGTCGGCCACTTGCCGCTCGCCTCCACTTACTGACTCAGGAGCTTGATGTGGACCCCAGTGACTGTGACAAGTTGGTGCTTAAAAATATAGTGCCTTGGGAGCCACCCGGCTTTACAGTCGATGTTGCATGGCTCCCAGCACCAAAGGCCAAGGCGCCGGAGGCGGAGGTCCACCACTTGTTTCGTAACATCATTGTTCGTCACTTGGGGTCCCATCAATTGTACACCGACGGCTCCAAGTCGAGTGAATGTGTGGGTGCAAGTGTGTGGTCGACTGAATGTGCCCTCAGGTATCGGTTGCCGACTCATACATCTGTGTTTACTTCAGAACTTTTTGCTATTGACAAAACCATAGACTATGCTCTCAATTCTAGGCATGACTCATTTGTCATATTTTCAGATTCAAAATCAGCCCTTCAGGCAATTGCATCTTGCACTACGGACTCTCATGAGATCCAGGGCCGCATCGTTAATAAGTTGCATTCATGCAACAAGTCATTCACGCTGATCTGGGTGCCTGGTCATTGTCGTATCTACGACAATGAGCAGGCTGACTTACTTGCAAAGTCGGCTGGAGAGCTCGAGGAGACCTGGGACGTTCCTCGTGATCTACGGTCGAGTCTATCTCTCGGAAAGAAATCAATTAATCTTCTGTGGCAAGGTCAGTGGACCAGACTAAATATTCCAACTTGTAAGCCGTACCTGGGCGACTGGGATACTGCCAACCGTCCCAGTCGCCTAGAAGAAAAAGTGTTGGCACGGTTACGGCTGAATGCCACCATTTTAACCCACATAAAACCATAAATGGAAAGACGCTTCCCACCGCACTGTGACATCTGTAATGCGGTGTTATCTATTAGTCATATCATCCTGCGCTGCCGGAGATTTATTCGTGAACGTGCTTCACTTATAAATTACTGCGGCGCAGTAGACGTCCCCTTCACCCTTTCCACCATCCTGGGTGATGGGGACATTGTTATGACTGATAAATTGATGGCTTTCTTGAGAGAGACCGGACTGATCAGAGTGATGTGACTTTTTTACTGTGTGGTTATGGTTTTTATCAAAGGTAAATATGTATATATTGTAATATTAATTAGGGCTGACAGTTGACATATTTTAAATAGTTCCTCCTCCCACCGATCTATTTTAAATATAGATGTCCCCTACATAAAGCCAAGTTCCTCGCCTGACAGTCACCAGCTGATGAGTGCAAGTGTGCAATATAGGAAGGTATTGGGCACTTGCAGTCGATGGTGGTCTGCTGGGCGAGGTTCTTCACTTTTTGTACAAACTATGTAAATACATTATATTATCTTGCTTAAGTTATTCTAATTAGAGACGACAGCTGACGTATATGGAAATGTTCCTGACTCATCTGGTTCCCTTTCATATATTGATGTCCCCTATATTAGGTTGTGCCTCGACTGACAGTCACCAGGTGATGAGTGCAGGTATGTAATGTAGAAAAGCATTACATATCTGCAGTCGATGGTGTTCTGTTAGTCGATTTATTTTTACCATTAGTGTAGGTCTAGCTATTTGTCTCTGTAGGATTTAGTATAGGTTAGTGATTTGTCTGTTAGGTGATTAGTTTTAGGGTCTTTAGATTAGTTTTTCTTTATAATATAAGGTATAAAAAAATATAAAATCAAGAAAAAATTAAAAAAAAAATACAAAAAAAAAAATAAGATTAAAATTATTATATATATATATATATATATATATATATATATATATATATATATATATATATATATATATATATATATATATACAGCCGAGCCCCAAAATTCGCGACCACGTACCTTACTGTCTGCGGAATCAGTGGTGGTAACAATGAGTGGGGGAGAGGTCAGATTGCGTGGCCCCGGCCCCTCACACAGTCTCTACATGGTTTGATTTGGTTTCATAAGGTTCGTCTGCATTAATAAACGCTATCGACATGGGATACTGATCCTAGATAAAACATATCAGCTTTATCAGTTGTAGAGTTGAGTTTTTATTACTAAGAATTGTATGGAGCTGTAATTCGTTCGGGTAACGATACAATTGTCCCTTACTCTGTTATTTTATTAGTGAATGGATACAGTGAGGGAGTTAACACACACACACACACACACATAGGCTACACATACACACATACACATACACACAGATACACATACCATACACACACATACACATACACATACACACACACATACACACACATACACACATACACACACATACACACATACACACACATACACACATACACACACACATACACACACATACACACACATACACATACACATACACACACATACACATACATATACACACACACACACCACACACACACTAGTCCATCAGGTACAGGGGGTTGTCGGTACCAAAAAGATGGCAAAGGCTCATTGGTTTCATTTGAAAGGTATATTATTCAGGAACTCATTTTGCCCTGGTAGCAGTCTGGATTTCACAGCTTTCATATTTTTATCGCCTATTGAACAGATCACCTATTGGCGAACAAATCCCGCCAAATGCGGTAAAGCCTGTATGCGGTACATTCATATCAGAACTGCATGTCATGATTCTACATGGTATGTCAAGTGCCTTTTACTTTTTTAAGTTTTAATTATGGCCATTTAATGCTACTGTAGTAAAAAGTTTGGTCAAATCAAAAGATGTACTTTTTGAGCCAACATTTTATAATGCCAATAATCTACGCATTGCTATATCTTTGCAGTCAGATAAGTTATTGATATTTAAAATTACTGTTTTCATATTCAATACATCCATATTCAGACAGAGGGATCACATGTAGCAATTATTATTCAGCATATAATTATGACTGTATAGTATAGGTGACCATGGTGACACATATATACCAAAATAAGATTGCAAAAACTGACTATTCTAGTCAGATCTCATGATAAGCTGAGTTGGTATCTTGATTGTTACAATTTAGGAGGTTAAATGAGTGAACTATAACTAAACACCATCTTTAATTGAATATTGTTTCATTGCACTAGACACAGTATTAAAATGTACAAACAGACTACATAATGTCCTCAGTAATTCTTGTCATTTGCAAT
>NC_137048.1:14159258-14294258 GCF_032717465.1 Coenobita brevimanus
CAAGCCTCCCCCGAGGAAGAGCTAACCTTTCTCTCCCTCGCTGGAGTAGGAACCGGAAGGACATGAGGACGTGACTGTTTCGTGAGGGTGGTCATGTTATTCTTAGTAGGCTTGTCAGGCTTCGTTTTAGGCCGTACTGATGAAGAGGCAGCAGCAGCCTGAGAGTAAGTTGAAGCTTTAGTGATGTCAGTGAGAGAGTTGGAACGGACAGGAGGTCGAGATGGAGATGTACTGTGAGTGGCAGGAGGGAGAAAGACAGGGTCAGTCTGCGTCTCGACAGAGCACATCACAGGAGGGGATATTACCGCCGAAGCATAGGACCTATTCGGCGTGGGAGTTGCATGCAACTCCTTCATCTTTTTCCTAGCTTCGTAGTAGGAAATACCCTCAGTTGCCTTCACTGCGCAGACTTCCTTCTCTTCCTTCCACTTGGGACAATCCCTAGAGGAAGTGGAGTGAGTACCCTTGCAGTGAAAGCAACGTACTGTCTCTGATGTGCAACTTTCCGCATCATGACCCTGGCTTGCACACTTGCCGCACACTGGCTGGGAAGCCCGACAAGTCTTTGTACCATGCCCATACAGCTGGCATTTCAGGCAACGCAAAGGGTTAGGGATGTACGGCCGAACGTGAATTATTTCGTAACCAACTTTTATTTCATTAGGAAGAGAAGATTTGGCAAACGTCAAGATGATAGTTGCTGTCTTCGTCCTTATGCCTTCCGAGTAGCGAGTTATGAATTTAGCCTCTATGACATCTTGCTGCGCCAATTCACTTACGATCTCGTCCTCGCTCATCACCATGAGATCCCTGCAAGTGACAACACCCTTGCAAGAATTCATGGAGACTGGGATTTTGGCTTCGACATCGTAACAATGAAATTTGCGCAGTTTCAACAAATCCTTTACTTGTGCCGAGTTTACAGTTTTGACCAGGAGATCTCCATTAGCAAGTTTTTTAACTTGTTCGACTTCTCCCGCACAGTGGTCAATCACCTTCTTGATAAGGAAGGGATTGAGACTGGACAGGGGAGTGGAACCTAGCGCATGGATGGTGACGTAGGTCGCATTTGCTACCGGGATATCAAGTGGGGCTCGAGTCTGGCGTCCGTCAGTCTGGGGGTGGTCAGTCCGGTCGTTCCTACTTTCGTCAGGACCACCTCCCCCCCTGAAGGGGGGGGAGGCAGGTGTGGCGTCCGCCATAGTTACCACTTCCCCCGTGAGGGGGAAGTGGGAAGAAAGAGAAAAACAACCAAGGGAGAATTTGCCCGGGGAAAAAACACCTAGTCTGAGATTACCCTCTCAAACCACTCTCGGGAGGACGCGCCCGTGTGTAACTCACACCCCAGAGCGATCAGTGGGGGGTACACTCCAGAGGTGAGTAAGCAAAGGCAATCTCAGAAATTAGATATAGACACCTACTATATCCACTAAGGCCAGGGAGGAAAATTAGTTCTAGCTAACCTAATTTTATTGGAAAACGCCCTAGTGGCGAAAAAAGAAAAAGCTAAAGCCGGTGAGGCAACCCTGCAGCTAGACGAGAGCCAGAGAAACACGTCTGATCACTCCGCGACCATGCATCAAAGTCCAGCTAATGACAATGCAAGCCAGGCTTATATACACAAACTTAGAGAGGCATGAAATGCAACTCTGTGAAACAAGAGGCGATAAAAAGTGAATCAGAAAAGAACACTCTCACGAGGTCAAAACAACGAGCAGACTGGAGCAAATGAGGAAAGGAGCACCGAAAAGCCCGTCGTCGTCGTCGTCGTCGTCATTAAACTAAGGTGGTAGTTAGAGAACCAAGAGAAATTTTGAATGGATATTTTCCTTATATTAAAATTAGATCGTCTCCTGACCGAATGTAAAAAAAAAAAAAAAAATGTGCACATTATGGAAGCTTGTGTGAAACATAATCCACGTTTCTTTAGGCAAAATATCTGAAAACTGTGATTTCTAGTGAGATGAAATATTAATGAGCTTCCGACTTTACCTTAAAAATATACACGAGAAAGAATACACACTATCGCAATAGCGAAGTAGTTTATTTATTATTTATAACTTTATATCATTTATATCATTTATAACTTTATCTCATATCCGTAGACAAATAGTGCATGACGGCTACAAGAAATGAAGGTTAAAAAACACTAAAGGAACTGTATTAAGTTCGTCTTGAGAATTTTTGGATTTGTACGTTAGGAATAGAGTCATTTGTAAGTGTTTTCATTTCTGATAAAATAATGGCCAAGGTTTTTTGCTTCGGTTACGGAATGCTGTTTTTCCTTCGTTATCGTAAAAGCGTCATAATTGGCGGCGAGAACACTAAATATGTAACCCACAAATCTTCTCTAAATTAGCTTGAAAAAACTCTCAATTGTATTTGAAATCCATAAAACATTTCCAAGGGTGAGAAAATTCCTTCTCGAAAATAAAAATCTGTATGAAGACTAAATGAGGTAACACGTAGGATTGGACCGAATAACGGGTGGCATTTGAGGGGTTTAAACCCAAAGACTTTCGTATGATCATAGACGTGTAAACATTTTCGAAATATAGAGACAAAATTCATATTATTATCAGTATAAATAGGGATTCAAATTGGCTTCATGAGCCTCCTAATGAAATTAAAAAATGAAATAGTTTCAATGTATGACGGTTCGTGTGATATTTAATAAGAAGAATTCAGTCCGAAACATGTTTAAAGAAAATTGTTTAGGTATTGATGATGAGATCTACATTTTTATGGAAATGGTAATACATAGCCGTACTTAGGTATACAGTTCATAATCAATACTTGGTTCCTCATACACGCAGTTTTGTGTTTCAAGGTGGGTTTTAAAAAATTCAGTTTCCATGAGATTCGGCATGAAATGTTGATTCTCTCGTTTTGAGGTTATCTTGATTTTTAATTTTTGATAAGCTCTTTTTTTCCTTGTTTTTAAACATATCTTCGTCGTGACTTCAAGGATAAAAAGTAGATCCAATTGTTAACTAGTTACTTCTGATAGCACCCGCTTTGGGGGTAGGTCAAAACTATTTTACTGAGTGATGACTATTAACTTATTTTTGGGCGAGATCGCTAAATATGCAGCTTCTACAAATGTACTCATAATTGTTTGATACACTCACATTTGATCACAGAATTCAGAAGAGATTTTTATGCTTTGAAAAAATCAAATTTATGAAATATAACAAAAAATCGATTGACACATAGAGCTAATGCGTAGGGATTTAAGAAGAATACGATTCAACTGACGATAACCAAGCGAGGAACATCGAATGATTATTATTTTTTTTCATCTGCAGTAGAATGTTTAAAATTAGATCATGCGTCTTGAGTGAAGTTAAAAAAAAAAAAAAAAATGAACATATCCACATTACGAGCTTCGTGTTATATCATAAGATACAAGTACTTCGGGAAAATCTCTCAAAACTGTAATGCATGTTAAGAAGAAATATGATAAGCTTCCTAGTCACAACCAAAATTTTACACTAAAAGCATAAAGACAGTCACAATACCGAAATATATAATTAGTTATCATTAATCAATGTAACGTCGACAAATCTGCTTTAAATTAGCTTCGAAACACTCTCAATATATCTAAAACTCGGCAACATATATAAGGGGTAGGCAATTCCGTCTGGAAAATAAAAATGGAAAGAAGGCTGAATGAAGTAACACGTAGGATGAAATTTATCGACTGGTTAAGAAGGCTGGCTTTCAAGGGATTCAAGCCCAAAGACTTTCGTATGATCAAAGGCGTGTAAACAACTTGAAGATTAAGAGACAAAACAGATTATTATCTGTATAAATAGGGATTATAAATGGAATCAAGCCTTCTGATCAAATTTAAAAATGAAATACTTTCAATGCATGACATCTCGCGTGATATTATTATCCATATATACCAAGGCGAAATAAGTCCGAAAGGCAATATGTAGTTTAAAAGAAAATTGTTTTGGTACTAATAATCAGATAAATATTATTAGGAAAATGGTCTTGTCATTCAAGATGGGTTTTAAAAATTCAGTTTCCCGGTGCGTCGACATGAAATGTTGGTACCCTTGTTTTGAGATTAACTGGATTTATAATTTTCCATTTTTTTTTATTCATCTTAGGCGTGACTTCAAGGATAAAAGCAATTACAATTTTGAACTAGTTACTTCTGATAGCATCCGCTTTGGGGGTGGGTAAAAAATATTTTACTGAATTTTGGTTGTACAAACTTTTTTTTTTTTTTTGGTGGTGGTGGGGGGGCTCAAATCACTAAATATGCAACTTCCACAAATGGGTACTCATAATTAATTAAGATACACTCATGTTTCATTACAAAATTCAGATATTTCTGAGCTTGAAAAACATCACATTTAAGAAATATAACAAAAAACCGATTGACACGTAGAAGGATTTTAAAATCAAATCAAGCGTCCTCAGTGAATGTATAAAACAATGAATATATGAACATTATGAAGATTCGCGTTACATCATAAGCTACATTCACTTAGGCAAATTCTCTCAAAACTGTGATATCTCGTGAGAAAAAGTATTAAGCTTCCGTATCTCAAATAAAATTTTACAAGAAATATGAAAAGACAGTCATAATACGGAGAATTATAATAAATTACAATTTATAAATTTATTCCTCACCTCCGTCGACAAATGACAGCTAATAAAGTGCAGGTTGAATGAACACTTAAAGTTGTTCTTCTTAAACGCTCAGGCTATAGCTCTACATGTCAATCGATTTTTTGATATATTTCCTCCTAAATGTGATTTTTTTCACGCTCAGATATTTCTTATAAGTTTTGTACTTAGATTAAAGTGTATCTTAATCATTAGTATATTTGTGGCAGTTGCATATTTAGCGATATCGCCCAAAAATAAGTTTATACAGAAATCAGTGAAATAGTTTTGACCTACCCCCAAAGCGGATGTTATCATCAGTATCTTTTTCACAATAGGCACTACTTTATATTCTTGATGACACGGCTGAATTAAAAAAAAAAAAAAAAGTAGACAAAAGACTCATCGAAACTTTAAAAAATCCAGTTAATCTCATGACTAGAGAATCAACATTTCAGGTCGATGCAGCGGAATCCTGATGATTTAAAACCCATCTCTAATGGCAAAACTGCTTATCTAAGGAACCAAGTAATTGTTATAAATTGTATACCTCAGTAGGCTATGTATTAAATTTTTCCAATATAGATCTGACAATAAATACCTAAACTTTTAAACGACACATTACCTGTCGGATTTATATCTGGTAAATAAGGTTAATGACATCACACGAGAAATGCTGAGAAAATTTCACTTTTTGATTTGATCATTAGTCTCAAGATGCAATTCTAAATCCCTGTTTATACAGATAATAATATCCGTTCTGTCTCGAAACTTCCACTTTGTTTACTCGTCTCTGATCATACGAATATCTTTGGGCTTGAACCCCTTAATACCCAGCCTTCTAAACTAGTCAATGAATTTCATTCTACATGTTACCTCATTTAGCCTTCTTTCTCATTTTTATTTCCAAGACGGAATTTTCTACCCCATTTATATGTTTGATAAGTTTTAGATAGTTGGGAATATTTCCATGCTAATTTAGAGCATATTCGTTGACGTTACATATTTAGTGTTTTTATAGTTAATTATGTGGTTTTTCGGATCAATCAAGTTTAATAATTTTTAATTATTCCTGAAGGGGATGTTTTAACCGTAACAAAACAGCTTGACCACTTTCTCATCTGAACTTACCCCTATAAATGAAAAAAGTCACAAATGTCCCTATTCCTAACGTAAAAATCCAAAAAAATTCCAGGGCGACGTTAATACAGGATTCATTAATTGTTCCTTCAGCCTGCACTTTTTTAGCTGTCTTTTCTATACGGAGGTAAGAAATAAATTTATAAATGGTAATTCATTATAATTCTCGGTTTCATGACTTTCATACATTTCGTGTATAATTTTAGCTGAGACAGAAGCTTATCAATATTCCTTCTCACAAGAATCACAGATAACAGAGATTTTGCCCAAGTAAATGTTGCTTATGATGTAACATGAATCTTCATAATGTGCATATATTGTTTTTTTATATACATTTACCAAGGACGCTTGATCTAATTTTGAAATTCTACTGTAGATAAAAGAGTTATCATTCGACGTTTCTTGCCTGGTTCTCTTACTTCCACATCTTATTCTTCTTAAACCCACAGGCGCCAGCTCTCTCTACGTGTAAATCGATTTTTTGTTATATTTCTTAAATGTGATTTTTTTTTCACGCTCAGAATTGTCTTCTGAGTTTTGTAATCAAATATGAGAGTATCTTAATCAATGATGAGTACATTTGTGGAAGTTGCATATTTAGCGATTTCGCCCCAAAATAAGTTTATACGGCCATCACTCAAAAAAATTGTCTTGACCCACTCCCAAACATAAGCTATCAGAGGTAACTAGTTGAAAATTTTCATTATTTTATATTCTTCAAGACACGGATAATATGAACTTGAAAAAAGAAGGAAGACGATAGATATTGAAAATTAAATTCAAGTTCATCTCAGAACGATTTTTCCAAACCCATTTTAAACAACAAAACTGCGTATATGAGGGACCCAATGTTGATTATAAATTGTATATCTCGGTACATTTGTGTATTACCATATTACCAATAATATTCATGATAATACATAAACAATTATCCTTTAAACGACGTACTGCCTTTCGGATTGATCTCTCCTTTGTAAATAAGGATAATGGTATCACATGATAAGTCATAAATTGAAAATATATCACTTTTCAATTTGATTAGAAGGCTCACGATTCCATTTTGAATACCTAATTATACAGGTAATCATACCTGTTTTGCCTCTAAACCCGAATTTTTTACACGACCCGAATTATACGAGACTCTTCAGGCTTAAGCCCCTGAAATGCTTGCCTCCATTACCCGTCAGTCAGTTTCAACCTACATGTTACCTCATTTAGCCATCTTACTGATTTTTGTTTCTGAGACGGAAGATCTCACCCGTGGTAATGTTTTCTGGATTTTAGAAACAATTGAGTGTTTGCAAGCTAATTTAAAGCAGATTTGTGGAAGTTACATATCTAGGGTTTTCGCCGACCGTCTTGTGGATTTCGGATCACGCAGGTAAAATAGGTTTGAATTATTCCTAAAGGGTATTCTTATCAGTAACAAAACATATTGGCCATTTTTCTTTTATCAGAAGTTACCACGAAAAATGAAAAGTCACAAATGACCCGACCCCTAACGTAAAAATCGAAACAATCTCAAGACGACCTTAGTACAATTAATTCAGTGTTTCTTCACCCCTCATTTTTTGTAGTTGTCATGCACTATTTGTATAAGATGAATAGATTTAAAAATAACTACATATCTCGGAATTATGCCGGTCTTTATATTTTCGCGTATAATTTTAGTTGACTCCTAAGCTTATCAAAATTCCTTCCCACCAGGTATCACTGTTTTGAGAGATTTTACCTAAGTAAATGTAGCTTATGAGATACCACGTAGCTCTTAATGTCCATATATTCTTTTTTTTATTATTTACATTCACTCAAGACGCATGATCTAATTCTACTGCAGATAAAAAAGAATAATCACTCGAAGTTCCTCGCTTGGTTCTCTGACCTCCACATCAGTTGAAACGTATTCTTCTTAAACCCCAAGGCGCTAGCGCTCTTTATGTCAATAGATTTTTTCTTATATTTTATTAATGAGATTTTTTTCACGCTCAAAAATCTCCTGAGTTTTAAATCCAGAATTAGTGTATCTTAATTATGAGAACACTTGTGGAAGTTGCGTATTTAGCGATCTTTCTCAAAATTAAGTTAATAGACCACTCAGTAAAATAGATTTGACCTATTTCCAAACCGGATGCTGTCTAGGAACTACTTTTTATTCTTGAAGTCACGGCAACGATGTTATAAAAAAAAAAAAAATCCAGATAATTTCAAAACGAGAGAATCAACATTTCATGCCGAGGCTCAGGGAAACTGAATTTTTAAAACAGATCTTGAATGATAAAACTGTGAATATGAGGAACCAAGTATTCTTTATGAACTGTATATCTAAGTACGGCTATGTAATACCATTTTCATACTATGGATCTAATAATCAGTACCTAAACAATTTTCTTTTGACGACATTTTGTCTTTCGGACTGAATTCTCCTTGGCTAATATGGATAATGATATAACACGAACCGTCATACATTGAAACTATTTCATTTTTTAATTTGATCGGGAGGCTCATGATGCCAATTTGAATCCCTATTTATATAGATAATAATATGTGTTTTGTCTCTAAATTTCCAAGTTGTTTCGACGTCTCTGATTATACGAGTCTTTAGGATTAAACCATTCAAATGCCAGCCTTCCTTACCCGTTATTCTATTTAATCCAACGTGTTACCTCATTTAGCCTTCCTACTGATTTTCATTTTCGAGAAGGAATTTTCTCACCCTTCGTTATGTTTTCTGGATTTTAGATACAATTACGACTTTTTTCAAGCAAGTATAGAGCAGATTTGTGGAATTTACGTAGTGTTCTCTCCTTCAATTGTGTGGCTTTAACGATCACACAGGAAAAACAGAATTCCTTAACCGTAACAAAACGACTTGGCCAAATGAAAACTCACAAATGACTCTATTCCTTACGTAAAAATCCAAACAATCTCAAGATGAAATTCATACAGTCCAATCAGTGTTTTTTCAACCTCCATTTCTTGTAGATATCATGCACTATTTGTCTAAGTATACGAGGAATAGTTAGAAATAATTATGTATTTCGCTACTGTAATTGTGTTTATACTTTCGTGTGTATATTTTTAGGTGAGAGTCGGAAGCTCAATAATATTCCCTCTCTCGAGGTATCACAGTTTTGAGATAATTTGCCTAAAGAAATGTGGCTTGTGTTTCACAAAAACATGTATAATGTGCATTTTTTTTTTTTTTTTTTTTTTTTACAGTCAGAAGTCTTGATCTAATTTTAATGATTTTATACTGCAGATAAAAATAATATTCCTTCGAAGTTTCTCGCTTGGTTCTCTAACCCGCACCTTATTTTAAACTTGTTCTTAAACACATGCTACAGCTCTTCGTGCTACATTTCCTAAATGATTTTTTTTTTTTTCACGCTCAAAAATGTTTTCTGAATTTAGTAATCAGATAAAAGAGTATCTTAATCAGTTACTAGTACATTTGTGGAAGTTGCATATTTCCTGATTCCGCCCAAAAATAAGTTCAAAGAAATAGTTTTGACCTACCCCCAAAGCGGATGCTATCATCCGTAACTTGTTCACAATTGGCACTACCTTCTGTTCTTGGTAATACGGCTAATATAGATTTAAAAAAAAAAAATCTCATGACGAGAGAATCAACATTTCAGGTCCGCGCAACAGAATCCTGATTATTTAAAACCCATCTCCAATGGCAAAACTTCTTATCTGAGGAACCAAGTATTGCTTATTAATTGTATACGTCAGTAGGCTATGTAATAAATTTTTACTAGTAATATGGATCTCAGAATGAATACCTATACAATTTTCTTTGAAACGACATATTGCCTTTCGGATTTATATCTCCTAGGTAAATATGCATAATGATATTACACGAGGTCATACTGCGAAAATATCCCACTTTTTAGTTTGATCAGGATGCTCAAGATCCATTCTAAATCCCTATCTATACAGATAATATCCGTTCTCTCTCGATACTTCCACGTCTCTGATCATACGAGAGTGTTTGGGCTTGAACCCCTTAAAAGCCTGCCTTCTTAACCAGTCAATAAATTTCATCTTACGTGTTACCTCATTTATCCTTCTTTCTCATTTTTATTTCCGAGACGGAATTTTCTACCCTTTATATAAGTTTACTGAATTTTAGGTACAGTTGAGAGTGTTTCCATGCTAATTTTGAGCAGATTTGTCGACTTTACATATTTAGTGTTTTCATAATTAATTATATGGTTTCTCGGATCAATCAAGTATAATAATTTTTAATTATTCTTAAAGGGGATGTTTTAACCGTAACAAAACAGCTTGACCACTTTCTCATCTGAACTTACCCTTATAAATGAATAAAATCACAAATGACCCTATTCCTAAACTAAAAATCCAAAAAATCTCATGACGTTAATCCAGGATTCATTCAGTGATCCTTCAACCTGCAGTTTTTTAGCTGTCATTTGTCTACGGAGATAAGGAATAAATTTATAAATGGCAATGAATTATAAATCTCGGTATCATGACTGTCTTCATACAGTTCGTGTATAATGTTAGTTGAGACTCAGAAGCATATCAATATTCCTTCTCCCGTGATATTACAGGTTTCAGAGATTTTGCCTAAGTAAATGTTGCTTATGATGTAACACGAATCTTCATAATGTTCATATATGGGCTATTTTTTTCTTTTATACATTCACTTAGGACGCTTGATCTAATTTTAAAACACTTCTACAGCAGATAAAAAAGAATAATCATTGAAAGTTTCTCGCTTGGTTATCTTACCCCATTTTATTCTTCTAAAACTCACAGGCGCCAACTCTACGTGTCATTCGATTGTTATATTTTTTGAATGTGATTTTTTTTTACACTCAGAAACGTCTTCTGAGATTTGTAATCAAATATAAGTGTATTATCTTAATCAATAATGAGTTCATTTGTGGAAGTTGCATATTTAGCGAATTCGCCCCAAAATATTATACAGCCATCACTCAGAAAAATTGTTGACCCACCCCCAAACAGAAGCTATTAGAAGTAACTAGTTTACAATTTTCACTAATTTATATCCTTCAAGAGAACGATTTGAATTTTTAAAAAAGAAGGAAGACAATAGATATCGAAAATTAAAATCAAGTTCATCAGAACGATTGTTGTTGTCTAAAGATTCCCTGCACCTATAATGAAGGCCGAGCCATGCATTAGCCAGGATCTTGAACAACGAAAATGCGTATATGAGGGACCCAATATGGATTATAAATTGTATATCTCAGTATATCTTTGTATTACCATTTTGCCAATAATATTCCTCAAAGTCTGCGAGCCCGGAATTATTGTTCCTTCCAAGAGAAAAACAAAATACAAGAGAGCCAAATTCAAGATCCTATCAGTTCGAAATGCCTGGACACACCGCGTTTGAAAGACTAGAGATCATAGGAAGCAGGAAATACAGACAAAGGGAGACAGTTCCAGAATTGACCTGTTGCATAAATGAAAGACTGGGAGTAACGGTTAACTCTTGCATTAGAGAGTTGGACAGAAAAGGGATGAGAGTTTGCTGCTAGATGGGTGCTACGCGCCCGTCGTAGAGGAGGAGGAATGCATGCAGACAGTTCAGAGAAGCAGTGACCATTGAAGCAGCGATTGAAAAGTGTTAAAGATGCAACAGTGCGGCGAAGAGACAGAGGTTGCAGTTAGTAAGAGGAGGAGAGTTAATGAGACGAAAAGCCTTTGACTCCACCCTATTGAGAAGCGCTGTATGTGGGGAGTCCCACAGCTTGGAAATTAAAGATTTATCCCAGACTCGATCGAAAGCCTATGAGATGTCAAGTGCAATGGCAAAGCTTTCGACAAAGTGCCGAAAGGAGGATGACCAGGAGTCTGACAGGTAGGTGAGAAGATCGCATGTGGAGCGTCCATGACGGAACCCATGCTGACGGTCAGAAAGAAGGTTGTGATAGGAAAGATGCTTTAAAAATTTTAAGAATTGAGTTTTAGGAAGAATACGTTCCAACTGATGTGGAGGTCAGAGAATCAAGCGAGGAACTTCGAATGATTATTCTTTTTTATCTGCAGTAGAATGACTTTAGAATTAGATCATGCGTCTTGAGTGAATGTAAAAAAAAAAAAAAAAAAAAAAAGAATATATGGACATACGAGCTTCGTGTTACATTTACTTAGATAAAATGTCTGAACAGTGATTCCTGGTGGGAAGGAATTTTGATAAGCTTCCGAGTCTCAACTAAAATTATATTGTTCCGATTTTTACGTTAGGAGTCGGGTCATTTGTGACTTTTTTCATTTTTCGTGGTAACTTCTGATAAAAGAAAAATGGTCAATTTGTTTTGTAACGGATAAGTATGCCCTTTTGGAATAACTCAAATCTATTTTACCTGCGTGATCCTATAGCCAAATAACTGGAGGCGAAAACATTAGATATGTAATTTCCACAAATCTGCTCTAAATTAGCTAGCAAACACTCTCAATTGTATCTAAAATCCAGAAAACATTACCACGGGTCAAGTCTTCCGTCTCGGAAAAAAAATCAGTAAGACGTATAAATGAGGTAACACGTAGGATGAAATTGACTGCCGGGTAAAGGAGGCTGGCATTTCAGGGGCTTAAGCCCAAGAGTCTCGTATAACTCGAGTCGTGTAAACAATTTGGAAGTTTAGAGGCAAAACAGGTATTATTAACTGTATAATTAGGTATTCAATATGGAATCGTGAGCCTTCTGATCAAATTGAAAAGTGGAATATTTTCAATGTATGATTTATCGTGAGATATCATTATCCATATTCACTAAGGAGAGATCAGTCAGAAAGGCAGTATGTCGTTTAAAGGATTATTGTTTAAGTATTATCAGATTATGCAAGGAGTAGAGTGTAGCACCAGTCGAGCAGGGCAGTACTCCCAAGGTGGATGGAAAGCTGATGAGAGGGAGAGCTGGAGCTCCCGTTTCATCAGCCCTCGGGACTAGGTCCCGACCATCCCCCTTTGCTGATTTTTTGTGTCTCAATAACACAGAGAGTAGGCCAGCATGTTCTCCAATACAAGTTTCTCTATCAACACCAAACAACATGCACAGTACACACTACACTTCCTTTTCCAAAATTTAAAAAGTCATGGCAGCACTACACGTGGCCTCAGAGTCCTCAAGGGGGGGGGACCCATAAATGCCACCACCTTCCACCCTCTCCCGGTGACGAGTCGAGCTGCCTGGACCCACTGTCTGACTCTCTTCTTCATTTCTGCAACATTCGCGGCCTTTTCTCTAACTTTCGCTATGTTGAGCACCACCTCTCCTTCTCTAAACCTCACCTTCTTTTTCTAACTGAGACAGCTGTCTGAGGCAACCCTTTCCTGTATCCTGCTACTTTCTCTATACTCATTTCAAAGCCAAAGGTGGATGTTGCTTATATGTACGCAACGACCTACTTGTTCTCGTGTTCCTGAACTCGATTCTTGTGAATTCTCTACACTCTTTCTTCGGCTTTCCTGTTATTCTCTGACTAAATATATCTGCGCTGTTTATCCCCTAATTCTATCAAAAATTCTTTGACTATCTTACTTCTATGATGGAACACATTCTGTCCATTTCTCCTTTCTCTGAAATCTCCATTCTAGGAGATTTCAATGTTCACCACCACCTTTGGCTCTCCTCTCCTTTCACTGATCCACCTGGTGAACTAGCTTACACCTTTTCTATCTTTAATGACCTAGATCAGCTTGTACAGCACCCTACCCGTATCCCTGACCGCCTTGGAGAGAGCTCCAACATACTTGATCTCTTACTACTACTAATACGAACACTTAATCTTTTCTCTCCATTGGGCTCCTCCGATCACAACCTTATCACCTTAATCTGTCCTATCGCTCCTGTACGGCCTGTGGACCCTCCAAAGAAACGACGTCTGTGGCACTTTGGAGCTGCGGATTTGGGGCCCCTCAGGCAGTACTTCTTTAATTTTCCATGGAATGATTATTGCTTCCATGGCCGGGAGCAACCTGGATGTGCTCGCATTACGGATGTTATACTCTCGGGCATGGAAGCATTCCTTTCTCATATCCTCTGACTAATGCAAGAAAGCCTTCGTTTAATCACGCCTGTTCTAATGCTGTCCGCAACAAGGAGAGGGCCTATAAAAGGTATCAGAGCCAACCCACCCCTGAATCACATCTTTGATACGTTTCAGCCCGGAATCGAGCTGTCTGTTCTTCGCTCTGCTAAAAATAATTTCATCCGTACTAAATGCTCTCAACTCTCCAACTCGAATTCTTCCCGTTCCTTCTGCCACCTGGCCAATTGATTTTTTGTTATATTTCATAAATGATTTTTTTTTTTTTTCACGCTCAAAAATCTCTTCTGTTTTGTAATCTAGTATGAGTATCAATCAATTATGAGAACATTTGTGGAAGTTGCATATTTTGCGATCTCGCCCAAAAATAAGTTAATAGTTTTGACCTGCCCCCAAAGCGGATGCTGTCAGAAGTACCTACTTCACAACTGGAACTACTTTTTATCCTTGAAGTCACGGCAAAGATGTTAAAAAAAAAAAAAATAAAAGGAAAATGAATTGACTTGTCAAAAATTAATAATCCAAATAATCTCAAAACGAAAGAATCAGCATTTCATGTCGAGGCTCCGGGAAACTGAATTTTTAAAACCAATCGTGAAAGATAAAACCGTGAATGAGGAACCAAGTATTTTTTATGAACTGAATATCTACGTAAGTCTATGTATTACCATTTTCATTATAATGTTGATCTGATAATCAATACTTAATTTTCATTTAACTTATTGTCTTTCGGACTGATTTCTCCTTGGTAAATATGGATAATGATATCACACGAACCGTCATACATTGAAACTATTTCACTTTTTAATTTGATCAGGAGGGTCCTAATGCCAATTTGAATCCCGATTTATGCAGATAATAATGTGTTTTGTCTAAATTTCAAAGTAGTTTACACGTCTCTGATTATACGAGAGTCTTTAGGCTTAAACCATTCAAATGCCAGCCTTCTATACCCATTATTCAATTTCATCCTAGGTGTTACCTAATTTAGCCTTGCTACTAATTTTCATTTCCGAGACAATTTTCTTACCGTTGGAAATGTATTCAGGATTTTAGATATAATTGAGGGTTTTTTCAAGCTAATTTAGAGCAGATATGTGGAAGTTACACATTTAGTGTTTTCGCCGCCATGTGGCTTTTACGATCACGCAGAAAAAACAGCATTCCTTAACCTTAACAAAACAATTTGCCCATCTTTTTAACAGACGTTACCACACAAATGAAAACAGTCACAAATGACACTATTCCTAACGTAAAATTCCAAATAATCTCAAGACGACATTATTAGAGTGCATTCAGTGTTTCTTCAACCTGCATTTTTTGTAGCTGTTATGCAGTATATGTTTACGGAGATGAGGAATAAAGTTTTAAATTACAATTAATTATATATTTCGCTACTCTGATAGTGTTTATACTTTCTCCAGTAAATTTTTAGCAGGGAGTAGAAAGCTCATCAATATTCCGTCTCACGTGTGTCACAAGAACCTGCATTATGTGCCTTTTTATTTTTACATTCATTAATTTTAATGTTCTTATACTGCATATAAAAAAGATAATCGTTCAAAGATTCTCTCTTAGTTCTCTAACACCCACCTTAGTTTAAACTAATTCTTCTTCAACGCTCAGGCTCCAGCTCTTTTTGTCAATCGATTTTTTTCTAAATTTCCTTCTAAATGTTATTCTTTTCCACGCTCAGAAGTGTCTTCTGAGTTTTGTGATCAGATTAGAGTGTATCTTAGCCAATAGTTAGAACCTTTATGGAAGTTGAATATTTAGCGATTTCGCACAATAAAAAACTGCAGACCGGATGCTATCATCAGTAACTGGCTCACAATTGCCACTACTTTCCATTCTTGTTGACACGGAAATGATGAATTTTATAAAAAGACAACAGACTAATCGAATCTTAAAAATCCACAATCTTAAGAAGAGTTAATGAATATTTCAGGTCGACGCAACGTGAACCTCATTTCTTAAAACCCCTCTCTCATGGTAAAACTGCATATACGAGGGACCAAGTATTGTTTCTAATTGTATACCACAGCACGGCTATGTACTAACTTTTTCCTAGTAATATAGATCTGATAATACCAAAACAATTTTCTCTCAAACGACATATTGCCTTTCGGACTTATATCTCCTTGTTATATATGGATAATGATATTGAACGAGGAGTCATACATTGAAAATATTCCACTTTAATTTGATCAGGAGGCTCAAAATCCCATTCTTAATCCCAATTAATACAGACAATAATATCCGATTTGTTTTTTGTTGTTTACACGTCTCTGATCATACAAAAATCTTTGGGCTTGAACCACTTAAATGATAGCCTTCTCAACCAATCAATAAATTTCATCCTACGTGTTACCTCATTTAGCCTTCTTTCTGATTTTTATTTCCGCCACGGAATTTTCTCCCCCTTATATATGATTGGTGAGTTTTAGATACAACTGAGAGTATTTCTAAGCTAATTAAGAACAGATCTGACGAAGTTACACATTTAGTGTATTCGCAGTCAATTACGGTGATTTTAATATCACTCAAGTAAAATAGCTTTGAGTTATTCTTAAAGGGGATGCTTTAACAGTAACAAGACATCTTTACCAGTGTTTTGTCTGGTTACCCATATTAAAGAAAAAAGTCACAAATGACTATTCCTAACGTAAAAATCCAAGTATCTCAAGATGACGTTAATACAGGGTTCATTAAACTAAGGTGGGGGTTAGAGAACCAAGAAACTTCTAATGAATTTTTTCCTTTTCTGCCGAATAAGAATATTAAAATTAGATCGTCTCCTGACTAAATTAAAAAAAAAAAAATATTTGCACATTATGTAGGCTCGTATGAAACATAATCCACATTTCTTTAGGCAAAATATCTGAAAAAATATACACGAGAAAGTATAGACACTATCATAATAGCGAAATAGATAATTATCATTTATATTGCTCATCTCCGTAGACAAATAGTGCGTGACAGCTACAAGAAATGAAGGTTGAAAAAACACTAAAGTAACTGTATTAAGTTCGTCTTGAGAATGGATTTGTACTTAGGAATAGTGTCATTTGTGAGTGTTTTCATTTGTAGTGATAACATCTGATAAAATAATGGCCAAGTTGTTTTGTTACGGTAAAGGAATGCTGTTTTTCATTCTTTACCGTAAATGCGACAATTGGCGGCGAAAACACTGTCTCCGTCAAATCTGCTCTAAATTAGCTTGAAAACAATGACTATTGTATCTAAAACTCAGCAGTCATTTTCATGGGTTAGGGAATTTCGTCCCGGAAACAGTCAGTAAGAAGCCTAATGAGTTAACACGTTGGATGAAATTGATTAAGGGGTAAAGATGGCTGGCATTTCAGGGGATAAAGCCCAAACACTTTCCTATGATCAGAGACATGTAAACAACATGGAAATTTAGAGACAACGGATATTATTATCTGTATAGATAGGAATACAGAATGGCATCATCAGCCTTCTGGTCAAATAAAAATGTGGAATATTTTCAATGAATGACTGTGTGATATCATTGTCTATATTTACCAAGGAGATATAAGTCCGAAAGGCAATATGTCGGTTAAAAAAAAAAGGTTTAGGTCTATATTACTAGGAGAAAGTTAGTACATAGCCGTACTGAGGTACACAAATTATAAACAATACTTGATTCTTCATATAAGCGGTTTTACCATTAGAGATGGGTTTTAAAAATCAGGTTCACGTTGCGTCGACCTGAAATGATTCTCTCGTTTTGAGATTAACTGGATTTTTAAGTTTCGATGAGTCTATTGTTTTTTTTTCTAATTCATCTTTGCCGTGTCAACAAGAATGGAAAGTAGTGCCAAATGTGATCATGTTGCGGATGATAGCATACGCTTTGGGGGAAGATCAAAACTATTTTACTGATAATATCTTTTATTTTGGGGGGCGATATCGCTAAATATCGAACTTCCAATAATAAAGCAATAATTGATTAGGATACACTCAAATCATATTACGAACTCATGTCTTTTCTGAGTGCGAAAACAAATCAGATTTAGGAAATATGAAAAAAAAAAAAAAAATCACACAAATATGGCTGGTGGCTGAGCGTTTAAGAAGAATAACTTTATACTAAGTTGTGCGTCAGAGAACCAAGCGAGAGACTTCGAATGAATTTTTTTTTCTGCAGTATAAGAACGTTAAAATTAGATCAAGCCTACAAAAAAAAAAAATATATGCACATTATGCAGGTTTTTGTGAAACATAACCCACATCTAGTTAGGGAAAATACCTCAAAACTGTGATACCTCGAGAGAGGGAATATTGATGACCTTCCGAGTCTCTCCTAAAATATACACGCGAAAGGATAAACACTATCACAAAAGCGGAAAACATAATTTTCATTTATAACTTTTTCCTCATCTACGTAGACAAATAGTGCATGGCAGCTACAGGAAATGCAAGTTGAAGAAACAATGAGTGAACTATATGAATTTCGTTGAGATTTTTTGGATTTTTAGGTGCGTCATTTGTGACTTTCATTCTAATAAAAAAAAAAATGGCAAAGTTGTTTTGTTACGGGCAAGGAATTCTGATTTTTATGCGTGATCGTCAAAGCCACGTAATTGGCGTCGAGAACACTAAATATGTAACCCTCAAATCTTCTCTAAATTAGCTTGAAAAAACACTCAATTGTATTTGAAATCCATAAAACATTTCCAAAGGTGAGAAAATTCCGTCTCGAAAATAAAAATCTGTATGAAGGCTAAATGAGGTAACACGTAGGATTAAACCGAATAACGGGTAAATAAGGCTGGCATTTGAGGGGTTTAAGCCCAGAGACTTTCGTATGATCAGAGACGTGTAAACAACTTCGAAATATAGAGACAAAACTCATATTATTATCTGTATAAATAAGGATTCAAATTGGCTTCATGAGCCTCCTGATGAAATTAAAAAATGAAATAGTTTCAATGTATGACGGTTCGTGTGATATCATTATCCATATTTACCAAGGAGAATTCAGTCCGAAAGATAACGTTTAAAGAAAATTGTTTAGGTATTGATTATGAGATCTACATTTTTATTAAAATGGTAATACAGTCATACTTAGATATACAGTTCATAGTCAATACTTTGTTCCTAATATACGCAGTTTTGTATATCAAGATGGGTTTTAAAAATTCAGTTTCCATGAGATTCGGCATGAAATGTTTATTCCCAAGTTTTGAGTTTATCTGGATTTTTCATTTTTGATAAGTTCTCTTTTTCTTTGTTTTTAAACATATCTTCGTCGTGAGCAAGGATAAAAAGTAGATCCAATTGTTAACTAGTTACTTCTGATAACATCTGCTTTGGGGGTAGGTCAAAACTATTTTACTGAGTGATTAACTTATTTTTGGGCGAGATCGCTAAATATGCAACTTCCACAAATGTACTCATAAGTGATTGATACACTCATATATGATCACAGAATTCAGAAGAGATTTTTATGTTTGGGAAAAATCAAATTTATAACAAAAAATCGGTTGACACAGAGCTAGTCCCTAGGTATTCAAGAAGAATACGATTCAACTGACGATAACCAAACGAGGAACTTCGAATGATTATCCTTTATTTTTATTTATCTGCAGTAGAATTTGTCCAACCTTTATATATATATATATATATATATATATATATATATATATATATATATATATATATATATATATATATATATATATATATATATATATATGTATATGTATATATATATATATATATATATATATATATATATATATATATATATATATATATATATATATATATATATATATATATATATATATATATATATATATATATATATGTATATATATATATATATATATATATATATATATATATATATATATATATATATATATATATATATATATATATATATATATATATATATATATATATATATATATATATATATATATATATATATATATATATATATATATATATATATCCACAACGAGCTTCGTGTTACATCATAAGATACAAGTACTTCGGCAAAATCTATCAAAACTGTGATACATGTTGAGAAGGAATATGATAATCTTCCAAGTCGCAACCAAAATTTTACACTAAAAGCATAAAGACAGTCACAATACCGAAATATATAATTAGTTATCATTAATCAATTTATTCATCACCGTAGACAAATGACAGTTAAAAAAGTGCAGGTTGAAGGAACACTGAATGAATCCTGTATTAACGTCGTCCTGAGATTTTTTGGATTTTTACGTTAGCAATAGGGTCATTTGTGACTTTTTTCATTTATTGGAGATGAGAAACAGGTCAAGCTGTTTTATTACGATTAAAACATCCCCTCTAGGAATAATTCAAAATTATTATATTTCATTGATCCGTGAAACCACTTAATTATCTGTGAAAACACTAAATATATAAAGTCGACAAATCTGCTTTAGCTTCAAATCTCTCAACTGTATCTAAAACTCGGCAACATATATAAGGGGTAGACAATTCCGTCTGGGAAATAATAATGGAAAGAAGGCTGAATGAAGTAACAGGTAGGATGAAATCTATTGACTGGTTAAGAAGACTGGCTTTCAAGGGGTTCAAGCCCAAAGACTTTCTTATGATCAGAGGCGTGTAAACAACTTGGAGACAGAGACAAAACACAGATTATTATCTGTATAAATAGGGATTAAAAATGGAACCATGCCTTCTGATCAAATTTAAAAATGGAATATTTTCAATGGATGACATCTCGTGTGATATTATCCATATATACCAAGGCGAAATAAGTCCGAAAGGCAATATGTAGTTTAAAAGAAAATTGTTTTGGTAATAATCGGATCTATATTAATAGGAAAATGGTAATTATAGCCGTACTGAGATACACAATTTATACACTATACTTGGTTCCTCATATATCGAGTTTTGTCATTCAAAATGGGTTTTAAAAATTCAGTTTTCCCGGTGCGTCGACATGAAATTTTGATTCTCTTCTTTCGAGATTAACTGGATTTATAATTTTCCATGAGTCAGTTCTTTTTCTTCTTTTTTTTCATCTTAGGCGTGAGTTCAAGGATAAAAAGCAATTACAATTTTGAACTAGTTACTTTTAATAGCATCAGCTTTGGGGGTGGGTAAAAACTATTTCACTGAATATTGGTTGTCCAACCTTTTTTTTTGGGGGGGGTGGGGGGGACGAAAATCACTAAAAATGCAACTTCCACAAATGGGTACTCCTAACTGATTAAGATACACTCATGTTTGATTACATCTCAAGATATATCTGAGCTAGAAAAACATCTCATTTAAGAAATATAACAAACCGATTGGCACATATAGAGAGCTGGCGCCTTTAAGTTTTAGAAGAAGACGTGGGGGTTAGAGAACCAAGCGAGAAACTTCATTTGATTATTCTTTTTATCTGCAGTAGAAGGATTTTAAAATTAGATCAAGCGTCCTCAGTGAATGTATAAAACAATGAATACATGAAACATTATGAAGATTCGTGTTACATTATGTTATATTCACTTAGGCAAAATCTCTCAAATCTGTGATATCTCCATGTCTCAAAATTTTACACGAAATGTTTACAGTCATAATAGGAAGAATTATAAAATTTATAAATTTATTCCTCACCTCCGTCGACAAATGACAGCCAATAAAGCACAGGTTGAAGGAACACAAACTTGTTCTTCTTAAACGCTCAGGCTACAGCTCTACGTGTCAATCGATTTTTTGCTATATTTCCTCCTAAAATGATTTTTTTCACGCTCAGATGTCTTTTAAGTTTTGTAATCAGATTAAAGTGTATCTTAATCAATTATTAGTATATTTGTGGAAGTTGCATATTTAGCGATTTCACCCAAAAATAAGTATACATAAATCACTCGGTGAAATAGTTTTGACCTACCCCCAAAGCGGATGTTATCATCAGTAACTTTTTCACAATAGGCACTACTTTAAATTCTTGATGACCCGGCTAAGAGGAATTTAAAAGAAAAAACAAGAAGACTTTAGACCCATCGAACCTTAAAAAAATCCAGTTCTCATGACGAGAGAATCAATATTTCAGGCCGATGCAACGGAATCCTCATTATTTAAAACCCATCTCTAATGGCAAATTTGCTTATCTAAGGAATCAAGTATTGGTTATAAATTGTATACCTCAGTAGGCTATGTATTAAATTTTTCCTAGTAATATAGATCTGACAACGAATACCTAAACATTTATCTTTTAAACGACACATTACCTTTCGGATTTATATTTCCTTGTTAAATATGGATAATGATATCACACGAGAAATACTGGGATAAAATTTTACTTTTTAATTTGATCAGGAGTCTCAAGATGCCATTCTAAATCCCTGTTTATACAGATGATAATATCCGTTCTGTCTCGAAACTTCCACGTTGTTTACTCGTCTCTGATAATACGAAAGTCTTTGGGCTTGAACCCTTAATACCAAGCCTTCTAAACTAGTCAATGAATTTCATCCTACATATTACATCATTTAGCCTTCTTTCTCATTGTTATTTCCAAGACTGAATTTTCTATCCCTTATATATGTTTGATAAGCTTTAGATAGTTGGGAATTTTTCCATGCTAATTTAGAGCATATTCGTTGACGTTACATATTTAGTGTTTTTATAGTTAATTATATTGCTTTTCGGATCCATCAAGTATAATAATTTTAATTATTCCTGAAGGGAATGTTTTAACCGTAACAAAACAACATGACCACTTTCTCACCTGAACTTACCCTTATAAATGAAAAAAGTCACAAATGACCCTATCCCTAACGTAAAAATCCAAAAAATTCCAGGGCGACGTTAATACAGGATTCATTTAGTGTTCTTTCAGCCGCCACCTTTTTAGCTGTCTTTACGGAGATAAGGAATAAATTTACAAATGATAATCATAATTCTCGGTATGATGACTTTCATACATTTGGTGTATAACTTTAGTTGAGTGTCAGAACCTAATCAATATTCCTTCTCAGGAGAATCACAGATTTCAGAGATTTTGCCCAAGTAATTGTAACATGATGTAACATGAATCTTTTTAATGTGCATATATTCTTTTTTTTTTTTATATATACATTTACCATGGACGCTTGATCGAATTTGAAAAACCTTCTACTTCAGATAAAAAAGAATAATCATTCAAAGTTTCTTGCTTGGTTCTCTTACTTCCACATTTTATTTTTCTTAAACTTACAGGTGCCAACGCTTTCAACATGTCAATCGATTTTTTGTAATATATATTGTGATTTTTTTAAAGCTCAGAAACGTCTAATGAGTTTTGAAATCAAATATGAGTATCTTAATCATGAGAACATTTGTGGAAGTTGCTTATTTATCTATCTCTCCCAAAAATTGCATAATAGCCATCACTCAGTAGAATAGTTTTGACCTACTCCCAAACCGGATGCTGTCAGAAGTAACTACTTCACAACTGGAATTACTTTTTATCCTTGAAGTCATGGCAAGGATATGTTTAAAAAAAAAAAAAAAAATCCCGATAATTTCAAAACGAGAGAATCAACATTTCATGTCGACGCTCCAGGAAACTGAATTTTTAAAACCGATCTTGAATGATAAAACTGTGAATATGAGGAACCAAGTATTCTTTATGAACTGTATATCTAAGTACGGGCAATTTTCATAATAATGTAGATCTGATAATCAATACCTAAACAATTTTCTTTTAACATTTTGTCTTTCGAACTGATTTCTCCTTGGTTAATATGGATAATGATATCACACGAACCGTCATACATTTAAACTATTTCATTTTTTAATTTGATCAGGAGGCTCATGATGCTAATTTGAATCCCTATTTATACAGATAATGTTTTGTCTATAAATTTCAAAGTTGTTTAGACATCTCTGATTATACGCCAGCCTTCCTTACCCGTTATTCTATTTAATCCAACGTGTTACATCATTTAGACTTCCTGCTGATTTTTATTTTCGAGAGGGAATTTTCTCACCCTTCGGTATGTTTTCTGGATTTCAGATACAATTGAGAGTTTTTTCAAGCAAGTTTTGGGCAGATTTGTGGAATTTACATTTTTGGTGTTCTCGCCTCCAGTTATGTGGCTTTAACGATCACGCAGGAAAAACAGAATTCCTTAACCGTAACAAAACGACGGCCATTTTTTATCAGAACACCACTACAAATGAAAAGTCAAAAATGACTATTCCTAACGTAAAAATCCAAACAATCTCAAGATGAAATTCATAGTCATGCATACGTATACGAGGAATAAAGTTATAAATCATTAATTATATATTTCGCTATTGTTATTGTGTTTATACTTTCGCGTGTATATTTTTAGGTGAGGGTCGGAAGCTCAATAATATTCCCTCTCTCAAGGTATCACAGTTTTGAAACCTGTGTAATGTGCATTTCTTTTTTTTTTTTTTTTTTTACATTCAGTCTGGAGGTTTGATCTAATTTAAATTGTTCCTCTACTGCAGATAAAAATAATATTCATTCGAAGTTTTTCGCTTGGTTCTCTAACCAGCACCTTTGTTTAAACTTGTTCTTCTTAAACGCTCGTGCTACAGCTGTCAATCGATTGTTTGGTATATTTCCTCCTGATTTTTTTTTTCACGCTCTAAAATATATTCTGTTTAGTAATGAGATAAAATTGTATCAATCAATTACTAGTACTGTACAATTGTGGAAGTTGCATATTTAGCGATTTCTCCCAAAAATAAGTTTAGACGGACATCACTCAGTGAAATAGTTTTGATCTACCCCCAAAGCGGATCCAATCATCCGTAACTTGTTCACAATTGGCACTACTTTCCATCCTTGATGACACGAATAAGATAAAAAAAAAAAAAAAAAAAAAAAAGAATAGACCCATCGAAACTTAGAAAATCCAGTTAATGTCATGACGAGAGAATCAACATTTCAGGTCGACGCAACAGAATCCTGATTATTTAAAACCAATCTCTAATGGTAAAACTTCTTATCCGGGGAACCAAGTATTGTTTATAAATTGCATACCTCAGTAGGCGATGTATTAAATTTTTCCTAGTAATATGGATCTCAGACTGAATACCTAAACAATTTTCTTTTAAACGACATATTGCCTTTCGGACTTATATCTCCTTAGTAAATAATCATAATGATATTACACGTCATACTGCGAAAATATTCCACTTTTTAGTTTGATCAGGATGCTCAAGATCCATTCTAAATCCCTATCTATACAGATGATAATATCCGTTCTCTCTCGATACTTCCAAGTTGTTTACAAGTCTCTGATCATACGTGTCTTTGGGCTTGAACCCCTTAAAGGCCAGCCATCTTAACCAGTCAATAAATTTCATCCTACGTGATATCATTTATCCTTCTTTTTCATTTTTATTTCCGAGACGGAATTTTCTACCCCTTATATGTTTGCTGAATTTTAGGTACAGTTGAGAGTGTTTCCATATTAATTTTGAGCAGATTTGTCGACTTTACATACAGTATTTAGTGGTTTCATAGTTAATTATATGGTTTCTCGGAACAATCAAGTATAATAATTTTTAATTATTCCTAAAGGGGATGTTTTAACCGTAACAAAACAGCTTGACCACTTTCTCATCTGAACTTACCTTTATAAATTAATAAAATCACAAATGACCCTATTCCTAAGCTAAAAATCCAAAAAATCTCATGACAATCCAGGATTCATTCACTGTTCCTTCAACCTGGAGTTTTTTAGCTGTCTGTCTACGGAGATAAGGAATAAATTTATAAATGGTAATGAATTATAATTCTTGGTATCATGACTGTCTACAGTTCGTGTATAATTTTAGTTGACTCAGAAGCTTATCAATATTCCTTCTCCCGAAATATTACAGATTTCAGAGATTTTGCCTAAGTAAATTTTGCTTATGATGTAACACGAATCATAAGGTGCATATACGCGTTTTATATATATATATATATATATATATATATATATATATATATATATATATATATATATATATATATATATATATATATTCACTCAGGACGTTTGATCTAATTTTAAAATCCTACTGCAGATAAAAAAGAAAAATCATTGAAAGTTGTTCTCTTACCCCCACATTTTATTCTTCTTTAACCCACAGGCGCCCTCTCTTTACGTGTCAATCGATTTTTTTTTATATTTTTTAAGTGATTTTTTTCACGATCAGAAATGGCTTCTGAGTTTTGTTATCAAATATGAGTGTATCAATGATGCGTACATTTGTGGAAGTTGCATATTTAGAGAATTCGCCCAAAAATAACATTATATAGCCATCACAGAAAAATTGTGTTGACCCACCCCCAAACGGAAGCTATCAGAAGTAACTAGTTTACAATTTTCACTATATTCTTCAAGACAAAGAATATAAATTTAAAAAAAAAGACAATAGATATCGAAAATTAATATCAAGTTCTCCAGAACGAGTTGTTTTTGTTTAAAGATTCCATGCACCTATAATGCACACCGATCCATACATTAGCCCGGATCTTGAACATAAAACTGCGTATATGAGGGACCCAATATTGATTATAAATTGTATATCTCAGTACATCTATGTATTACCATTTTGCCAATAATTTTTTTTTTCATGCGAGAAACAGGGAACCAAAGGCCGCGAGCCCGCAATTTTTGTTCCTTCCAAGAGAAAAACAAAATACAAGAGAGCCAAATTCAAGATCCGATCAGTTCGAAATGCCTGGACACACCGCGTTTCAAAGAGATCATAGGAAGCAGGAAATACAGACAAAGGGAGACAGTTCCAGAATTGACCTGTTGCATAAATGAAAGACTGGGAGTAACGGTTAACTCTTGCATTAGAATTGGACAGAAAAGGGATGAGAGTTTGCTGCTAGACGGGTGCTACGCGCCCGTCGGAGAGGAGGAAGAATGCATGCAGACAGTTCAGAGGAGTAGTGACCATTGAAGCAGCGATAGAAAGATAAAGATGCAACAGTGCGGCGAAGAGACAGAGGTTGGAGTCAGTAAGAAGAGGAGAGTTAGAGACGAAAAGAGAAGCGCTGTATGTGGGGAGCCTCCCCACACATGAGTTGTACTCCACACAGGGACGGATAAAACCTCTTTATAGAGTCAAGAATTGTGAAGGGATAAAGAGGGAACGGAGTCGGCTTAGCACACCTAATCTCTTGGAAGCAGATTTTAGAAGAGGTGTAATATGATCTTTCCAAGATAAGTCCCGAGTAAATGAAACCCTAAGCATGTTCAAGGATGATGCAGGATTAAGCTGAATATTATTAAACATTAGTGGGTACACCTGTGGAAGATTTTGTCGGGTTGATAGGTGTAAAAACCGAGTCTTTGATGCATTAAAAATAACCAGATTATTTTTACCCCAGTCAGAGATACGAGCCAAGTCAGACATTAGGTGTGCCATAGTCTCGTCCCTTGTTTGTTGAAATAACTGCTGAGATGGACGCTGCGGGAACCGAATGGATATGTGAATGGTTAATTCATCAGCATATAAGTGGATAGGGTTAGATGTACAGTCACGCGTACTAATTTCTGCTCAGGGGTTACCCCTTCCTTCCCCCCTCGCGAACAAGTCAACCCCGCCTTCTGCCCCCAACTCCCCCACCCTCCACCTACAGCTGCCAGTTACTGAAGACGCAAATATTCTCATATCCTGTAAACATGACTAAACTGTCGTCGCACACGCTTTCAACGGCCATGATTTCGACTATACTTTTAGAATAAATTATTACCGTATTGAACTGCATTCTCAAATTGAAAATATTCACCATCACTGCAATCCAGTGTCGTCCGCTGCATAACTCTGGGTTCCAGTGCTCGCCTTTTCACTTCCCCCAGCTGTCTCTCTCTCTCTCTCTCTCTCTCTCTCTCACTCTCTGAATTTACTTTTTCCACTCATTTTAAACTTATATAACTCTTTGCTTCTCTCCCCCTCTCCCCCTTCTCTCTCGTTCTTTGTCTTGTCTTCCCCGCCTCTCACCCCTTCCCTCCCACCACCGTACGCCATCAGCAGTCAGTTATACCGTCACCGCTCCTTCGTATATCGTGTGCAGGCAACATTTATCACACACACAAGTCCGATGTATGGAAAGCTAATTTTTTTTTATATATAATTGTATTTCTGATTATGTGCCAAGTTCAAATAGAGAACACCAGACCAATATTCGTAATTTTTATTAGAGTGACCGTTCCACTTCACATAGCTGGGTAGCTGCACACACACACACACACACACACACACACACACACACACCACTTAAATTTTGCACTGAGCGTGGCGACTACAAATAGAGTCATTCTAACAACTGGATCTGCTGGCTCCAAACCTTCCCTCTCCCAGTCAAACTCCTCATTCAATAACCGATTTTTGATTGAGGAGTTTGACTGGGAGAGGGAAGGTTTGGAGCCAGCAGATCCAGTTGTTAGAATGACTCTCTTTGTAGTCGCCACGCTGTCAGTGCAAAATTTAAATGGTGTGTGTGTGTGTGTGTGTGTGTGTGTGTGTGTGTGTGCAGCTACCCAGCTATGTTAAGTGGAATGGTCACTCTAATAAAAATTACGAATATTGGTCTGGTGTTCTCTATTTGAACTTGGCACATAATCAGAAATACAATTTTATATATATATATATATATATATATATATATATATATATTTATATATATATATTTATATATATGAATATTTATTGATTTATATATATATTTATATATGTATATTTTTATATATATTTATATATATATATGTTTATATATATACATATTTATATATATATATATATATTTATATATATATATATGAATATTTATTGATTTATATATATATTTATATATATATATTTTTATATATATTTATATATTTATATTTTTATATATACATATTTATATATATATATATTTATATACATATATATATATATATATATATATATATATATATATATATATATATATATATATATATATATATATATATATATATATATAGATATATATATATATATACTGTATATATAAAATTAGCTTTCCATACATCTGACCTGTGTGTGTGATAAATGTTGCCTGCACACGATATACGAAGGAGCGGTGACAGTATAACTGACTGCTGAGGGCCCACGGTGGGGGGAGGGGAGGGGTGAGAGGCGGGGAAGACTTAAGACAAAGAACGAGAGAGAAGGTGGAGACGGGGAGAGTAGCAAAGAGAAAGTTTTATAAATTTAAAAAAGTGGGATAAGTAAATTTAGAGAGAGAGAGAGAGAGAGAGAGCTGGAGGAAATGAAAAGGCGAGCACTGAAACCCAGAATTGTGCAGCGGGCGACACTGGATTACAATGATAGTGAATATTTTCAATTTGAGAATGCAGTTCAATACGGTAATAATTTATTCTAAAGATATTGTCCAAATCTTGGCCGTTGAAAGCGTGTGCGACGAAGTTTAGTCATGTTTACAGGACATGAGATTATTTGCGTCTATTCAGTAACTGGCAGCTGTAGGTGGAGGGTGGGAGAGTTGGGGGCAGAAGGCGGGGTAGACTTGTTCGCGATTCCCCCCTTCCCGCTGTCCAGGATAGAGGAGAGAAGGAAGGGGTAACCCCTGAGCAGAAATTAGTACGCGTGACTACATCTTAGAGGGTCATTGATGAATAAAAGGAAGAGTTGGTGATAGGATAGAGCCCTGAGGAACACCATTGTTTATAGATCTAGGAGAAGATCGATGGCCATCAAAAACAGTGGCTATAGAACGACCAGAAAGGAAGCTAGAGATGAAGGAACAGATAAAAGGATCGAAACCGTAAGAGGGCAGTTTGGAAATTAAAGATTTACGCCAGACTCGATCGAAATCCTTTGAGATGTCAAGTGCAACGGCAAAGCTTTCGCCAGAGTCAGGAAAGGTGGATGACCAGGAGTCTGACAGGTAGGTGAGAAGATCGCCTGTGGAGCGTCCCTGACGGAACCTATACTGACGATCAGAAAGAAGGTTGTGATAGGAAAGATGCTTTAAAATTTTTCTAAGAATTGACTCGAAAACTTATGAGATACAGGACGTTAAAGCAATTGGACGATAATTAGAGGGTTGGGAATGGTCACCCTTCCTTGGCACTGGCTGAATGAGTTGATAGACAAAGGCGAAAGAGTTTGCCTAGGCAGGATGTAAGCACAGAAGTACAGGTCTTGAGAAGAACAGAAGGGACACCATGAGGCCCATATGCCTTGTTAGTATTGAGGCCAGTCATGGCAGAAAATACGTCAGCTGAAGAAGTTTTAATGTCAGCCATGAGGAAGTCAGAGGGCTGAAGTGATTGAGGAACAGCACCGGAATCGTTTAAGGTGGAATTGAAGGAGAAAGTCTGCACGAAGAGACCTGCTTTATCAATAAAAGAAATAGCTACAGAGCTATCAGAGTAGAAAAGAGGAGGTAAGGAGGACGAGGTAGAGTTGTTAGAAAGGTTTTTGGCAAGGTGCCAGAAGGAGCGGGAAGAATTCGAGTTGGAGAGTTGAGAGGATTTAGTATGGATGAAATTATTTTTAACAGAGCGAAGAACAGACAGCACGATTCCCGGCAGAAAAATATCAAAGATGTGATTCAGGGGTGGGTTGGCTCTGATACCTTTTATAGGCCCTCTCCTTGTTGCGGACATCATTAGAACAAGCGTGATTAAACCAAGGCTTTCTTGCATTATTCAGAGGATATGAGAAACGAATGTATGCTTCCATCCCCAAGAGTATAATGTCCATAACGTGGGCACATCCAGGTGGCTCCCGACCATGGAAGCAATAATCATTCCATGGAAAATCAAACAAGTACTGCCTGAGGGCCTCCATATCCGCAGCTCCAAAGTGCCACAGACGTCGTTTCTTTGGAGGGTCCACAGGCCGGACCGGAGCGATAGGACAGGTTAAGGTGATAAGGTTGTGATCGGAGGAGCCCAACGGAGAGAAATGATTAGCAGTGTAAGCAGAAGCATTAGTAGTAAGGAAGAGGTCAAGTATGTTGGAGCTCTCTACAAGACGGTGAGGGATAAGGGCAGAGTGCTATACAGCTTAACTCTAGGTCATTAAGGATAGAAAAGGTGTATGTTAGTTCACCAGGTGGATCAGTGAAAGGAGAGGAGAGCCAAAGGTGGTGGTGAACATTGAAATCTCCTAGAATGGAGATTTCAGAGAAAGGAGAAATGGATAGAATGTGTTCCATCGTAGAAGAAAGTCAAAGAATTTTTGATAGTAGAATTAGGAGATAAGTAAACAGCGCAGATATATTTAGTCAGGGAATAACAGGAAAGCCGAAGCCAGAGTGTAGAGAATTCAGAAGAATCGAGTTCAGGAACTCGAGAAAAGATAGGTCGTTGTGTACATATACGCAACATCCACCTTTGGCTTTGAAATGAGTATAGAGAAATTAGCAGGATACAGAAAAGGGTTTGCTGTCAGTTGCCTCAGACAGTTGTCTCAGAAAAAGAAGGTGAGGTTTAGAGAAGGAGAGGTGGTGCTCAACAGAGCGAAAGTTAGAGGAAAGGCCGGGAATGTTGCAGAAATGAAGAAGAAGGGAGTCAGTGGGTCCAGTCAGCTCGAGTCGTCACCGGGAGAGGGGTGGAAGGTGGGGGCATTTATGGATCCCTCCCCTTGGGGACTCCGAGGCGACGTGTAGTGCTGCCATGACTTTTTTTAGAGTTTGGAAAAGGAAGTGTAGTGTATACTGTGCATGTAGTTTGGTGTTGATAGAGAAACTTGTATTGTAGAGCATGCTGGCCTACTCTCTGTGTTACTGAGACAAAAAGTTCAGCAAAGGGACCTAGTCCCGAGGGCTGATGAAACGGGAGCTCCAGCTCTACCTGTCATCAGCTTTCCATCCACCTTGGGAGTACTGCCCTGCTCGACTGGTGCTACACTCTACTCCTTGCATAATCTGATAATCAATACCTAAACAATAATATTTTAAACGACATATTGCCTTTAGGACTGACTTCTTCTTGGTAAATATGGATAATGATATCACACGAACCGTCATACATTGAAACTATTTCATTTTTTAATTTGATCAGGAGGGTCCTAATGCCAATTTGAATCCCGATTTATATAGATAATAATATGTGTTTTGTCTCTAAATTTTAGAGTTGTTTAAACGTCTCTGAGTATACGAGAGTCTTTAGGCATAAACCATTCAAATGCCAGCCTTCTATACCCATTATTCAATTTCATCCTACGTGTTACCTCATTTAGCCTTATATAGTTGATTCAGTGTTTCTTCAACCAGTATTTTTTTGTAGCTGTCATGCACTATTTTTGTGAGGAGGAAAAAAGTTATAAATTATAATTAATTACACATTTCGCTATTGTGATAGTGTTTATACATTCTCAGGTATATTTTTAGGGGGGAGTCGAAAACTCATCAATATTACGTCTCACGAGTTATCACAGTTTTTAGATATATTTGCCTAAAGAAATGTGGATTATGTTTCACAAGAACCTGCAAAGAGCATTTTTTTTTTTTTTAATGGTCATACTGCAGATAAAGAAAATAATCATTCGACGTTTCTCGCTTGGTTCTCTAACCCCCACCTTAGTTTAAACTTATTTTTCTTAAACGCTTAGGCTCCAGCAGTACTTACGTATCAATCGATTTTTTGCTATATTTCCTCTAAATGTTTTTTGTCATAACGCTCAGAAAGTTCTGAGTTTTGTAATCAGATTAGAGTGTATCTTAATCAATTATTAGTACATTTGTGGAAGTTGCATATTTATCGATGTCGAAACCCCAATAAAACGATATTGACATCACTCAGAAAATATTTTTGACCTACCCCTAAAGCGTATTCTATCATCCGTAACTAGTTCACAATTGGCACTACTTTCCATGATTTTTGAAGGCTAGGATGATTTAATAAAAAAAAAAAAAAAAACTATAGACTCATCGAAAATCGAAACTTGAAAATCTAGTTAACCTCAAAACGATCGAATCAAAATTTCAGGTCGACGCAACGTGAACAACGTGAACTGATTTTTTAAAACCCATCTCAAATGGTACAACTGCTTCTATAAGGAATCAGGTACTGTTCATAAGTTGTATACCTCGGTACGGCTATGTACTAACTTTTTCCTATTATTATAGATCTGATAATTAATACATAAAGAATTTTCTTTTTAACGAAATATTGCCTTTCGGACTTATATCTCCTTGGTAAATATGGATAATGATATCACACGAAAAGTCATATTTTTGAAAATATTCCATTTTTTATTTTGATCGGGAGGCTCAAGATATTCTAAATCCCTACTGTCACAGAAAATAATATCCGTTTTGACTAAATTTTAAAGTTGTTTACAAGTCTCTGATCATACGAAAATCTTTCGGCTTTAACCCCTCAAATGCCTGCCTTCTTCACCCGTTAATCAATTTCATCCGACATGTTAACTCATTTAGCCTTCTTACTGATTTTTACTTCCCAGTAAGAATTCCCTAACCCTTGGAAATGATTGCTGAGTTTTAGATACAATTGTGAGTGTTTTCAATCTCATTTAGAGCAGATTAGACGAAGATACATATTAAGTGTTTTCGCAGCCAATTATGTGGCTTTTACGATCACGCAGGAAAAACAGCATTCCTTAACCGTAACAAAACAACTTGGTCATTCTTTTAAAAGTCACAAATGACACTATTCTTAAAGTAAAAATCCAAAAAATCTCAAGACGACCTTATTAGAGTGCATTCAGTGTTTCTTCAACCTGCATTCTTTGTAGCTGTCATGCAGTATATGTTCACGGAGATGAGGAATAAAGTTATAAATGATAAAATGATAATTAATTTCGCTACTCTGATAGAGTTTATACTTTTTAAGTAAATTTTTAGATTAGAGTCGAAAGCAAATCATTATTTCCTCTCACAAGGTATCACAGTTTTGAGATACATTTCCTTAAGAAATGTGGATTATGTGTCAAAAGAACCTGCATTATGTGCTTTTTTTTTTTTTACATTCATTAATTTTAATTTTTGTGTCAATCGATTTTTTTCTATATTTCCTTCTAAATGTTATTCTTTTTCACGCTCAGAAGTGTCTTCTGAGTTTTGTGATCATATTAGAGTGTATCTTAGTCAATAGTAAGAACATTTATGGAAGTTGCATATTTAGCGATTTCGCACAATAATAACTAGTGAAATAGATTTGACCTGCCCCCCAGAGCGAATGCTATCATCAGTAACTGTTTCACAATTGGCACTACTTTCCATTCCTGTTGACACGGAAATGATGAATTTTGTAAAAAGTCAATACACTCATCGAATCTTAAAAATCCAATTAATCTCAAGAAGAGAGAATGAATATTTCATGTCGACGCAACGTGAAGCTGATTTCTTAAAACCCATCTCTAATGGTAAAACTGCTTATACGAGGGACCAAGTATTGTTTCTAATCGTATACCTCAGTCCGGCTATGTACTAACTTTTTCCTAGTAATATAGATTTGATAAATACCCAATTTTTTTTCGAATGACATTGCCTTTCTGACTTATATCTCCTTGGTAAATATGGATAATGATCTTACACGAAAAGTCATACATAGAATATATTCCACTTTTTAATTTGATCAGGAGGCTCAAGATCCTATTCTTAATCCCAGTTTATACAGATAATAATATCCGATTTGTTTCTTGTTGTTTACACGTCTCTGATCATACGCAAGTCTTTGGGCTTGAACCCCTTAAATGCTCGCCTTCTTAACCGGTCAATAAATTTCATCCTACGTGTTACCTCATTTAGCCTTCTTTCTGATTTTTATTTCCGCCACGGAATTTTCTCCCCCTTATATATGATTGGTGAGTTTTAGATACAGTTGAGTGTTTCCAAGCTAATTAAGAGCAGATTTGACGAAGTTAAATATGATAATTACGTTGATTTTAAAATCATTCAAGTAAAACAGCTTTGAGTTATTCCTAAATTGGATGCTTTAACCGTAACAATACATCTTGACCAGTGTTTGGTCTGGTTACCCATATTAAAGAAAAAAGTAAAAAATGACCCTATTCCTGATGTAAAAAAATAAAAAAAATCTCAGGACGACGTTAATACAGGATTCATGTAGCGTTTCTTCAACCTGCACTTTATTAGCTGTAATTTGTCGCCGGAGATGAGGAATAAATTTATAAATAGTAATTTATTATAATTCTCCGTATTATGGCTGTCTTTAAACATTTCGTGTAAAATTTTATTTGAGACTCGGAATATTGAGATATTTTGCCAAGGTAAACGTAGCTAATGATTTAACACGAATCTTCATAATGTTCATATTCATTTTTTTTATACAGCCACTGAGGACGCTTAATCTAATTTTATAATCCTTCAACTTCAGATAAAAAGAATAATCAATCGAAGTTTCTCGCTTAGCTCTCTGACCCCCAAGTCTTCTAAATCCCACAGGCGCCAGCTCTCTTTATGTCAATCGGTTTTTTGTTATATTTCTTAAATGTGATTTTTTTTCACGCTCAGAAATATCTTCTGAGTTTTGTAATCAAATATGAGTGTATCTTAATCAGTTTTGAGTACATTTGTGGAAATTGCATATTTAGTGATTTTGCAAAAAAAAAAAAAAAGTGTACAGCCAAAATTCAGTAAAATAGTTTTCACAGACCCCCAAAGCGGATGCTATCAGAAGTAACTAGATCACAATTAGAACTTTTTATCCTTGAACTCCCGCCTGACAAATTAAAAAAAAAAAAATTGACGTCGAAAATTTCAAAAGGAGAGAATCAACATTTCCTAGTGATGCACCGGGAAACTGAATTTTTAAAACATATCGAATGACAATACTGGGTATATGAGGAACCAAGTATTGTGTATAAATTGTATATCTCAGTTCAGCTATATATTACCATTTTCCTAATAGTATAGATCTGATAATTAGAACCTTTTCAAGCTAATTAGGGCTGATTTGAGGAAGGTACAGCAGACCACAAATTCGTCCCTCTGAACATGCACGTAGTATAGCAGATGATCTGGTATCACTGTCATGGGAAGAGTTGACAGGTAGGCTGTAATTTGAGAAGCCGACTCTAAGATACTCGGTAAATTGTGTATAGGAATATATTCTATATGTAGCTACTCTTTTATATTTAAGAAATATTAGAAACAAAATGTGTTATGAGATAAGAAAATATATTAGAGAACAAGTTAGGAAAAATTAAACCTTAATCGTGAACCGGACTACTTTTCAAGATCCCACCCCTCCTCTCTCTCTCTCTCTCTCTCTCTCTCTCTCTCTTGTTACGACCAAAGGAAATGAAGCTGGTTTTAAAGAGTTCCATACGATTTCTCGAGCATGTGAAGCTTTTGATCAAAGAATTGATTTCGATGCAAAAATACGAATGCGTATTTCATATCATAATATATATCTAATCCTGGTAGAATACAATATTTATTATGGAACGAGCACAGAGATGAATCCTTTTCATTTGCTTCATTTTGTTCGCTGCTTTGAAACGTTCATGAATCGGGTAATATATCTGAAACAGAAGTGTTAACACGACGAATTCTTATCGAGGTAATAACAGGACATTATCAGTAATGGCTCAGCAACAGGATAAAATGGCTTTGCGGGGCCAAATTATAGGCTTGAAGAGAAGTGGCTTCAGTGTTTCTGCCATAGCACATGAACTAGGCATTACGAACAAAACTGTAAACAAGTGGTGGAGACGGTGGGAAGCTGAGGGTAATCTGCGTGATCGTCCGAGATGTGGTGTGCCAAGATCGACAACACCCGATGATAACCGCAGAATTATTGAAGAAGCAACTGCACATCCTTTAAGCAACGCAGTGTCGATCAGGGACCGCCTACACCTCCAAGTTTCTACCGAAACGGTGCGACGACGCTTAAGAGAAGGTGGCTTGAGACATAGAATTCCTGCATCTAAAGAGAGACTAACAGATAGGCATCGATTGGACAGGCTTCGATTTGCAGAAACGCATGTTAATGAAGGATTGGACTTCTGGGGTAGAGTTATTTTCAGTGATGAAAAAACATTTTCTTCTACAACTCACGGACCACTCCATTGCTATAGGCGACCTGGCACTAGGTATTCGAGGGAGAACATCGTCGAGATTGCAAGAAGCGGCCACGTAACTTGCAATGTGTGGGGCTGGATTCATTTGTATGGCATCGGTGAACTGACAGAGATCGAAGGGAGATTCAATTCCCAAGAATACCTGGAATTGCTGGAGGAGGTGATGATATCCAGTGTTCGGGCTATGGCTTTACCCTACCCTGAGAGAATTGTGTTTATGCAGGTAAGGTATTCACTCATTAGCAATCAAATAACATGATTGCAATATATAATGTGGTAATTGACATGCGCTAAAACAAGAGCATATTTTATGTCTTTTATATAGTCAGTGTCTTGACGAATTTGCATGTCAACAGTAAATCGGTATAACTATGTATCTCTTTTGTGGCATATCTATAATCTACAATAATATCTTACAAAGTTGTATATCAATAGGTTATCCACTTCTATAATAACTATATAACCGCATTCATATTATCAGTCTCTCTCTTACTGCCTGATCGTTCTATCCTCATGACATATATATATATATATATATATATATATATATATATATATATATATATATATATATATATATATATATATATATATATATATATATATATATATATATATATATATATATATATATACATATATATATATATATATATATATATATATATATATATATATATATATATATATATATATATATATATATTCTATTATACATCATATATTCATATTATATATTATATTTATTTGTTATAGGATAAGTGTCCGGTTCATTCTGCTGGGATAATTCGTCGTTGGTTCAACGATCAACGTGATATAGATTTACTTGACTGGCCGAGCAAAGGCTGTGACATGAACCCTATTGAAAACTGCTGGGGAAACATCGTCCAGTCTTGGAATCCAGGTCAAGAGAGAACTCCTCGTGGACTTCTCAACCATACGAAAGAGGAGTGGGAGCTATTTCGGCGAAATCCTGAAGTAGTCTACAACACAGTTGCATCAGTACCAAACAGGCTTCAGGAAGTTATTGAGAAGCATGGTGGATGGACTGGTTACTGACCTGTAATTAATTTTTCAGTAAGACTGTAACATGCAACCTTATCACTTGCATCCAGTATGAAAATCACCCATTATTTTTAGTTATGACTCGTTATTGAAAGTAAAAAATGAGTTAAATTTGTTGTATTACATTTGGATTTATTTTGCATACACATGTATGCACATATAATTTGCATTGTAATTTGTTTCAAATATAATTGTAATAAGTAATAAAACTGTAAATAACCAAATTTTTCCCTTAATAACCAAATACACAAAACATTTAGCATAAGATGAAAACGATTATCATCAATATGTCTACGAAATAAAAGTCTTTCTTGATAAAGTACTCATTAATGTATGTTATTCATTTCCTTAACGTTGACTTCGTCGTATTAGGTCCCGTCGAGACCAGTGAGCTTTGCTTGGCAAACTTTGCCTCTTCATGAGCAAAGCCTGTCGTATGCATTTATGCTTCTCTTCAAACAACGCTTCGTGAACAAAGCATGACGTGACTAAAATAGGATAGCGCTGTGTGACACAAAAAGAATCTTACGTTCTAATACATCAGTGTTATGAGATTAAGAATAGACTAGGTATAGCATATTTAGTAAAGATCTTTAAAAGACAGAATTTTGAATAAATCATAAAAATTATTGGCACAAAATATAATACGATGTATTACAAAAACACGAGAAATTATTTTAAACCTTTTTTACAAAATAGGGAAACAAATGAAATATCAGGCGTTTAAGCAAAGGAAATGAGTAACCTAAAAAGCTTATATCATTTCTTTAATTAAGTTTATACTAGTCTTCTCAATCGTTCTAAAGATTATAAGAAATTATAATGCAGCTTCACCCTAGACACACGACCTAAATTTAACGTCTTTTCAGGGCCTTACGAATGAGACAAAGAAAATGGAAAAGCGCTACATATTCACGAGAGAGTGACAGAGAGAAAGAGACATATTCACGAGAGAGAGAGAGAGAGAGAGAGAGAGAGAGAGAGAGAGAGAGAGAGAGAGAGAGAGAGAGAGAGAGAGAGAGAGAGAGAGAGAGAGAGAGAGAGAGACAGACAGACAGACAGACAGAGAGAGAGAGAGAGGAGGGGTGGGATCTGTAAAAGTAGTCCGGTTCACGATTGTTTTATTTTTCCTAACTTGTTGATCTCTAATATATCTTGTTATCCCATAACACATTCTGTTTCTAATATTTCTTAAATATAAAAGAGTAGCTACATATAGAATATATTCCTATACACAATTCACCGAGTATCTTAGAGTCGGCTTCTCAAATTACAGCCTACCTGTCAACTCTTCCCATGACAGTGATACCAGATCATCTGCTATACTACGTGCATGTTCAGAGGGACGAATTTGTGTGGTCGGCTGTACATATTGTTTTTACCGCCAATTATCTGGCTATCACGCAGGTAAAATAACTTTCTTTAACCGTAACTTGGCCATTTTTTTTTTTTATCAAAAGTTACCTCTACAAATGAAAACAGTCACAAATTACACTATTCCTAACGTAAAATTTCAATCAAGACGACCTTAAAACACTTCATTCAGTGTTTCCTCAGCCTGCATTTTTTGTAGCTGTCATGCATTATTTGTCTAAAGAGATGAGGAATAAAGTTATAAATGATAATTTTATATTTCGTTATTGCCAGTGTTTATACTTTCTCGTGTATATTTTTAGGTGAAAGTCGGATGTTCGTCAATATTCCTTCTCACGAGGAATCACAGTTTTTAGATATTTTACCTAAAGAAATAAGGATTATGTTTCACTAGAACCTACATAATGTGGATTTTTTTTTTTATTCAATCAGGAGGCTTGATCTAATTTTAATGTTCTTATACTGCAGATAAAGAAAATAATGATTCGAAGTTTCTCGCTTGGTTCTCGAACCCCTACCTTAGTTTAAACTTATTCTTCTTAAGCGCTCAGGCTACAGCTCTATTTACGTGTCAATCGATTTTTTTGTTATATTTCCTCCTAAATGTGATTTGTCTTAACGCTCAGGAATATCTTCAGAGTTTTCAAATCAGATTAGAGTGTATCTTAGTTATTAGCACATTTGTGGAAGTTGCATATTTCGCGATATCGCAGCCAAAAAAAATATATATATATTGATCACTCAGAAAATAGTTTTGACCTACCCCTAAAACGTATCCTATCATCCGTAAACTTGTTCACAATTGGCACTACTTTCCACTATTGTTGAAGGCTATGATGAATTTAGAAAGAAGAAGGGAATAGACCCATCGAAACTTAAAGATCTCAGGTCGACGCAACGTGAACCTGATTTTTAAAACCCATCTCTAATGGTAAAACCGCTTACATGAGGAATCAAGTATTGTTCATAAATTGTATACCTCAGTACGGCTATGTACAGTCGACAGCATAAATTCGCTGCAAGTCTACACGTGTGATGTGAGTCCTTTTGTCTGGCAACAGTGTAAGGGGACTAGTTGCCACGTAGACTTTTATACACTTTAACGTCGTGTTTTTTAAAAGTGGTACTGGAGACTGACTAGAATACAATATTATGTATACCGTATTTATTATAAAAAAAAGTGCAAGAGCTGACAGAACGTTATGAAACGACGTACGAGCGTAATACTCTGACATTCCTCATAACCGGGTCTAAACTCTCTTCCCCTCTCTCCCCCCACTCCTCCCTCTCCCTCCTACGCCCCACTCAGTTCATGCATCTTCACTTTCTCCTCTCCCGACTCTCTCTACCTTCATTCATTTATACACGGCACTAACCCGACTGGTGCATCACAACTCTTTCTTGACTGTTTACTAAATCAATACTGTCCTGCTCTAAGTTGCTCGAAATGCTTTAATAAAATGTATCCAAGGCTAATTACCAATATTCCTTTTTGTTGTAATCCCATCCTCACCCTCCCCGTCTGATTCCCATTCTTTTTATTCCAGTTGTCATTCTTTTCTCCACCCCTTGTCACTACCAACAGCCGCTAGATACAGAAACGTTTGAGGTCTCGTTCTTGTGATGTATTCCTTACTGTGTGTGTGTGTGTGTGTGTGTGTGTGTGTGTGTGTGTGTGTGTGTGTGTGTGTGTGTGTGTGTTTAGTGAGCCTGGCAGTTGGTGGCTATTATTTCAGTAGGCGAAATTAAACAAACATTTGTGCCCATTCCTCCTACTTCCTCTCTCTCTCTCTCTCTCTCTCTCTCTCTCTCTCTCTCTCTCTCTCTCTCTCTCTCTCTCTCTCTCTCTCTGTCATTCCAAGGAAAATGTTCCCATCCTCCTCATACTGTTCACTGATTCATGAAGCAGGATCAGAACCCATCATGTTTCGAACTACTGCATCACGTTTGGAGTAAAGAGTGGGTGAAAAAGACTGAGGCATGGCAAGATACTCTCGAATGTAAGGAGCTAAAAGGTTACAGGAATAGACAAGAAATGGAGAAGAGTGCAGTTCACTACGTAGATCTGCGTCGTGGTTAAGGTAGACAGGGTGCGGAGAGAGGGGAGTGGAAATGAAGCAGCATAGGGGGGCGGGGTTGAAACGTAGGGTGGGGAGGGACATTGGGTGGGTACGAGGGAGAGACCAGAAGTTTCATCACTCTACAACATTCTTCTGTCGTCTTTTCCTCATTTTAATGCTAATCAGATATAAAGACTACTGCATTCTGGGCGATTTATAGCACTAATTTTTACAAACACGTCTTTAAAGCGTATAAAAGCCTGTGTGGCAACTAGTTCCTATACACTGTTGCCAGACAAAACAACCACATCACACGAGCAGGCTTGCAGCGAATTTGTGCTGACGACTGTACTAACTTTCTCCTAGTAAAATAGTTCTGATAATACCTAAACATTTTCTTTTCTTAACGATATATTGCTTTTCGGACTTAAATCTCCTTGGTAAATATAGACAATGATATCACACAGTCATTCACTGAAAATATTCCACATTTTTATTTAATCAGAAGGCTCAAGATACAGATAATAATATCCGCTTTGTCTCTAAATTTCCATGTTGTTTACATGTCTCTGATCATACGAAAGTGTTGGGGCTTAATCTCCTGAAATGCCAGCCATCTTTACCCGTTAATTTCATCCAACGTGTTAACTCATTTAGCCTTCTTACTGACTTTTATTTCCGAAACGAAATTCCCTAACCCTTGAAAATGACTCCTGAGTTTTAGATACAATTGTGAGTGTTTTCTATCTAATTTAGAGCAGATTTGACGAAGATACATATTTAAGGTTTTCCCCGCCAATTATGTCGCTTTTACGATAACGAATAAAAAACAGCATTCCTTAACCGTAACAAAACAAATTGGCCATTATTTTATCAGATGTTACCATTACAAATGAAAACACTCACATATTCCTAACGTAAAAATTAAAACATTCTCAAGACGAACTTAATACAGTCCCTTCAGTGTTTTTTCAACCTTCGTTTCTTGTAGCTGTCATGCACTATTTGTCTACGGAGATGAGGAATAAAATTATAAAAGGTAATTATCTGTTTCGCTATTATGATAGTGTTTATACTTTCTCATGTATATTTTTAGGTTAGAGTCGAAGCTCATTAATATTTCCTCTCACAAGGAATCACAGTTTTCAGATACTTTGCCTAAAGAAATATGGATTATGTTTCACACAAGACCTGCATAATGTGGAAATATTATTTTTTTTATAACATTCAGTCGAGACGATCTAATTTTAATGTTCTTATTCTGCACATAAGGAAAATATTCATTCGAAGTTTCTCTCTTTGTTCACTAACCGCCACCTTAGTTTAAATTTGTTCTTCTTAAACGCTTAGGCTACAGCTCTACGTGTCAATCGATTTTTTGCTATATTTCCTCCTAAATGTGATTTTTTTTTTCACGCTCAGATATGTCTTCTAAGTTTTGTAATCAGATTAAAGTGTATCTTAATCAATTACTAGTATAATTGTGGAGGTTGAATGTTTAGCGATCTCGCCCAAAAAATAAGTTTATACAGAAATACCTCAGTGAAATAGTTTTGACCTACCCTCAAAGCAAAATTATCATCAGTAACTTTTTCACGATAGGCACTACTTTATATTCTTGACAGGGCTATGATGAATTTAAAAAAAAAAAAAAAATAGACCCATCGAAACTTTAAAAAATCCAGTTAATCTCATGACGAGAGAATCAACATTTCAGGTCGATGCAACGGGATCCTCATTATAAAAAACCCATCTCTAATGGCAAAACTGCTTATCTAAGGAACCAAGTATTGGTTATAAATTGTATACCTGAGTAGGCTATGTATTAAAGTATTCCTAGTAATATAGATATGACAATGAATACCTAAAAATTTTTCTTTTAAACACCTTTCGGATTTATATCTTTCGTAAATATGGATAATGATATCACAGGAAATACTGGGATAAAATTTCACTTTTTAATTTGATCAGGAGTCTCAAGATGCCATTCTAAATCCCTGTTTATACAGATGATAATATCCGTTCTGTCTCGAAACTTCCACGTTGTTTACTCGTCTCTGATAATACGAAAGTCTTTGGGCTTGAACCCTTAATACCAAGCCTTCTAAACTAGTCAATGAATTTCATCCTACATATTACATCATTTAGCCTTCTTTCTCATTGTTATTTCCAAGACTGAATTTTCTATCCCTTATATATGTTTGATAAGCTTTAGATAGTTGGGAATTTTTCCATGCTAATTTAGAGCATATTCGTTGACGTTACATATTTAGTGTTTTTATAGGTAATTATGTGGTTTTTCGGATCAATCAAGTATAATAATTTTTAATTATTCCTGAAGGGGATGTTTTAACTAAGAAAACAGCTTGATCACTTTCTCTTCTGAACTTACCTCTATAAATGAAAAAAGTCACAAATGACCCTATTCCTTACCTAAAAATCCAAAAAATTCCAGGGCGACGTTAATCCAGGATTCATTCAGTGTTCCTTCAGCCCGCACTTTTTTAGCTGTCTTTTATCTACGGAGATAATAAATTTATAAAATGTAATTAGTTATAATTCTCGGTATCATGACTTTTATACATTTCGTGGATAATTTTAGTTGACTCAGAAGCTTATCAATATTTCTTCTCACGAGAATTACAGATTTCAGAGATTTTGCTCAAGAAAATGTAGCTTATGATGTAACATGAGTCTTCATAATGTGCATATATTGTTTTTTTATATACATTTACCAAGGACGCTTGATCTAATTTTAAAAACCTACTGCAGATAAAAAAGAATAATCATTCGAAGTTTCTTGCTTGGTTCTCTTACTCCCACATCTTATTCTTTTTAAACCTACAGGCGCCAGCTCTCTCTACAAGTCAATCGATTTTTTTTTTTAATATTTCTTAAATGTTTTTTCATGCTCAGAAATGTCTTATGGGTTTTGTAATCAAATACGAATGTATCTTAATCAATGATGAATAAATTTATAGAAGTTGCATATTTAGCGATTTCGCCTCAAATTAAATTTATACAGGAATCACTCAGAGAAATTGTCTTGACCCACTCCCAAACATAAGCTATCAGAAGTAACTAGTTGAAAATTTTCACTACTTTATATTCTTCAAGACATGGATAATATGAATTTAAAAAAAGAAGGAAGTCGATAGACATCGAAAATTAAAATCAAGTTCATCTCAAAACGATTTTTTAAAACCCATTTTGAACAACAAAACTGCGTATATGAGGGACAAAATATTGAAAATAAATTGTATGTCAGTACATCTGTGTATTACCATTTTGCCAATAATATTCATCTGATAATCAATACATAAACTATTCTCTTTTAAACGACATACTGCCTTTCTGACTGATCTCTCCTTAGTAAATATAGATAATGATATCTCACGATAAATCATACATTGAAAATATTCCACTTTTCAATTTGATCAGAAGGCTCACGATTCCATATTGAATACCTAATTATACAGATAATAATACCTGTTGTGCCTGAAAACAATTTTTTACACGACCCGAATTATAAGAAATGCCAGCCTCCTTTACCCGTCAGTTTCATCCTAATTGATACCTCATTTAGCCATCTTACTGATTTTTGTCTTCGAGACGAAAGATCTCACCCGCGGTAATGTTTTCTGGATTTTAGATACAATTGAGTGTAAGCGATTTTAGAGCAGATTTGTGGAAGTTACATATCTATTGTTTTCGCCGCCAGTCATGTGGCTTTCGGATCACGCAGGTAAAAATAGATTTGAATTATTCCTAAAGGGCATGCTTATCTGTAACAAAACACATTGGCCATTTATCTTTTATTAGAAGTTAACACGAAAAATGAAAAAAGTCACAAATGACCCGACCACTAACGTGAAAATCGAAACAATCTCAAGACGACCTTAATACAATTCATTCAGTGTTTCTTCACCTCCCATGTTATGTAGTTGTCACACACTATTTGTCTATTGAGATGTGGAATAAATTTATAAATAATGACTAATTACATATCTCGGAATTATGCCAGTCTTTATACTTTTCATGTATAATTTTAGTTGAGACTGGTTTATCAAAATTCCTTCCCACCAGGTATCACTATTCTGAGAAATTTTCCTTAGTAAATGTAGCTTATGAGATACCATGTAGCTCGTAATGTCCATATATATATATATATATATATATATATATATATATATATATATATATATATATATATATATATTATTTTTTTTTTCACATTCACTCAAGACGCATGATCTAATTCAACTTCAGATAAATAAGAATAATCACTCGAAGTTCCTCGCTTGGTTTCCTGACCTCCACATCAGTTGAAACGTATTCTCCTTAAACCCCAAGGCGCTAGCGCTCTTTATGTGTCAACAGATTTTTTTCTTATATTTCATTAATGATTTTTTTTTAACGCTCAAAAATTTCTTTGTTTTTAATCCAGTATGAGTGTCTTAATTATGAGAACATTTGTGGAAGTTGCATATTTAGCGATCTCTCCCAAAAATAGGTTTATAGCCATCACTTAGTAATGTAGTTTTGACATACTCCCAAACCGGATGCTGTCAGAAGAAACTACTACACAATTGCAACTACTTTTTATCATTGAAGTCACGATAAGGTTATTAAAAAAAAAATCCAAAATTTCAAAACGAGAGAATCAACATTTCATGTCTCGGGTCAGGGAAACTGAATTTTTAAAACCGATTTTGAAAGATAAACCTGTGAATATGAGGAACCAAGTATTCTTTATGAACTGTATATCTAAGTACGGCTATGTAAAAGTATTTTCATTACAATGTAGATCTGATAATCAATAGCTAATCAATTTTCTTTTAACATATTGTCTTCGGACTGATTTCTCCTTGGTTAATATGGATAATATCACACGAACCGTCATACATTGAAACTATTTCATTTTTTAATTTAAACGGAGGGCTCATGATGTCAAGTTGAATCCCTATTTATACAGATAATATGTTTTATTTAATGGCTTAAACCATGCAAATGCCAGCCTTCCTTACCCGTTATTCTATTTAATCCAACGTGTTACCTCATTTAGCCTTCCTACTGATTTTCATTTTCGAGACGGAATCTTCTCACCCTTCGGTATGTTTTCTGGATTTTAGATACAATTGAGAGTTTTTTCAAGCAAGTTTAGAGCAGATTTGTGGAATTTACGTATTTAGTGTTCTCTCGTCCAACTATATGGCTTTAACGATCACTTAAGAAAAACAGAATTCCTTGACCGTAACAAAAAGACGGCCATTTTTTTTATCAGAACTTACCACAACAAATGAAAAGTCACAAATGACACTATTCCTAACGTAAAAATCCAAACAATCTCATGAAATTCATACAGTCCATTCAATGTTTCTTCAACCTCCATTTCTTGTTGATGTCATGTACTATATGTCTACGTATACGGGAAATAAATTTATAAATGATTAATTATATATTTCGCTAATGTAATTGTTTATACTTTCGCGTGTATATTTTTAGGTGAGTGTCGGAAGCTCAATAATATACCCTCTCTCGAGGTATCAAAGTTTTGGGATAGTTTGCCTAAAGAAATGTGGATTGTGTTTCACAAAAACCTGCATAATATGTATCTTATCTTTTTTTTACTTTCAGTCAGGAGGCTTGATCTAATTTTAATGTTCTTATACTGCAGATAAAAATAATATTCATTCGAAGCTTCTCGCTTGGTTCTCTAACCCGCACCTTAGTTTAAACTTGCTCTTCTTAAACGCTCATGCTACAGCTCTACGTGTCAATCGATTTTTTCCTACATTTCCTTCTGTTATTTTTTTTCACGCGCAGAAATGTCTTCTGAGTTCAGTAATCAGATAAAAGTGTATCTTAATCAATTACTAGTACATTTGTGGAAGTTGCATATTTTGCGATTTCGCCCAAATATAAGTTTAGACAGACATCACAGTGAAATAGTTTTGACCTACCCCCAAAGCGGATCCTATCGTCCGTAACATCTTAATAATTGGCACTACTTTCCATTCTTGATGACACGACTAAGATAAATTAAAAAAAAAAAAAAAGAAGACTATAGACCCATCGAAACTTAAAAGATCCAGTTAATCTCATGACGAGAGAATCAACATTTCAGGTCGACGCAACAGAATCCTGATGATTTAAAACCCATCTCTAATGGAACCAAGTATTGTTTATAAATTGTATACCTAAGATGACTGTGAATTAAATTTTTCCTAGTAATACGGATCTCAGAATGGATACCTAAACAATTTTCTTTTAAACTACATATTGTCTTTCGGACTTATGTCTCCTTGGCAAATATGGATAATGATATTACACGAGAAGTCGTAGTGGGAAAATATTTCACTTTTTCGTTCGATCAGAATGCTCAAGATCCATTCTAAATCCCTATCTATACAGATGATAATATCCGTTCTCTCTCGATACTTCCAAGTTGTTTACACGTCTCTGATCATACGAGAGTCTTTGGGCTTGAACCCTTTAAAAGCCAGCCATCTTAACCAGTCAATAAATTTCATCCTACGTGTTACCTCATTTATCCTTCTTTCTCATTTTTATTTCCGAGACGGAAATTTCTACCCCTTATATATGTTTGCTGAATTTTAGGTACAGTTGAGAGTGTTTCCATGCTAATTTAGAGCAGATTTGTCGACTTTACATATTTAGTGGTTTCATAGTTAATTATATGGTTTCTCGGAACAATCAAGTATAATAATTTTTAATTATTCCTGAAGGGGATGTTTTAACCGTAACAAAACAGCTTGACCACTTTCTCATCTGAACTTACCCTTATAAATTAATAAAATCACAAATCACCCTATTCCTAAACTAAAAATCCAAAAACTCCCATGACGACGTTAATCCAGGATTCATTCAGTGTTCCTTCAACCTGCAGTTTTTTAGCTGTCATTTGTCTACGGAGATAAGGAATAAATTTGTAAATAGTAATGAATTATAATTCTCGGTATCATGACTGTCTTCATACAGTTCGTGTATAATTTTAGTTGAGACTCAGAAGCTAATCAACATTCCTTCTCCTGAGATTACAGATTTCAGAGATTTTGCCAAAAGTAAAGTTGCTTGTGATGTAACCCGAATCTTCATAATGTGCATATATGCGTTATTTTTACTTTTATACATTCACTTAGGACGCTTGATCTAATTTTAAAATCATTCTACTGCAGATAAAAAATAATTATTGAAAGTTTCTCGTTTCTTTCTCTTACCCCCACATTTTATTCTTCTTAAACCCACAGGCACCAACTCTACGTGTCAGTCGATTTTTTTTTTTTTTTAATATTTCTTAAATGTGATTTTTTTCACGCCCAGAAATGTCTTCTAAGTTTTCTAATCATATGAGTATATATTAATCAATGATGAGTACTTTTGTGGAAGTTGCATATTTAGCGAATTCGCCCCAAAATACAGCCATCAGAAAAATTGTGTTGACCCACTCCTAAACAGATGCTATTAGAAGTAACTAGTTCACAATTTTTACTACTTTATATTCAAGACAAGGATAATATGAAATTAAAAAAAGGAAGGAAGACAATAGATATCGAAAATTAAAATCAAGTTCATCAGAACGATTGTTGTTTTTCTCTAAAGATTCCCTGCACCTATAATACAGGCCGAGCGACACATTAGCCCAAATCTTGAACAATAAAACTGAGTATATGAGGGACCAAATATTAATTATAAATTGTATATCTAAGTACAGTCGTCAGCATAATTTCGCTGCAAGTCTACCCTTGTGATGCGAGTCCTTTTCTCTGGCAACAGTGTAAAGGGATGAGTTGCCACATACACTTTTATACACTTTAACGATGTATTTTTCAAAAGTGGCAGTCTCTAGACTGCCTAGAGTACAATTCTCTGTATACCGTAATTGATAAGCGTAAAAAAACTGCAAGAGTTGACAATGTTACGGAACGACGTATGAGCGTAATACTCCGGTATTCTTCATTATAAGAGTGTGTAAGCTCCCTTCCCGTCTCTCCCCCTTACTCCTCCTAATTTTCCCCCCCACCCCCCAATCCCCCTCCGTCCCCCCACAGACTTTCATGCCTCTCCACTGTCTCCTCTCCCCACCCTCTCTACCTTCATTCATTTATCCACGACACTAACCCCATTGGCGCATCGCAATTCTCTCGACTTTTCTAAACCCAGTCTGCCTTATTCCCAGTTGCTTGCAGTACTACCGACTATATGCAAGGTTTATTATGAATATTCCTTCCTGTTCTAGTCCCATTCTTACGCTCCTCGTCTTCTTCCCACTGCTCTCCAGTTGTCTTTCTGTTTTCCATCCTTTGTCACTACCAACAGCTGGGAGATAAAGGAACATTGAGGTCTCGTTCTTGTGATGTATTCCTTGCTAGTATTTGTTTGAGTGAGCCTGGAAGTCTGCCCATTATATCAGTAGGCGAAATTAAACATTTGTGCCCACTCCCCCTACTTCTCTCCTTCTCTCTTCCCTAGAAAATGTTCCCATTCTCCTCATACTGTTCACTGAATCACGACGCAGTATCAGAAACTACTAAAGTTTCGAACTGCTGCATCAGGTGTGGAGTAACTAGTGGGAGAAGGAGACTGTTGCACGGCATGAAACTCTCGAATGTTGAGGAGCAAAATGGTTACAGGAATAGACAAGAAATAGAGAAGAGTGCGGTTTATTACTCAGATTAGCGTTGTGGGTGAGATAAGGTAGACAGGGCGGAGAGAGAGGGGAATGGAGATGAAGGATAGCGGGAGAGGGAAGGAGGAGGGGAGGGAGGGGAGGGACAAGGGATGGATACTAGGGAGAGAACAGGAGTTTAACCACGCGACAACATTCATCTGTCGACTTTTGCACATTTTTACGCTAATCACATATAAAGAATATTGTATTCTGGGTGATTTATAGAATTAATTCTTACAAACACGTCTTTAAAGCGTATAAAAGCGTGTGTGGCAACTAGTTCCCATACACCGTTGCCAGACAAAACGACCCACATCACACGAGCAGGCTTGCAGCGAATTTGTGCTGACGATTGTACATCTATGTATTACCATTTAACCAATATATATATATTTTTTTTTAATGCGAGAAACAAGGAACCAAAGGCCGCGAGCCCGCAATTATTGTTCCTTCCAAGAGAAAAACAAAATACAAGAGCCAAATGAAAGATCCGATCAGTTCGAAATGCCTGGACACACCACGTTTGAAAGACTGGAGATCATAGGAAGCAGGAAAATACAGACAGAGGGAGACAGTTCCAGAATTGACCTGTTGCATAAATGAAAGAATGGAAGTAACGGTTAACTCTTCCATTAGAGAGTTGGACAGAAAAGAGATCAGAGTTTGCTGCTAGACGGGTGCTACGCGCCCGTCGTAGAGGAGGAGGAATGCATGCAGACAGTAAAGAGGAGCAGTAACCATTGAAGCAGCGACAGAAAAGAGATAAAGATGCAACAGTGCGGCGAAGAGACAGAGGTTGGGGTCAGTAAGAGGAGGAGAGTTAACGAGACGAAAAGCCTTTGACTCCACCCTATTGAGAAGCGCTGTATGTTGGGAGCCTCCTCACACATGAGTGGTGTAATCCACACAGGGGCGGATAAAACCCATGTATAGAGTCAACAATTGTGCAGGGATAAAGAAGGAACGGAGTCGGTTTAGCACACCTAATCTCTTGGAAGCAGATTTTACAAGAGATGTAATATGATCTTACCAAGATAAGTCCCGAGTAAATGAAACCCCATGCATGTTCAAGGACGATGCAGGATTAAGCTGAATATTATTAAACATTAGTGGGTATACCTGTGGTAGGTTTTGTCGGATTGATAGGTTTAAAAACTGAGTTTTTGAAGCATTAAAAACAACCAAATTATTTTTACCCCAGTAAGAGATACGAGCCAAGTCAGACATTAGGTGTGCCATAGCTTCATCCCTTGTTTGTTGAAGTAACTGCTGAGATGGACGTTGAGGGAACCGAATGGACATGTGAAGGGTTAAATCATCAGCATATTAGTGGATAGGGGTAGATGTACAGCTTAGAAGGTCATTGATGAATAAAAGGAAGAGTTGGTGACAGGACAGAGCCTGAGGAACACCATTGTTGATAGATCTTGGAGAAGAATGATGGCCGTCTAAAACAGGGACTATAGAACGACCAGAAAAGAAGCTAGAGATGAAGGCACAGATAAAAGGATCGAAACCGTAAGAGGACAGTTTGGAAATTAAAGATTCATCCCAGACTCGATCGAAAGCCTTTAAGATATCAAGTGCAATGGCAATGCTTTCGCCAAAGTCTCGAAAGGAGGATGACCAGGAGTCTGAAAGGTAGGTGAGAAGATCGCCTGTGGAGCGTCCCTGACGGAACCCATATTGACGATCAGAAAGAAGGTTGTGATAGGAAAGATGCTTTAAAATTTTTATGTTAAGAATTGACTCAAAAACTTTTGAGATACATTACGTTAAAGCAATTGGACGATAATTAGAGGATTGGGAATGGTCACTCTTCTTTGGCACTGGCTGAATGAGAGCAAACTTCCAACATGAAGGAAATGTATAAGTTGATAGACAAAGGCGAAAGAGTTTGCCTAGGCAGGGTGTAAGCACAGAAGCACAGTTCTTGAGAACAACAGGAGGGACCCCATCAGGGCCATATGCCTTGTTAGTACTGAGGCCAGTGATGGCAGACAATACATCAACTGAAGACATTTTAATGTCAGCCATGAGGAAGTCAGAGGGGGGAAGTGATGGAGGAACAGCACCGGAATCGTCTAAAGTGGAATTGGAGGAAAAAGTCTGTGCGAAGAGATCTGCTATATTGTGTTTATACATTCTCGTGTATATTTTTAGGAGGGAGTCGAAAGCTCATCAATATTCCGTATCACGAGTTATCACAGATTTTAGATATTTTGCCTAAAGAAATGTGGATTATGTTTCACAAGAACCTGCATAATGCATTTTTTTTTTTTTAATGGTCTAATACTGCAGATAAAAACAATAATCATTCGAAGTTTTTCGCTTGGTTCTCTAACCCCCACCTTAGTTTAAACTTATTTTTCTTAAGCACTTAGGCTCCAGCTCTATTTACGTGTCAATCGATTTTTTGCTATATTTCCTCCTAAATGTTATTTGTCATAACGCTCAGAAATGTCTTCCGCGTTTTTAACGTCATTTCGTTTTGGCCCCTAGGTTTGACAAGGACCTAAACTCTAGACTATATATGTATGTTGCCGGCTATTATGTATTAAGATATTTTAGAGTCCTGACATCGCCCGGTCACGCAGCTGGCGATCCTCCGACAGCAATCATCATTGACATATGCTAAACTATTAATACGTAATAGTCTTCTTCACTCTTAATACATAATATTGATTATAATATTGTATAGGTATAATATTCATGGTAATATTGCAATGATCCAGTAATATTATATTGTAAACATGTTGTATACATAACTGAATAAATGCGATATGGTTAAATTGGTTATTTTATGACATTCTGTAAGATGTGTATATATAATAGTAAAATGCATATATGCAAAAAAAAAAAAAAAGTTCAAAGTTAAGATTATGATAGAGCTATTAATATTTCATATAGAGATAATGATACTGGTATAATTCTATATCATGGGTCATTCTTTTCTTTTTTATATAAAATTAATACTATATACAAAATATGTACACTTCATACAGGGGGGCTGGCTTGGATGCTAACTCTACCCCCACTAAATACTGACTCCAAATTTGCAATTCTTGCATGCATTCTGTGCATTGCGAACAGCACTACTGCAAATACAATACAGAAGATTATAAAGACAGTAGGTGCTGGGCTATACACATAATATGGATTGAACATGCTCAAAACTCAAATCTTCCCAGGGCTTCATTGTTTCATTGATCAGCTGCATAGTTTCGAACTTAGGTGAAGTCAACTTAATACTTGTGCTCACGTTTAAGTCCATATCAGTCAGTGGGTGGAAATGTTTGTGTATGAGGATTGCGTAGTAATTGATGGTGGATAAAGTGGACATGGATGGTGTAAATACCGCACAGTAGTCTGAAGCTACGTATAATCCTGATGCTGAAGTATGAGATGGTGGTATATCTGGACAGACTATGTAAACTGATATGAGTGAAATAAAGAAACTGTGTCCGATGCGTTGATGGTGTACAAGCTTATCTGGAGCAAAAGTGAAGTTGCAATGATTATGAATATTGTGATTTCATATGATAGCCATTTCACAAGGGACTATCAGTAGGTTTAAACGTGAAAATGTACGCAGGACAAAGCTGAACAGCATGTAAGGATGTGCGGCACTTTCGTTCAATCGTTGAATCACTTGTGAAAGTGACAGTGTTCTGTCTCTTGGAGACCATGATGAGTTCGGTGTCTGTGTTGATGTTGATGATGACCAAAGTGTTATTATTCTTAGAAGGGGAGGGGTGTATTTCGTATACTGTGAACAGTAACTGTTTCACAATTGGCACTACTTTCCATTCCTGTTGACACGGAAATGATGAATTTTGTAAAAAGTCAATAGACTCATCGAATGTTAAAAATCCAATTAATCTCAAGACGAGAGAATGAATATTTCATGTCGACGCAACGTGAAGCTGATTTCTTAAAACCCATCTCTAATGGTAAAACTGCTTATACGAGGGACCAAGTATTGTTTCTAATCGTATACCTCAGTCCGGCTATGTACTAACTTTTTCCTAGTAATATAGATTTGATAAATACCCAATTTTTTTTCGAATGACATTGCCTTTCTGACTTATATCTCCTTGGTAAATATGGATAATGATCTTACACGACAAGTCATACATAGAATATATTCCACTTTTTAATTTGATCAGGAGGCTCAAGATCCTATTCTTAATCCCAGTTTATACAGATAATAATATCCGATTTGTTTCTTGTTGTTTACACGTCTCTGATCATACGCAAGTCTTTGGGCTTGAACCCCTTAAATGCTCGCCTTCTTAACCGGTCAATAAATTTCATCCTACGTGTTACCTCATTTAGCCTTCTTTCTGATTTTTATTTCCGCCACGGAATTTTCTCCCCCTTATATATGATTGGTGAGTTTTAGATACAGCTGAGTGTTTCCAAGCTAATTAAGAGCAGATTTGACGAAGTTAAATATGATAATTACGTTGATTTTAAAATCATTCAAGTAAAACAGCTTTGAGTTATTCCTAAATTGGATGCTTTAACCGTAACAATACATCTTGACCAGTGTTTGGTCTGGTTACCCATATTAAAGAAAAAAGTAAAAAATGACCCTATTCCTGATGTAAAAAAACAAAAAAAATCTCAGGACGACGTTAATACAGGATTCATGTAGCGTTTCTTCAACCTGCACTTTATTAGCTGTAATTTGTCGCCGGAGATGAGGAATAAATTTATAAATAGTAATTTATTATAATTCTCCGTATTATGGCTGTCTTTAAACATTTCGTGTAAAATTTTATTTGAGACTCGGAATATTGAGATATTTTGCCAAGGTAAACGTAGCTAATGATTTAACACGAATCTTCATAATGTTCATATTCATTTTTTTTTATACAGCCACTGAGGACGCTTAATCTAATTTTATAATCCTTCAACTTCAGATAAAAAGAATAATCAATCGAAGTTTCTCGCTTAGCTCTCTGACCCCCAAGTCTTCTAAATCCCACAGGCGCCAGCTCTCTTTATGTCAATCGGTTTTTTGTTATATTTCTTAAATGTGATTTTTTTTCACGCTCAGAAATATCTTCTGAGTTTTGTAATCAAATATGAGTGTATCTTAATCGGTTATGAGTACATTTGTGGAAATTGCATATTTAGTGATTGTGCAAAAAAAAAAAAGTGTACAGCCAAAATTCAGTAAAATAGTTTTCACAGACCCCCAAAGCGGATGCTATCAGAAGTAACTAGATCACAATTAGAACTTTTTATCCTTGAACTCCCGCCTGACAAATTAAAAAAAAAAAATTGACGTCGAAAATTTCAAAAGGAGAGAATCAACATTTCCTAGTGATGCACCGGGAAACTGAATTTTTAAAACATATCGAATGACAATACTGGGTATATGAGGAACCAAGTATTGTGTATAAATTGTATATCTCAGTTCAGCTATATATTACCATTTTCCTAATAGTATAGATCTTATAATTAGAACCTTTTCAAGCTAATTAGGGCTGATTTGAGGAAGGTACAGCAGACCACAAATTCGTCCCTCTGAACATGCACGTAGTATAGCAGATGATCTGGTATCACTGTCATGGGAAGAGTTGACAGGTAGGCTGTAATTTGAGAAGCCGACTCTAAGATACTCGGTAAATTGTGTATAGGAATATATTCTATATGTAGCTACTCTTTTATATTTAAGAAATATTAGAAACAGAATGTGTTATGGGATAAGAAAATATATTAGAGAACAAGTTAGGAAAAATAAAACCTTAATCGTGAACCGGACTACTTTTCAAGATCCCACCCCTCCTCTCTCTCTCTCTCTCTCTCTCTTGTTACGACCAAAGGAAATGAAGCTGGTTTTAAAGAGTTCCATACGATTTCTCGAGCATGTGAAGCTTTTGATCAAAGAATTGATTTCGATGCAAAAATACGAATGCGTATTTCATATCATAATATATATCTAATCCTGGTAGAATAAAATATTTATTATGGAACGAGCACAGAGATGAATCCTTATCATTTGCTTCATTTTGTTCGCTGCTTTGAAACGTTCATGAATCGGGTAATATATCTGAAACAGAAGTGTTAACACGACGAATTCTTATCGAGGTAATAACAGGACATTATCAGTAATGGCTCAGCAACAGGATAAAATGGCTTTGCGGGGCCAAATTATAGGCTTGAAGAGAAGTGGCTTCAGTGTTTCTGCCATAGCACATGAACTAAGCATTACGAACAAAACTGTAAACAAGTGGTGGAGACGGTGGGAAGCTGAGGGTAATCTGCGTGATCGTCCGAGATGTGGTGTGCCAAGATCGTCAACACCCGATGATAACCGCAGAATTATTGAAGAAGCAACTGCACATCCTTTAAGCAACGCAGTGTCGATCAGGGACCGCCTACACCTCCAAGTTTCTACCGAAACGGTGCGACGACGCTTAAGAGAAGGTGGCTTGAGACATAGAATTCCTGCATCTAAAGAGAGACTAACAGATAGGCATCGATTGGACAGGCTTCGATTTGCAGAAACGCATGTTAATGAAGGATTGGACTTCTGGGGTAGAGTTATTTTCAGTGATGAAAAAACATTTTCTTCTACAACTCACGGACCACTCCATTGCTATAGGCGACCTGGCACTAGGTATTCGAGGGAGAACATCGTCGAGATTGCAAGAAGCGGCCACGTAACTTGCAATGTGTGGGGCTGGATTCATTTGTATGGCATCGGTGAACTGACAGAGATCGAAGGGAGATTCAATTCCCAAGAATACCTGGAATTGCTGGAGGAGGTGATGATATCCAGTGTTCGGGCTATGGCTTTACCCTACCCTGAGAGAATTGTGTTTATGCAGGTAAGGTATTCACTCATTAGCAATCAAATAACATGATTGCAATATATAATGTGGTAATTGACATGCGCTAAAACAAGAGCATATTTTATGTCTTTTATATAGTCAGTGTCTTGACGAATTTGCATGTCAACAGTAAATCGGTATAACTATGTATCTCTTTTGTGGCATATCTATAATCTACAATAATATCTTACAAAGTTGTATATCAATAGGTTATCCACTTCTATAAAAACTATATAACCGCATTCATATTATCAGTCTCTCTCTTACTGCCTGATCGTTCTATCCTCATGACATATATATATATATATATATATATATATTCTATTATACATCATATATTCATATTATATATTATATTTATTTGTTATAGGATAAGTGTCCGGTTCATTCTGCTGGGATAATTCGTCGTTGGTTCAACGATCAACGTGATATAGATTTACTTGACTGGCCGAGCAAAGGCTGTGACATGAACCCTATTGAAAACTGCTGGGGAAACATCGTCCAGTCTTGGAATCCAGGTCAAGAGAGAACTCCTCGTGGACTTCTCAACCATACGAAAGAGGAGTGGGAGCTATTTCGGCGAAATCCTGAAGTAGTCTACAACACAGTTGCATCAGTACCAAACAGGCTTCAGGAAGTTATTGAGAAGCATGGTGGATGGACTGGTTACTGACCTGTAATTAATTTTTCAGTAAGACTGTAACATGCAACCTTATCACTTGCATCCAGTATGAAAATCACCCATTATTTTTAGTTATGACTCGTTATTGAAAGTAAAAAATGAGTTAAATTTGTTGTATTACATTTGGATTTATTTTGCATACACATGTATGCACATATAATTTGCATTGTAATTTGTTTCAAATATAATTGTAATAAGTAATAAAACTGTAAATAACCAAATTTTCCCCTTAATAACCAAATACACAAAACATTTAGCATAAAATGAAAACGATTATCATCAATATGTCTACGAAATAAAAGTCTTTCTTGATAAAGTACTCATTAATGTATGTTATTCATTTCCTTAACGTTGACTTCGTCGTATTAGGTCCCGTCGAGACCAGTGAGCTTTGCTTGGCAAACTTTGCCTCTTCATGAGCAAAGCCTGTCGTATGCATTTATGCTTCTCTTCAAACAACGCTTCGTGAACAAAGCATGACGTGACTAAAATAGGATAGCGCTGTGTGACACAAAAAGAATCTTAAGTTCTAATACATCAGTGTTATGAGATTAAGAATAGACTAGGTATAGCATATTTAGTAAAGATCTTTAAAAGACAGAATTTTGAATAAATCATAAAAATTATTGGCACAAAATATAATACGATGTATTACAAAAACACGAGAAATTATTTTAAACCTTTTTTACAAAATAGGGAAACAAATGAAATATCAGGCGTTTAAGCAAAGGAAATGAGTAACCTAAAAAGCTTATATCATTTCTTTAATTAAGTTTATACTAGTCTTCTCAATCGTTCTAAAGATTATAAGAAATTATAATGCAGCTTCACCCTAGACACACGACCTAAATTTAACGTCTTTTCAGGGCCTTACGAATGAGACAAAGAAAATGGAAAAGCGCTACATATTCACGAGAGAGTGACAGAGAGAAAGAGACATATTCACGAGAGAGAGAGAGAGAGAGAGAGAGAGAGAGAGAGAGAGAGAGAGAGAGAGAGAGAGAGAGAGAGAGAGAGAGAGAGAGAGAGAGGAGGGGTGGGATCTGTAAAAGTAGTCCGGTTCACGATTGTTTTATTTTTCCTAACTTGTTGATCTCTAATATATCTTGTTATCCCATAACACATTCTGTTTCTAATATTTCTTAAATATAAAAGAGTAGCTACATATAGAATATATTCCTATACACAATTCACCGAGTATCTTAGAGTCGGCTTCTCAAATTACAGCCTACCTGTCAACTCTTCCCATGACAGTGATACCAGATCATCTGCTATACTACGTGCATGTTCAGAGGGACGAATTTGTGTGGTCGGCTGTACATATTGTTTTCACCGCCAATTATCTGGCTATCACGCAGGTAAAATAACTTTCTTTAACCGTAACTTGGCCATTTTTTTTTTTTTTATCAAAAGTTACCTCTACAAATGAAAACAGTCACAAATTACACTATTCCTAACGTAAAATTTCAATCAAGACGACCTTAAAACACTTCATTCAGTGTTTCCTCAGCCTGCATTTTTTGTAGCTGTCATGCATTATTTGTCTAAAGAGATGAGGAATAAAGTTATAAATGATAATTTTATATTTCGTTATTGCCAGTGTTTATACTTTCTCGTGTATATTTTTAGGTGAAAGTCGGATGTTCGTCAATATTCCCTCTCACGAGGAATCACAGTTTTTAGATATTTTACCTAAAGAAATAAGGATTATGTTTCACTAGAACCTACATAATGTGGATTTTTTTTTTTTATTCAATCAGGAGGCTTGATCTAATTTTAATGTTCTTATACTGCAGATAAAGAAAATAATGATTCGAAGTTTCTCGCTTGGTTCTCGAACCCCTACCTTAGTTTAAACTTATTCTTCTTAAGCGCTCAGGCTACAGCTCTATTTACGTGTCAATCGATTTTTTTGTTATATTTCCTCCTAAATGTGATTTGTCTTAACGCTCAGGAATATCTTCAGAGTTTTCAAATCAGATTAGAGTGTATCTTAGTTATTAGCACATTTGTGGAAGTTGCATATTTCGCGATATCGCAGCCAAAAAAAAAATATATATATTGATCACTCAGAAAATAGTTTTGACCTACCCCTAAAACGTATCCTATCATCCGTAAACTTGTTCACAATTGGCACTACTTTCCACTATTGTTGAAGGCTATGATGAATTTAGAAAGAAGAAGGGAATAGACCCATCGAAACTTAAAGATCTCAGGTCGACGCAACGTGAACCTGATTTTTAAAACCCATCTCTAATGGTAAAACCGCTTACATGAGGAATCAAGTATTGTTCATAAATTGTATACCTCAGTACGGCTATGTACAGTCGACAGCATAAATTCGCTGCAAGTCTACACGTGTGATGTGAGTCCTTTTGTCTGGCAACAGTGTAAGGGGACTAGTTGCCACGTAGACTTTTATACACTTTAACGACGTGTTTTTTAAAAGTGGTACTGGAGACTGACTAGAATACAATATTATGTATACCGTATTTATTATAAAAAAAAGTGCAAGAGCTGACAGAACGTTATGAAACGACGTACGAGCGTAATACTCTGACATTCCTCATAACCGGGTCTAAACTCCCTTCCCCTCTCTCCCACTTTCTCCTCCTGATATCCCCCCACTCCTCCCTCTCCCTCCTACGCCCCACTCAGTTCATGCCTCTTCACTTTCTCCTCTCCCGACTCTCTCTACCTTCATTCATTTATACACGGCACTAACCCAACTGGTGCATCACAACTCTTTCTTGACTGTTTACTAAATCAATACTGTCCTGCTCTAAGTTGCTCGAAATGCTTTAATAAAATGTATCCAAGGCTAATTACCAATATTCCTTCCTGTTGTAATCCCATCCTCACCCTCCCCGTCTGATTCCCATTCTTTTTATTCCAGTTGTCATTCTTTTCTCCACCCCTTGTCACTACCAACAGCCGCTAGATACAGAAACGTTTGAGGTCTCGTTCTTGTGATGTATTCCTTACTGTGTGTGTGTGTGTGTGTGTGTGTGTGTGTGTGTGTGTGTGTGTGTGTGTGTGTGTGTGTGTGTGTGTGTTTAGTGAGCCTGGCAGTTGGTGGCTATTATTTCAGTAGGCGAAATTAAACAAACATTTGTGCCCATTCCTCCTACTTCCTCTCTCTCTCTCTCTCTCTCTCTGTCATTCCAAGGAAAATGTTCCCATCCTCCTCATACTGTTCACTGATTCATGAAGCAGGATCAGAACCCATCATGTTTCGAACTACTGCATCACGTTTGGAGTAAAGAGTGGGTGAAAAAGACTGAGGCATGGCAAGATACTCTCGAATGTAAGGAGCTAAAAGGTTACAGGAATTGACAAGAAATGGAGAAGAGTGCAGTTCATTACGTAGATCTGCGTCGTGGTTAAGGTAGACAGGGTGCGGAGAGAGGGGAGTGGAAATGAAGCAGCATAGGGGGGCGGGGTTGAAACGTAGGGTGGGGAGGGACATTGGGTGGGTACGAGGGAGAGACCAGAAGTTTCATCACTCTACAACATTCTTCTGTCGTCTTTTCCTCATTTTAATGCTAATCAGATATAAAGACTACTGCATTCTGGGCGATTTATAGCACTAATTTTTACAAACACGTCTTTAAAGCGTATAAAAGCCTGTGTGGCAACTAGTTCCTATACACTGTTGCCAGACAAAACAACCACATCACACGAGCAGGCTTGCAGCGAATTTGTGCTGACGACTGTACTAACTTTCTCCTAGTAAAATAGTTCTGATAATACCTAAACATTTTTTTTTTATTAACGATATATTGCTTTTCGGACTTAAATCTCCTTGGTAAATATAGACAATGATATCACACAGTCATTCACTGAAAATATTCCACATTTTTATTTAATCAGAAGGCTCAAGATACAGATAATAATATCCGCTTTGTCTCTAAATTTCCATGTTGTTTACATGTCTCTGATCATACGAAAGTGTTGGGGCTTAATCTCCTGAAATGCCAGCCATCTTTACCCGTTAATTTCATCCAACGTGTTAACTCATTTAGCCTTCTTACTGACTTTTATTTCCGAAACGAAATTCCCTAACCCTTGAAAATGACTCCTGAGTTTTAGATACAATTGTGAGTGTTTTCTATCTAATTTAGAGCAGATTTGACGAAGATACATATTTAAGGTTTTCCCCGCCAATTATGTCGCTTTTACGATAACGAATAAAAAACAGCATTCCTTAACCGTAACAAAACAAATTGGCCATTATTTTATCAGATGTTACCATTACAAATGAAAACACTCACATATTCCTAACGTAAAAATTAAAACATTCTCAAGACGAACTTAATACAGTCCCTTCAGTGTTTTTTCAACCTTCGTTTCTTGTAGCTGTCATGCACTATTTGTCTACGGAGATGAGGAATAAAATTATAAAAGGTAATTATCTGTTTCGCTATTATGATAGTGTTTATACTTTCTCATGTATATTTTTAGGTTAGAGTCGAAGCTCATTAATATTTCCTCTCACAAGGAATCACAGTTTTCAGATACTTTGCCTAAAGAAATATGGATTATGTTTCACACAAGACCTGCATAATGTGGAAATATTATTTTTTTTATAACATTCAGTCGAGACGATCTAATTTTAATGTTCTTATTCTGCACATAAGGAAAATATTCATTCGAAGTTTCTCTCTTTGTTCACTAACCGCCACCTTAGTTTAAATTTGTTCTTCTTAAACGCTTAGGCTACAGCTCTACGTGTCAATCGATTTTTTGCTATATTTCCTCCTAAATGTGATTTTTTTCACGCTCAGATATGTCTTCTAAGTTTTGTAATCAGATTAAAGTGTATCTTAATCAATTACTAGTATAATTGTGGAGGTTGAATGTTTAGCGATCTCGCCCAAAAAATAAGTTTATACAGAAATACCTCAGTGAAATAGTTTTGACCTACCCTCAAAGCAAAATTATCATCAGTAACTTTTTCACGATAGGCACTACTTTATATTCTTGACAGGGCTATGATGAATTTAAAAAAAAAAAAAAAATAGACCCATCGAAACTTTAAAAAATCCAGTTAATCTCATGACGAGAGAATCAACATTTCAGGTCGATGCAACGGGATCCTCATTATAAAAAACCCATCTCTAATGGCAAAACTGCTTATCTAAGGAACCAAGTATTGGTTATAAATTGTATACCTGAGTAGGCTATGTATTAAAGTATTCCTAGTAATATAGATATGACAATGAATACCTAAAAATTTTTCTTTTAAACACCTTTCGGATTTATATCTTTCGTAAATATGGATAATGATATCACAGGAAATACTGGGATAAAATTTCACTTTTTAATTTGATCAGGAGTCTCAAGATGCCATTCTAAATCCCTGTTTATACAGATGATAATATCCGTTCTGTCTCGAAACTTCCACGTTGTTTACTCGTCTCTGATAATACGAAAGTCTTTGGGCTTGAACCCTTAATACCCAGCCTTCTAAACTAGTCAATGAATTTCATCCTACATATTACATCATTTAGCCTTCTTTCTCATTTTTATTTCCAAGACTGAATTTTCTATCCCTTATATATGTTTGATAAGCTTTAGATAGTTGGGAATATTTCCATGCTAATTTAGAGCATATTCGTTGACGTTACATATTTAGTGTTTTTATAGTTAATTATGTGGTTTTTCGGATCAATCAAGTATAATAATTTTTAATTATTCCTGAAGGGGATGTTTTAACTAAGAAAACAGCTTGATCACTTTCTCTTCTGAACTTACCTCTATAAATGAAAAAAGTCACAAATGACCCTATTCCTTACCTAAAAATCCAAAAAATTCCAGGGCGACGTTAATCCAGGATTCATTCAGTGTTCCTTCAGCCCGCACTTTTTTAGCTGTCTTTTATCTACGGAGATAATAAATTTATAAAATGTAATTAGTTATAATTCTCGGTATCATGACTTTCATACATTTCGTGGATAATTTTAGTTGACTCAGAAGCTTATCAATATTTCTTCTCACGAGAATTACAGATATCAGAGATTTTGCTCAAGAAAATGTAGCTTATGATGTAACATGAGTCTTCATAATGTGCATATATTGTTTTTTTATATACATTTACCAAGGACGCTTGATCTAATTTGAAAAACCTACTGCAGATAAAAAAGAATAATCATTCGAAGTTTCTTGCTTGGTTCTCTTACTCCCACATCTTATTCTTTTTAAACCTACAGGCGCCAGCTCTCTCTACGAGTCAATCGATTTTTTTTTTTTATATTTCTTAAATGTTTTTTCATGCTCAGAAATGTCTTATGGGTTTTGTAATCAAATATGAATGTATCTTAATCAATGATGAGTAAATTTATGGAAGTTGCATATTTAGCGATTTCGCCCCAAAATAAATTTATACAGCAATCACTCAGAGAAATTGTCTTGACCCACTCCCAAACATAAGCTATCAGAAGTAACTAGTTGAAAATTTTCACTACTTTATATTCTTCAAGACATGGATAATATGAATTTAAAAAAAGAAGGAAGTCGATAGACATCGAAAATTAAAATCAAGTTCATCTCAAAACGATTTTTTAAAACCCATTTTGAACAACAAAACTGCGTATATGAGGGACAAAATATTGAAAATAAATTGTATGTCAGTACATCTGTGTATTACCATTTTGCCAATAATATTCATCTGATAATCAATACATAAACAATTCTCTTTTAAACGACATACTGCCTTTCTGACTGATCTCTCCTTAGTAAATATGGATAATGATATCTCACGATAAATCATACATTGAAAATATTCCACTTTTCAATTTGATCAGAAGGCTCACGATTCCATATTGAATACCTAATTATACAGATAATAATACCTGTTGTGCCTGAAAACAATGTTTTACACGACCCGAATTATAAGAAATGCCAGCCTCCTTTACCCGTCAGTTTCATCCTAATTGATACCTCATTTAGCCATCTTACTGATTTTTGTCTTCGAGACGGAAGATCTCACCCGCGGTAATGTTTTCTGGATTTTAGATACAATTGAGTGTAAGCGATTTTAGAGCAGATTTGTGGAAGTTACATATCTATTGTTTTCGCCGCCAGTCATGTGGCTTTCGGATCACGCAGGTAAAAATAGATTTGAATTATTCCTAAAGGGCATGCTTATCTGTAACAAAACACATTGGCCATTTATCTTTTATTAGAAGTTAACACGAAAAATGAAAAAAGTCACAAATGACCCGACCACTAACGTGAAAATCGAAACAATCTCAAGACGACCTTAATACAATTCATTCAGTGTTTCTTCACCTCCCATGTTATGTAGTTGTCACACACTATTTGTCTATTGAGATGTGGAATAAATTTATAAATAATGACTAATTACATATCTCGGAATTATGCCAGTCTTTATACTTTTCATGTATAATTTTAGTTGAGACTGGTTTATCAAAATTCCTTCCCACCAGGTATCACTATTCTGAGAAATTTTCCTTAGTAAATGTAGCTTATGAGATACCATGTAGCTCGTAATGTCCATATATATATATATATATATATATATATATATATATATATATATATATATAGATATATATATATATATATATATATATATATATATATATATATATATATATATATATATATATATATATATATATATTTCACATTCACTCAAGACGCATGATCTAATTCAACTTCAGATAAATAAGAATAATCACTCGAAGTTCCTCGCTTGGTTCTCTGACCTCCACATCAGTTGAAACGTATTCTCCTTAAACCCCAAGGCGCTAGCGCTCTTTATGTGTCAACAGATTTTTTTCTTATATTTCATTAATGATTTTTTTTCACGCTCAAAAATTTCTTTGTTTTTAATCCAGTATGAGTGTCTTAATTATGAGAACATTTGTGGAAGTTGCATATTTAGCGATCTCTCCCAAAAATAGGTTTATAGCCATCACTTAGTAAAGTAGTTTTGACCTACTCCCAAACCGGATGCTGTCAGAAGAAACTACTACACAATTGCAACTACTTTTTATCATTGAAGTCACGATAAGGTTATTAAAAAAAAAATCCAAAATTTCAAAACGAGAGAATCAACATTTCATGTCTCGGGTCAGGGAAACTGAATTTTTAAAACCGATTTTGAATGATAAAACTGTGAATATGAGGAACCAAGTATTCTTTATGAACTGTATATCTAAGTACGGCTATGTAAAACTATTTTCATTACAATGTAGATCTGATAATCAATAGCTAATCAATTTTCTTTTAACATATTGTCTTTCGGACTGATTTCTCCTTGGTTAATATGGATAATATCACACGAACCGTCATACATTGAAACTATTTCATTTTTTAATTTAAACGGAAGGCTCATGATGTCAAGTTGAATCCCTATTTATACAGATAATATGTTTTATTTAATGGCTTAAACCATGCAAATGCCAGCCTTCCTTACCCGTTATTCTATTTAATCCAACGTGTTACCTCATTTAGCCTTCCTACTGATTTTCATTTTCGTGACGGAATTTTCTCACCCTTCGGTATGTTTTCTGGATTTTAGATACAATTGAGAGTTTTTTCAAGCAAGTTTAGAGCAGATTTGTGGAATTTACGTATTTAGTGTTCTCTCGTCCAACTATATGGCTTTAACGATCACTTAAGAAAAACAGAATTCCTTGACCGTAACAAAAAGACGGCCATTTTTTTTATCAGAACTTACCACAACAAATGAAAAGTCACAAATGACACTATTCCTAACGTAAAAATCCAAACAATCTCATGAAATTCATACAGTCCATTCAATGTTTCTTCAACCTCCATTTCTTGTTGATGTCATGTACTATATGTCTACGTATACGGGAAATAAATTTATAAATGATTAATTATATATTTCGCTAATGTAATTGTTTATACTTTCGCGTGTATATTTTTAGGTGAGTGTCGGAAGCTCAATAATATACCCTCTCTCGAGGTATCAAAGTTTTGGGATAGTTTGCCTAAAGAAATGTGGATTGTGTTTCACAAAAACCTGCATAATATGTATCTTATCTTTTTTTTACTTTTAGTCAGGAGGCTTGATCTAATTTTAATGTTCTTATACTGCAGATAAAAATAATATTCATTCGAAGCTTCTCACTTGGTTCTCTAACCCGCACCTTAGTTTAAACTTGCTCTTCTTAAACGCTCATGCTACAGCTCTACGTGTCAATCGATTTTTTCCTACATTTCCTTCTGTTATTTTTTTTCACGCGCAGAAATGTCTTCTGAGTTCAGTAATCAGATAAAAGTGTATCTTAATCAATTACTAGTACATTTGTGGAAGTTGCATATTTTGCGATTTCGCCCAAATATAAGTTTAGACAGACATCACAGTGAAATAGTTTTGACCTACCCCCAAAGCGGATCCTATCGTCCGTAACATCTTAATAATTGGCACTACTTTCCATTCTTGATGACACGACTAAGATAAATTAAAAAAAAAAAAAGAAGACTATAGACCCATCGAAACTTAAAAGATCCAGTTAATCTCATGACGAGAGAATCAACATTTCAGGTCGACGCAACAGAATCCTGATTATTTAAAACCCATCTCTAATGGAACCAAGTATTGTTTATAAATTGTATACCTAAGATGGCTGTGAATTAAATTTTTCCTAGTAATACGGATCTCAGAATGGATACCTAAACAATTTTCTTTTAAACTACATATTGTCTTTCGGACTTATGTCTCCTTGGCAAATATGGATAATGATATTACACGAGAAGTCGTAGTGGGAAAATATTTCACTTTTTCGTTCGATCAGAATGCTCAAGATCCATTCTAAATCCCTATCTATACAGATGATAATATCCGTTCTCTCTCGATACTTCCAAGTTGTTTACACGTCTCTGATCATACGAGAGTCTTTGGGCTTGAACCCTTTAAAAGCCAGCCATCTTAACCAGTCAATAAATTTCATCCTACGTGTTACCTCATTTATCCTTCTTTCTCATTTTTATTTCCGAGACGGAAATTTCTACCCCTTATATATGTTTGCTGAATTTTAGGTACAGTTGAGAGTGTTTCCATGCTAATTTAGAGCAGATTTGTCGACTTTACATATTTAGTGGTTTCATAGTTAATTATATGGTTTCTCGGAACAATCAAGTATAATAATTTTTAATTATTCCTGAAGGGGATGTTTTAACCGTAACAAAACAGCTTGACCACTTTCTCATCTGAACTTACCCTTATAAATTAATAAAATCACAAATCACCCTATTCCTAAACTAAAAATCCAAAAACTCCCATGACGACGTTAATCCAGGATTCATTCAGTGTTCCTTCAACCTGCAGTTTTTTAGCTGTCATTTGTCTACGGAGATAAGGAATAAATTTGTAAATAGTAATGAATTATAATTCTCGGTATCATGACTGTCTTCATACAGTTCGTGTATAATTTTAGTTGAGACTCAGAAGCTAATCAACATTCCTTCTCCTGAGATTACAGATTTCAGAGATTTTGCCAAAAGTAAAGTTGCTTGTGATGTAACCCGAATCTTCATAATGTGCATATATGCGTTATTTTTACTTTTATACATTCACTTAGGACGCTTGATCTAATTTTAAAATCATTCTACTGCAGATAAAAAATAATTATTGAAAGTTTCTCGTTTCTTTCTCTTACCCCCCACATTTTATTCTTCTTAAACCCACAGGCACCAACTCTACGTGTCAGTCGATTTTTTTTTTTTTTTAATATTTCTTAAATGTGATTTTTTTCACGCCCAGAAATGTCTTCTAAGTTTTCTAATCATATGAGTATATATTAATCAATGATGAGTACTTTTGTGGAAGTTGCATATTTAGCGAATTCGCCCCAAAATACAGCCATCAGAAAAATTGTGTTGACCCACTCCTAAACAGATGCTATTAGAAGTAACTAGTTCACAATTTTTACTACTTTATATTCAAGACAAGGATAATATGAAATTAAAAAAAGGAAGGAAGACAATAGATATCGAAAATTAAAATCAAGTTCATCAGAACGATTGTTGTTTTTCTCTAAAGATTCCCTGCACCTATAATACAGGCCGAGCGACACATTAGCCCAAATCTTGAACAATAAAACTGAGTATATGAGGGACCAAATATTAATTATAAATTGTATATCTAAGTACAGTCGTCAGCATAATTTCGCTGCAAGTCTACCCTTGTGATGCGAGTCCTTTTCTCTGGCAACAGTGTAAAGGGATGAGTTGCCACATACACTTTTATACACTTTAACGATGTATTTTTCAAAAGTGGCAGTCTCTAGACTGCCTAGAGTACAATTCTCTGTATACCGTAATTGATAAGCGTAAAAAAACTGCAAGAGTTGACAATGTTACGGAACGACGTATGAGCGTAATACTCCGGTATTCTTCATTATAAGAGTGTGTAAGCTCCCTTCCCGTCTCTCCCCCTTACTCCTCCTAATATCCCCCCCACCCCCCAATCCCCCTCCGTCCCCCCACAGACTTTCATGCCTCTCCACTGTCTCCTCTCCCCACCCTCTCTACCTTCATTCATTTATCCACGACACTAACCCCATTGGCGCATCGCAATTCTCTCGACTTTTCTAAACCCAGTCTGCCTTATTCCCAGTTGCTTGCAGTACTACCGACTATATCCAAGGTTTATTATGAATATTCCTTCCTGTTCTAGTCCCATTCTTACGCTCCTCGTCTTCTTCCCACTGCTCTCCAGTTGTCTTTCTGTTTTCCACCCTTTGTCACTACCAACAGCTGGGAGATAAAGGAACATTGAGGTCTCGTTCTTGTGATGTATTCCTTGCTAGTATTTGTTTGAGTGAGCCTGGAAGTCTGCCCATTATATCAGTAGGCGAAATTAAACATTTGTGCCCACTCCCCCTACTTCTCTCCTTCTCTCTTCCCTAGAAAATGTTCCCATTCTCCTCATACTGTTCACTGAATCACGACGCAGTATCAGAAACTACTAAAGTTTCGAACTGCTGCATCAGGTGTGGAGTAACTAGTGGGAGAAGGAGACTGTTGCACGGCATGAAACTCTCGAATGTTGAGGAGCAAAATGGTTACAGGAATAGACAAGAAATAGAGAAGAGTGCGGTTTATTACTCAGATTAGCGTTGTGGGTGAGATAAGGTAGACAGGGCGGAGAGAGAGGGGAATGGAGATGAAGGATAGCGGGAGAGGGAAGGAGGAGGGGAGGGAGGGGAGGGACAAGGGATGGATACTAGGGAGAGAACAGGAGTTTAACCACGCGACAACATTCATCTGTCGACTTTTGCACATTTTTACGCTAATCACATATAAAGAATATTGTATTCTGGGTGATTTATAGAATTAACTCTTACAAACACGTCTTTAAAGCGTATAAAAGCGTGTGTGGCAACTAGTTCCCATACACCGTTGCCAGACAAAACGACCCACATCACACGAGCAGGCTTGCAGCGAATTTGTGCTGACGACTGTACATCTATGTATTACCATTTAACCAATATATATATATATATATATTTTTAATGCGAGAAACAAGGAACCAAAGGCCGCGAGCCCGCAATTATTGTTCCTTCCAAGAGAAAAACAAAATACAAGAGCCAAATGAAAGATCCGATCAGTTCGAAATGCCTGGACACACCACGTTTGAAAGACTGGAGATCATAGGAAGCAGGAAAATACAGACAGAGGGAGACAGTTCCAGAATTGACCTGTTGCATAAATGAAAGAATGGAAGTAACGGTTAACTCTTCCATTAGAGAGTTGGACAGAAAAGAGATCAGAGTTTGCTGCTAGACGGGTGCTACGCGCCCGTCGTAGAGGAGGAGGAATGCATGCAGACAGTAAAGAGGAGCAGTAACCATTGAAGCAGCGACAGAAAAGAGATAAAGATGCAACAGTGCGGCGAAGAGACAGAGGTTGGGGTCAGTAAGAGGAGGAGAGTTAACGAGACGAAAAGCCTTTGACTCCACCCTATTGAGAAGCGCTGTATGTTGGGAGCCTCCTCACACATGAGTGGTGTAATCCACACAGGGGCGGATAAAACCCATGTATAGAGTCAACAATTGTGCAGGGATAAAGAAGGAACGGAGTCGGTTTAGCACACCTAATCTCTTGGAAGCAGATTTTACAAGAGATGTAATATGATCTTACCAAGATAAGTCCCGAGTAAATGAAACCCCATGCATGTTCAAGGACGATGCAGGATTAAGCTGAATATTATTAAACATTAGTGGGTATACCTGTGGTAGGTTTTGTCGGATTGATAGGTTTAAAAACTGAGTTTTTGAAGCATTAAAAACAACCAAATTATTTTTACCCCAGTAAGAGATACGAGCCAAGTCAGACATTAGGTGTGCCATAGCTTCATCCCTTGTTTGTTGAAGTAACTGCTGAGATGGACGTTGAGGGAACCGAATGGACATGTGAAGGGTTAAATCATCAGCATATTAGTGGATAGGGGTAGATGTACAGCTTAGAAGGTCATTGATGAATAAAAGGAAGAGTTGGTGACAGGACAGAGCCTGAGGAACACCATTGTTGATAGATCTTGGAGAAGAATGATGGCCGTCTAAAACAGGGACTATAGAACGACCAGAAAAGAAGCTAGAGATGAAGGCACAGATAAAAGGATCGAAACCGTAAGAGGACAGTTTGGAAATTAAAGATTCATCCCAGACTCGATCGAAAGCCTTTAAGATGTCAAGTGCAATGGCAATGCTTTCGCCAAAGTCTCGAAAGGAGGATGACCAGGAGTCTGAAAGGTAGGTGAGAAGATCGCCTGTGGAGCGTCCCTGACGGAACCCATATTGACGATCAGAAAGAAGGTTGTGATAGGAAAGATGCTTTAAAATTTTTATGTTAAGAATTGACTCAAAAACTTTTGAGATACATTACGTTAAAGCAATTGGACGATAATTAGAGGATTGGGAATGGTCACTCTTCTTTGGCACTGGCTGAATGAGAGCAAACTTCCAACATGAAGGAAATGTATAAGTTGATAGACAAAGGCGAAAGAGTTTGCCTAGGCAGGGTGTAAGCACAGAAGCACAGTTCTTGAGAACAACAGGAGGGACCCCATCAGGGCCATATGCCTTGTTAGTACTGAGGCCAGTGATGGCAGAAAATACATCAACTGAAGACATTTTAATGTCAGCCATGAGGAAGTCAGAGGGGGGAAGTGATGGAGGAACAGCACCGGAATCGTCTAAAGTGGAATTGGAGGAAAAAGTCTGTGCGAAGAGATCTGCTATATTGTGTTTATACATTCTCGTGTATATTTTTAGGAGGGAGTCGAAAGCTCATCAATATTCCGTATCACGAGTTATCACAGATTTTAGATATTTTGCCTAAAGAAATGTGGATTATGTTTCACAAGAACCTGCATAATGCATTTTTTTTTTTTAAATGGTCTAATACTGCAGATAAAAACAATAATCATTCGAAGTTTTTCGCTTGGTTCTCTAACCCCCACCTTAGTTTAAACTTATTTTTCTTAAGCACTTAGGCTCCAGCTCTATTTACGTGTCAATCGATTTTTTGCTATATTTCCTCCTAAATGTTATTTGTCATAACGCTCAGAAATGTCTTCCGCGTTTTTAACGTCATTTCGTTTTGGCCCCTAGGTTTGACAAGGACCTAAACTCTAGACTATATATGTATGTTGCCGGCTATTATGTATTAAGATATTTTAGAGTCCTGACATCGCCCGGTCACGCAGCTGGCGATCCTCCGACAGCAATCATCATTGACATATGCTAAACTATTAATACGTAATAGTCTTCTTCACTCTTAATACATAATATTGATTATAATATTGTATAGGTATAATATTCATGGTAATATTGCAATGATCCAGTAATATTATATTGTAAACATGTTGTATACATAACTGAATAAATGCGATATGGTTAAATTGGTTATTTTATGACATTCTGTAAGATGTGTATATATAATAGTAAAATGCATATATGAAAAAAAAAAAATAGTTCAAAGTTAAGATTATGATAGAGCTATTAATATTTCATATAGAGATAATGATACTGGTATAATTCTATATCATGGGTCATTCTTTTCTTTTTTATATAAAATTAATACTATATACAAAATATGTACACTTCATACAGGGGGGCTGGCTTGGATGCTAACTCTACCCCCACTAAATACTGACTCCAAATTTGCAATTCTTGCATGCATTCTGTGCATTGCGAACAGCACTACTGCAAATACAATACAGAAGATTATAAAGACAGTAGGTGCTGGGCTATACACATAATATGGATTGAACATGCTCAAAACTCAAATCTTCCCAGGGCTTCATTGTTTCATTGATCAGTTGCATAGTTTCGAACTTAGGTGAAGTCAACTTAATACTTGTGCTCACGTTTAAGTCCATATCAGTCAGTGGGTGGAAATGTTTGTGTATGAGGATTGCGTAGTAATTGATGGTGGATAAAGTGGACATGGATGGTGTAAATACCGCACAGTAGTCTGAAGCTACGTATAATCCTGATGCTGAAGTATGAGATGGTGGTATATCTGGACAGACTATGTAAACTGATATGAGTGAAATAAAGAAACTGTGTCCGATGCGTTGATGGTGTACAAGCTTATCTGGAGCAAAAGTGAAGTTGCAATGATTATGAATATTGTGATTTCATATGATAGCCATTTCACAAGGGACTATCAGTAGGTTTAAACGTGAAAATGTACGCAGGACAAAGCTGAACAGCATGTAAGGATGTGCGGCACTTTCGTTCAATCGTTGAATCACTTGTGAAAGTGACAGTGTTCTGTCTCTTGGAGACCATGATGAGTTCGGTGTCTGTGTTGATGTTGATGATGACCAAAGTGTTATTATTCTTAGAAGGGGAGGGGTGTATTTCGTATACTGTGAACAGTAACTGTTTCACAATTGGCACTACTTTCCATTCCTGTTGACACGGAAATGATGAATTTTGTAAAAAGTCAATAGACTCATCGAATCTTAAAAATCCAATTAATCTCAAGACGAGAGAATGAATATTTCATGTCGACGCAACGTGAAGCTGATTTCTTAAAACCCATCTCTAATGGTAAAACTGCTTATACGAGGGACCAAGTATTGTTTCTAATCGTATACCTCAGTCCGGCTATGTACTAACTTTTTCCTAGTAATATAGATTTGATAAATACCCAATTTTTTTTCGAATGACATTGCCTTTCTGACTTATATCTCCTTGGTAAATATGGATAATGATCTTACACGAAAAGTCATACATAGAATATATTCCACTTTTTAATTTGATCAGGAGGCTCAAGATCCTATTCTTAATCCCAGTTTATACAGATAATAATATCCGATTTGTTTCTTGTTGTTTACACGTCTCTGATCATACGCAAGTCTTTGGGCTTGAACCCCTTAAATGCTCGCCTTCTTAACCGGTCAATAAATTTCATCCTACGTGTTACCTCATTTAGCCTTCTTTCTGATTTTTATTTCCGCCACGGAATTTTCTCCCCCTTATATATGATTGGTGAGTTTTAGATACAGCTGAGTGTTTCCAAGCTAATTAAGAGCAGATTTGACGAAGTTAAATATGATAATTACGTTGATTTTAAAATCATTCAAGTAAAACAGCTTTGAGTTATTCCTAAATTGGATGCTTTAACCGTAACAATACATCTTGACCAGTGTTTGGTCTGGTTACCCATATTAAAGAAAAAAGTAAAAAATGACCCTATTCCTGATGTAAAAAACCCAAAAAAATCTCAGGACGACGTTAATACAGGATTCATGTAGCGTTTCTTCAACCTGCACTTTATTAGCTGTAATTTGTCGCCGGAGATGAGGAATAAATTTATAAATAGTAATTTATTATAATTCTCCGTATTATGGCTGTCTTTAAACATTTCGTGTAAAATTTTATTTGAGACTCGGAATATTGAGATATTTTGCCAAGGTAAACGTAGCTAATGATTTAACACGAATCTTCATAATGTTCATATTCATTTTTTTTTATACAGCCACTGAGGACGCTTAATCTAATTTTATAATCCTTCAACTTCAGATAAAAAGAATAATCAATCGAAGTTTCTCGCTTAGCTCTCTGACCCCCAAGTCTTCTAAATCCCACAGGCGCCAGCTCTCTTTATGTCAATCGGTTTTTTGTTATATTTCTTAAATGTGATTTTTTTTCACGCTCAGAAATATCTTCTGAGTTTTGTAATCAAATATGAGTGTATCTTAATCAGTTATGAGTACATTTGTGGAAATTGCATATTTAGTGATTTTGCAAAAAAAAAAAAAAAAAAAGTGTACAGCCAAAATTCAGTAAAATAGTTTTCACAGACCCCCAAAGCGGATGATATCAGAAGTAACTAGATCACAATTAGAACTTTTTATCCTTGAACTCCCGCCTGACAAATTAAAAAAAAAAAAATTGACGTCGAAAATTTCAAAAGGAGAGAATCAACATTTCCTAGTGATGCACCGGGAAACTGAATTTTTAAAACATATCGAATGACAATACTGGGTATATGAGGAACCAAGTATTGTGTATAAATTGTATATCTCAGTTCAGCTATATATTACCATTTTCCTAATAGTATAGATCTTATAATTAGAACCTTTTCAAGCTAATTAGGGCTGATTTGAGGAAGGTACAGCAGACCACAAATTCGTCCCTCTGAACATGCACGTAGTATAGCAGATGATCTGGTATCACTGTCATGGGAAGAGTTGACAGGTAGGCTGTAATTTGAGAAGCCGACTCTAAGATACTCGGTAAATTGTGTATAGGAATATATTCTATATGTAGCTACTCTTTTATATTTAAGAAATATTAGAAACAGAATGTGTTATGGGATAAGAAAATATATTAGAGAACAAGTTAGGAGAAATAAAACCTTAATCGTGAACCGGACTACTTTTCAAGATCCCACCAATCCTCTCTCTCTCTCTCTCTTTCTCTCTCTCTCTTGTTACGACCAAAGGAAATGAAGCTGGTTTTAAAGAGTTCCATACGATTTCTCGAGCATGTGAAGCTTTTGATCAAAGAATTGATTTCGATGCAAAAATACGAATGCGTATTTCATATCATAATATATATCTAATCCTGGTAGAATACAATATTTATTATGGAACGAGCACAGAGATGAATCCTTTTCATTTGCTTCATTTTGTTCGCTGCTTTGAAACGTTCATGAATCGGGTAATATATCTGAAACAGAAGTGTTAACACGACGAATTCTTATCGAGGTAATAACAGGACATTATCAGTAATGGCTCAGCAACAGGATAAAATGGCTTTGCGGGGCCAAATTATAGGCTTGAAGAGAAGTGGTTTCAGTGTTTCTGCCATAGCACATGAACTAGGCATTACGAAGAAAACTGTAAACAAGTGGTGGAGACGGTGGGAAGCTGAGGGTAATCTGCGTGATCGTCCGAGATGTGGTGTGCCAAGATCGTCAACACCCGATGATAACCGCAGAATTATTGAAGAAGCAACTGCACATCCTTTAAGCAACGCAGTGTCGATCAGGGACCGCCTACACCTCCAAGTTTCTACCGAAACGGTGCGACGACGCTTAAGAGAAGGTGGCTTGAGACATAGAATTCCTGCATCTAAAGAGAGACTAACAGATAGGCATCGATTGGACAGGCTTCGAGTTGCAGAAACGCATGTTAATGAAGGATTGGACTTCTGGGGTAGAGTTATTTTCAGTGATGAAAAAACATTTTCTTCTACAACTCACGGACCACTCCATTGCTATAGGCGACCTGGCACTAGGTATTCGAGGGAGAACATCGTCGAGATTGCAAGAAGCGGCCACGTAACTTGCAATGTGTGGGGCTGGATTCATTTGTATGGCATCGGTGAACTGACAGAGATCGAAGGGAGATTCAATTCCCAAGAATACCTGGAATTGCTGGAGGAGGTGATGATATCCAGTGTTCGGGCTATGGCTTTACCCTACCCTGAGAGAATTGTGTTTATGCAGGTAAGGTATTCACTCATTAGCAATCAAATAACATGATTGCAATATATAATGTGGTAATTGACATGCGCTAAAACAAGAGCATATTTTATGTCTTTTATATAGTCAGTGTCTTGACGAATTTGCATGTCAACAGTAAATCGGTATAACTATGTATCTCTTTTGTGGCATATCTATAATCTACAATAATATCTTACAAAGTTGTATATCAATAGGTTATCCACTTCTATAAAAACTATATAACCGCATTCATATTATCAGTCTCTCTCTTACTGCCTGATCGTTCTATCCTCATGACATATATATATATATATATATATATATATATATATATATATATATATATATATATATATATATATATATATATATATATATATATATATATTCTATTATACATCATACATTCATATTATATATTATATTTATTTGTTATAGGATAAGTGTCCGGTTCATTCTGCTGGGATAATTCGTCGTTGGTTCAACGATCAACGTGATATAGATTTACTTGACTGGCCGAGCAAAGGCTGTGACATGAACCCTATTGAAAACTGCTGGGGAAACATCGTCCAGTCTTGGAATCCAGGTCAAGAGAGAACTCCTCGTCGACTTCTCAACCATACGAAAGAGGAGTGGGAGCTATTTCGGCGAAATCCTGAAGTAGTCTACAACACAGTTGCATCAGTACCAAACAGGCTTCAGGAAGTTATTGAGAAGCATGGTGGATGGACTGGTTACTGACCTGTAATTAATTTTTCAGTAAGACTGTAACATGCAACCTTATCACTTGCATCCAGTATGAAAATCACCCATTATTTTTAGTTATGACTCGTTATTGAAAGTAAAAAATGAGTTAAATTTGTTGTATTACATTTGGATTTATTTTGCATACACATGTATGCACATATAATTTGCATTGTAATTTGTTTCAAATATAATTGTAATAAGTAATAAAACTGTAAATAACCAAATTTTCCTCTTAATAACCAAATACACAAAACATTTAGCATAAGATGAAAACGATTATCATCAATATGTCTACGAAATAAAAGTCTTTCTTGATAAAGTACTCATTAATGTATGTTATTCATTTCCTTAACGTTGACTTCGTCGAATTAGGTCCCGTCGAGACCAGTGAGCTTTGCTTGGCAAACTTTGCCTCTTCATGAGCAAAGCCTGTCGTATGCATTTATGCTTCTCTTCAAACAACGCTTCGTGAACAAAGCATGACGTGACTAAAATAGGATAGCGCTGTGTGACACAAAAAGTATCTTAAGTTCTAATACATCAGTGTTATGAGATTAAGAATAGACTAGGTATAGCATATTTAGTAAAGATCTTTAAAAGACAGAATTTTGAATAAATCATAAAAATTATTGGCACAAAATATAATACGATGTATTACAAAAACACGAGAAATTATTTTAAACCTTTTTTACAAAATAGGGAAACAAATGAACTATCAGGCGTTTAAGCAAAGGAAATGAGTAACCTAAAAAGCTTATATCATTTCTTTAATTAAGTTTATACTAGTCTTCTCAATCGTTCTAAAGATTATAAGAAATTATAATGCAGCTTCACCCTAGACACACGACCTAAATTTAACGTCTTTTCAGGGCCTTACGAATGAGACAAAGAAAATGGAAAAGCGCTACATATTCACGAGAGAGTGACAGAGAGAAAGAGACATATTCACGAGAGAGAGAGAGAGAGAGAGAGAGAGAGAGAGAGAGAGAGAGAGAGAGAGAGAGAGAGAGAGAGAGAGAGAGAGGAGGGGTGGGATCTGTAAAAGTAGTCCGGTTCACGATTGTTTTATTTTTCCTAACTTGTTGATCTCTTATATATCTTGTTATCCCATAACACATTCTGTTTCTAATATTTCTTAAATATAAAAGAGTAGCTACATATAGAATATATTCCTATACACAATTCACCGAGTATCTTAGAGTCGGCTTCTCAAATTACAGCCTACCTGTCAACTCTTCCCATGACAGTGATACCAGATCATCTGCTACGTATACCACGTGCATGTTCAGAGGGACGAATTTGTGTGGTCGGCTGTACATATTGTTTTCACCGCCAATTATCTGGCTATCACGCAGGTAAAATAACTTTCTTTAACCGTAACTTGGCCATTTTTTTTTTTTTATCAAAAGTTACCTCTACAAATGAAAACAGTCACAAATTACACTATTCCTAACGTAAAATTTCAATCAAGACGACCTTAAAACACTTCATTCAGTGTTTCCTCAGCCTGCATTTTTTGTAGCTGTCATGCATTATTTGTCTAAAGAGATGAGGAATAAAGTTATAAATGATAATTTTATATTTCGTTATTGCCAGTGTTTATACTTTCTCGTGTATATTTTTAGGTGAAAGTCGGATGTTCGTCAATATTCCCTCTCACGAGGAATCACAGTTTTTAGATATTTTACCTAAAGAAATAAGGATTATGTTTCACTAGAACCTACATAATGTGGATTTTTTTTTTTTTATTCAATCAGGAGGCTTGATCTAATTTTAATGTTCTTATACTGCAGATAAAGAAAATAATGATTCGAAGTTTCTCGCTTGGTTCTCGAACCCCTACCTTAGTTTAAACTTATTCTTCTTAAGCGCTCAGGCTCCAGCTCTATTTACGTGTCAATCGATTTTTTTTTATATTTCCTCCTAAATGTGATTTGTCTTAACGCTCAGGAATATCTTCAGAGTTTTCAAATCAGATTAGAGTGTATCTTAGTTATTAGCACATTTGTGGAAGTTGCATATTTCGCGATATCGCAGCCAAAAAAAAATATATATATATTGATCACTCAGAAAATAGTTTTGACCTACCCCTAAAACGTATCCTATCATCCGTAAACTTGTTCACAATTGGCACTACTTTCCACTATTGTTGAAGGCTATGATGAATTTAGAAAGAAGAAGGGAATAGACCCATCGAAACTTAAAGATCTCAGGTCGACGCAACGTGAACCTGATTTTTAAAACCCATCTCTAATGGTAAAACCGCTTACATGAGGAATCAAGTATTGTTCATAAATTGTATACCTCAGTACGGCTATGTACAGTCGGCAGCATAAATTCGCTGCAAGTCTACACGTGTGATGTGAGTCCTTTTGTCTGGCAACAGTGTAAGGGGACTAGTTGCCACGTAGACTTTTATACACTTTAACGACGTGTTTTTTAAAAGTGGTACTGGAGACTGACTAGAATACAATATTATGTATACCGTATTTATTATAAAAAAAAGTGCAAGAGCTGACAGAACGTTATGAAACGACGTACGAGCGTAATACTCTGACATTCCTCATAACCGGGTCTAAACTCCCTTCCCCTCTCTCCCACTTTCTCCTCCTGATATCCCCCCACTCCTCCCTCTCCCTCCTACGCCCCACTCAGTTCATGCCTCTTCACTTTCTCCTCTCCCGACTCTCTCTACCTTCATTCATTTATACACGGCACTAACCCAACTGGTGCATCACAACTCTTTCTTGACTGTTTACTAAATCAATACTGTCCTGCTCTAAGTTGCTCGAAATGCTTTAATAAAATGTATCCAAGGCTAATTACCAATATTCCTTCCTGTTGTAATCCCATCCTCACCCTCCCCGTCTGATTCCCATTCTTTTTATTCCAGTTGTCATTCTTTTCTCCACCCCTTGTCACTACCAACAGCCGCTAGATACAGAAACGTTTGAGGTCTCGTTCTTGTGATGTATTCCTTACTGTGTGTGTGTGTGTGTGTGTGTGTGTGTGTTTAGTGAGCCTGGCAGTTGGTGGCTATTATTTCAGTAGGCGAAATTAAACAAACATTTGTGCCCATTCCTCCTACTTCCTCTCTCTCTCTCTCTCTCTCTCTCTCTCTCTCTCTCTCTCTGTCATTCCAAGGAAAATGTTCCCATCCTCCTCATACTGTTCACTGATTCATGAAGCAGGATCAGAACCCATCATGTTTCGAACTACTGCATCACGTTTGGAGTAAAGAGTGGGTGAAAAAGACTGAGGCATGGCAAGATACTCTCGAATGTAAGGAGCTAAAAGGTTACAGGAATAGACAAGAAATGGAGAAGAGTGCAGTTCATTACGTAGATCTGCGTCGTGGTTAAGGTAGACAGGGTGCGGAGAGAGGGGAGTGGAAATGAAGCAGCATAGGGGGGCGGGGTTGAGAGGTAGGGTGGGGAGGGACATTGGGTGGGTACGAGGGAGAGACCAGAAGTTTCATCACTCTACAACATTCTTCTGTCGTCTTTTCCTCATTTTAATGCTAATCAGATATAAAGACTACTGCATTCTGGGCGATTTATAGCACTAATTTTTACAAACACGTCTTTAAAGCGTATAAAAGCCTGTGTGGCAACTAGTTCCTATACACTGTTGCCAGACAAAACAACCACATCACACGAGCAGGCTTGCAGCGAATTTGTGCTGACGACTGTACTAACTTTCTCCTAGTAAAATAGTTCTGATAATACCTAAACATTTTTTTTTTATTAACGATATATTGCTTTTCGGACTTAAATCTCCTTGGTAAATATAGACAATGATATCACACAGTCATTCACTGAAAATATTCCACATTTTTATTTAATCAGAAGGCTCAAGATACAGATAATAATATCCGCTTTGTCTCTAAATTTCCATGTTGTTTACATGTCTCTGATCATACGAAAGTGTTTGGGCTTAATCTCCTGTGCCCGGATGCACAAACGACCTTAAGGCTACACACGGCCTTAAGTCGGGTAGTTTAAGGCCGTAGGTCGCTAAGGCCCATGCACGAAGCACTTATAGGAGGGTAAGCCTCGGTAAGGCCGCCTCAGCCGCTGAGGCTGGGTCGGAGCAGCCTTACTGTATTGAGACCCGTAAACAAAGTAACTCCGATTTGATATTCTCTATAGCACAAACCGGACCAAAGTTGTTATTGTTTATCTCGGTATGGAGTTGATGGTTGCCTGTGAACTAGATCGTGCTTTGAGAAGGGAATGGAGGTTTCCTGGATCCACTGAACCCCCATAACACAAATGATGAACATGCATTGAGACAATATCGCCTCCCCAGGAGCAAATTCCTTCGTTTAACAGAACTTGAGCCTCATACTGGGAGTGTCACGCTACACTCCCATGCCATTCTTGCCTACGCAACAACTTTTGGCAACCCAGGGGAATTTTCAGAGTGTTGTTGGAGAGTGGTATTCATCAGTCAACAAAAGTATCCAAAGTGATATCACGTGTGACAGATGCTTTATACAGGAAATGACAGAAATTAAGATGCCCAGTGTTTTGCTGAGAAGAACAGACTAGAGGGTTTCCACAGAATAAATCATTTTTCTAAACTGCTTGGGTCCCCCATGAGAAGGGAGGGAAAGAACACATCCCCAGTATCCCTGCTTGTAAAGGGCAACTAAGGAGGAGCCTTTTTGTCTTCAGTCCTTCATTCCTAACTGTCCTCTTCTGTCTTTTGTCCTACCCCCTTTTCTTGATGTTTGCATGTTTCTTATGGTCTTTATTTTCCCTCTACGTTTGCTTTGCCATGCAGCCATATTATGGGTTGGTGATAATTCTTCATTGTTAACTTCCTAAAGTGAATGGAGCAATGGATTGAGCCCTCGTACCAATTAAGGCCCAAGATCACAAAGAACATGTCCTTGTCAGTTGCAATGGGTTCCATTCACTGGATGTCCAAGTTGTGACAGCAGCAAAATGATACTGAGCTGTAATTACAGATGGCAGCAATAACACTGCCTATATCTGGGTTAATTCTAACCTCCACCAGAGATGTGAACCAAGGTGTCTATGGTGACAGTTTTCTGCTAGGTAACTGTGGTTGCTGATTACTTTTTGTGAAGTCGGACAATGGTTAGGTAAAACATGGCAGGCATAATAAGTTCCCGTTCATATTGCTATTTTGTTTCTTTACTCCTAAACCCTCCCATCTTACTAATGTTTTAAAGGTTGTGTGGGTGTAATGCTGGAGTGATTTTCATTGCACCCTACATTGTTTTCAATTAATTACTGGTACTTCACTTGCTTATCCTTGACTGTTGTGTTAATGTTACCGGCATTGTGTGAAAATAATGTATTGTATAGAATGCCCAGGTATTCGACAGAATGTCTAGCATTTTTTGGCAAGGTATGAAATAAGCTTATTTCATTCTGACTTCATACATTTTACCTAGGAATTTTATTAGAATGCTAGGTATTCTGTAGTATGTCTAGCATTTTTATGGCAAAGTATAATAAACAACAGGGGGTTAGGCTGGGATAATCTAGGTTAAGTTTAAGTTAGGTTAGGCTAGGTTAAGTTAGGCTAATTTAGAAGAGCGCTGTGTTAGGCGTTTACCTAAATTAACGTAACCTAACCTACCTATATTGAATTTGAACGTAGCCTAGACTATCCCAGCCTAACCTAACCGCAGTCTAAATTAGCCTAACATACTGAAATAACTGATTTCACATTTGCCGGTTTGCTATAGTTTGGTCGTTCCTCACTTTGCCTAAAACAAACACGGTAATCTACAGAATACCAAGGAAATGTGTACAGACGATTTTCTTAGACCTTGTCTTGAAATTTTAGCATTATATAGTTTACCTAGGCATTATGTGTGACGGGTTTCCCTACATTGCCGGTAACATAAACACTCGCTCTCGCCTCTCATCTCCAGCTGATTCTTAAAGCTCTGTGATTGGCCCAGTGTTTCTGTGTTCTGCCGTCTGATTGGTCGGAAGAGTCTCAGCTGACGCACGAGATTTCCCCCCAAACATTCCCTACAGTTAAGGCTAGCCTTAGGTAAAGCCAATGCACGAAACTTAAGTCATCCTTAAGACAAGGCAAGGGGTCGTCGTGCATGGGCCTTAGAGGCAGCCGTAGGGCCGCCTTTAATATTTCATTTAAGGCCAGCCTTAAGGCTGCCATCCGAAGGACTTTTGTGCATCCCTGCCCTGAAATGCCAGCCATCTTTACCCGTTAATTTCATCCAACGTGTTAACTCATTTAGCCTTCTTACTGACTTTTATTTCCGAGTCGAAATTCCCTAACCCTTGAAAATGACTCCTGAGTTTTAGATACAATTGTGAGTGTTTTCTATCTAATTTAGAGCAGATTTGACGAAGATACATATTTAAGGTTTTCCCCGCCAATTATGTCGCTTTTACGATAACGAATAAAAAACAGCATTCCTTAACCGTAACAAAACAAATTGGCCATTATTTTATCAGATGTTACCATTACAAATGAAAACACTCACATATAACACTATTCCTAACGTAAAAATCCAAACATTCTCAAGACGAACTTAATACAGTCCCTTCAGTGTTTTTTCAACCTTCATTTCTTGTAGCTGTCATGCACTATTTGTCTACGGAGATGAGGAATAAAATTATAAAAGGTAATTATCTGTTTCGCTATTATGATAGTGTTTATACTTTCTCATGTATATTTTTAGGTTAGAGTCGGAAGCTCATTAATATTTCCTCTCACAAGGAATCACAGTTTTCAGATACTTTGCCTAAAGAAATATGGATTATGTTTCACACAAGACCTGCATAATGTGGAAATATTATTTTTTTTATAACATTCAGTCGAGACGATCTAATTTTAATGTTCTTATTCTGCACATAAGGAAAATATTCATTCGAAGTTTCTCTCTTTGTTCACTAACCGCCACCTTAGTTTAAATTTGTTCTTCTTAAACGCTTAGCCTACAGCTCTACGTGTCAATCGATTTTTTGCTATATTTCCTCCTAAATGTGATTTTTTTTTCACGCTCAGATATGTCTTATAAGTTTTGTAATCAGATTAAAGTGTATCTTAATCAATTACTAGTATAATTGTGGAGGTTGAATGTTTAGCGATCTCGCCCAAAAAATAAGTTTATACAGAAATACCTCAGTGAAATAGTTTTGACCTACCCTCAAAGCAAAATTATCATCAGTAACTTTTTCACGATAGGCACTACTTTATATTCTTGACAGGGCTATGATGAATTAAAAAAAAAATAAAAAATAGACCCATCGAAACTTTAAAAAATCCAGTTAATCTCATGACGAGAGAATCAACATTTCAGGTCGATGCAACGGGATCCTCATTATAAAAAACCCATCTCTAATGGCAAAACTGCTTATCTAAGGAACCAAGAATCGGTTATAAATTGTATACCTGAGTAGGCTATGTATTAAAGTATTCCTAGTAATATAGATATGACAATGAATACCTAAAAATTTTTCTTTTAAATCTTTCGGATTTATATCTTTCGTAAATATGGATAATGATATCACAGGAAATACTGGGATAAAATTTCACTTTTTAATTTGATCAGGAGTCTCAAGATGCCATTCTAAATCCCTGTTTATACAGATGATAATATCCGTTCTGTCTCGAAACTTCCACGTTGTTTACTCGTCTCTGATAATACGAAAGTCTTTGGGCTTGAACCCCTTAAAACCCAGCCTTCTGAACTAGTCAATGAATTTCATCCTACATATTACATCATTTAGCCTTCTTTCTCATTGTTATTTCCAAGACTGAATTTTCTATCCCTTATATATGTTTGATAAGCTTTAGATAGTTGGGAATATTTCCATGCTAATTTAGAGCATATTCGTTGACGTTACATATTTAGTGTTTTTATAGTTAATTATGTGGTTTTTCCGATCAATCAAGTATAATAATTTTTAATTATTCCTGAAGGGGATGTTTTAACTAAGAAAACAGCTTGATCACTTTCTCTTCTGAACTTACCTCTATAAATGAAAAAAGTCACAAATGACCCTATTCCTTACCTAAAAATCCAAAAAATTCCAGGGCGACGTTAATCCAGGATTCATTCAGTGTTCCTTCAGCCCGCACTTTTTTAGCTGTCTTTTATCTACGGATATAATAAATTTATAAAATGTAAGTTATAATTCTCGGTATCATGACTTTCATACATTTCGTGGATAATTTTAGTTGACTCAGAAGCTTATCAATATTTCTTCTCACGAGAATTACAGATATCAGAGATTTTGCTCAAGAAAATGTAGCTTATGATGTAACATGAGTCTTCATAATGTGCATATATTGTTTTTTTATATACATTTACCAAGGACGCTTGATCTAATTTGAAAAACCTACTGCAGATAAAAAAGAATAATCATTCGAAGTTTCTTGCTTGGTTCTCTTACTCCCACATCTTATTCTTTTTAAACCTACAGGCGCCAGCTCTCTCTACGAGTCAATCGATTTTTTTTTTTATATTTCTTAAATGTTTTTTCATGCTCAGAAATGTCTTATGGGTTTTGTAATCAAATATGAATGTATCTTAATCAATGATGAGTAAATTTATGGAAGTTGCATATTTAGCGATTTCGCCCCAAAATAAATTTATACAGCAATCACTCAGAGAAATTGTCTTGACCCACTCCCAAACATAAGCTATCAGAAGTAACTAGTTGAAAATTTTCACTACTTTATATTCTTCAAGACATGGATAATATGAATTTAAAAAAAGAAGGGAGTCGATAGACATCGAAAATTAAAATCAAGTTCATCTCAAAACGATTTTTTAAAACCCATTTTGAACAACAAAACTGCGTATATGAGGGACAAAATATTGAAAATAAATTGTATATCAGTACATCTGTGTATTACCATTTTGCCAATAATATTCATCTGATAATCAATACATAAACAATTCTCTTTTAAACGACATACTGCCTTTCTGACTGATCTCTCCTTAGTAAATATGGATAATGATATCTCACGATAAATCATACATTGAAAATATTCCACTTTTCAATTTGATCAGAAGGCTCACGATTCCATATTGAATACCTAATTATACAGATAATAATACCTGTTGTGCCTGAAAACAATTTTTTACACGACCCGAATTATAAGAAATGCCAGCCTCCTTTACCCGTCAGTTTCATCCTAATTGATACCTCATTTAGCCATCTTACTGATTTTTGTTTTCGAGACGGAAGATCTCACCCGCGGTAATGTTTTCTGGATTTTAGATACAATTGAGTGTAAGCGATTTTAGAGCAGATTTGTGGAAGTTACATATCTATTGTTTTCGCCGCCAGTCATGTGGCTTTCGGATCACGCAGGTAAAAATAGATTTGAATTATTCCTAAAGGGCATGCTTATCTGTAACAAAACACATTGGCCATTTATCTTTTATCAGAAGTTAACACGAAAAATGAAAAAAGTCACAAATGACCCGACCCCTAACGTGAAAATCGAAACAATCTCAAGACGACCTTAATACAATTCATTCAGTGTTTCTTCACCTCCCATGTTATGTAGTTGTCACACACTATTTGTCTATTGAGATGTGGAATAAATTTATAAATAATGACTAATTACATATCTCGGAATTATGCCAGTCTTTATACTTTTCATGTATAATTTTAGTTGAGACTGGTTTATCAAAATTCCTTCCCACCAGGTATCACTATTCTGAGAAATTTTCCTTAGTAAATGTAGCTTATGAGATACCATGTAGCTCGTAATGTCCATATATATATATATATATATATATATTTTTTTTTCACATTCACTCAAGACGCATGATCTAATTCAACTTCAGATAAAAAAGAATAATCACTCGAAGTTCCTCGCTTGGTTCTCTGACCTCCACATCAGTTGAAACGTATTCTCCTTAAACCCCAAGGCGCTAGCGCTCTTTATGTGTCAACAGATTTTTTTTCTTATATTTCATTAATGATTTTTTTTCACGCTCAAAAATTTCTTTGTTTTTAATCCAGTATGAGTGTCTTAATTATGAGAACATTTGTGGAAGTTGCATATTTAGCGATCTCTCCCAAAAATAGGTTTATAGCCATCACTTAGTAAACTAGTTTTGACCTACTCCCAAACCGAATGCTGTCAGAAGAAACTACTACACAATTGCAACTACTTTTTATCATTGAAGTCACGATAAGGTTATTAAAAAAAAAATCCAAAATTTCAAAACGAGAGAATCAACATTTCATGTCTCGGGTCAGGGAAACTGAATTTTTAAAACCGATTTTGAATGATAAAACTGTGAATATGAGGAACCAAGTATTCTTTATGAACTGTATATCTAAGTACGGCTATGTAAAACTATTTTCATTACAATGTAGATCTGATAATCAATAGCTAATCAATTTTCTTTTAACATATTGTCTTTCGGACTGATTTCTCCTTGGTTAATATGGATAATATCACACGAACCGTCATACATTGAAACTATTTCATTTTTTAATTTAAACGGAAGGCTCATGATGTCAAGTTGAATCCCTATTTATACAGATAATATGTTTTATTTAATGGCTTAAACCATGCAAATGCCAGCCTTCCTTACCCGTTATTCTATTTAATCCAACGTGTTACCTCATTTAGCCTTCCTACTGATTTTCATTTTCGTGACGGAATTTTCTCACCCTTCGGTATGTTTTCTGGATTTTAGATACAATTGAGAGTTTTTTCAAGCAAGTTTAGAGCAGATTTGTGGAATTTACATATTTAGTGTTCTCTCGTCCAACTATGTGGCTTTAACGATCACTTAAGAAAAACAGAATTCCTTGACCGTAACAAAACGACTTGGCCATTTTTTTTATCAGAACTTACCACAACAAATGAAAAGTCACAAATGACACTATTCCTAACGTAAAAATCCAAACAATCTCATGAAATTCATACAGTCCATTCAATGTTTCTTCAACCTCCATTTCTTGTTGATGTCATGTACTATATGTCTACGTATACGGGGAATAAATTTATAAATGATTAATTATATATTTCGCTAATGTAATTGTTTATACTTTCGCGTGTATATTTTTAGGTGAGTGTCGGAAGCTCAATAATATACCCTCTCTCGAGGTATCACAGTTTTGAGATAGTTTGCCTAAAGAAATGTGGATTGTGTTTCACAAAAACCTGCATAATATGTATCTTATCTTTTTTTTACTTTCAGTCAGGAGGCTTGATCTAATTTTAATGTTCTTATACTGTAGATAAAAATAATATTCATTCGAAGCTTCTCGCTTGGTTCTCTAACCCGCACCTTAGTTTAAACTTGCTCTTCTTAAACGCTCATGCTACAGCTCTACGTGTCAATCGATTTTTTCCTACATTTCCTTCTGTTATTTTTTTTCACGCGCAGAAATGTCTTCTGAGTTCAGTAATCAGATAAAAGTGTATCTTAATCAATTACTAGTACATTTGGGGAAGTTGCATATTTTGCAATTTCGCCCAAATATAAGTTTAGACAGACATCACAGTGAAATAGTTTTGACCTACCCCCAAAGCGGATCCTATCATCCGTAACATCTTAATAATTGGCACTACTTTCCATTCTTGATGACACGACTAAGATAAATTAAAAAAATAAAAAAGAAGACTATAGACCCATGGAAACTTAAAAGATCCAGTTAATCTCATGACGAGAGAATCAACATTTCAGGTCGACGCAACAGAATCCTGATTATTTAAAACCCATCTCTAATGGAACCAAGTATTGTTTATAAATTGTATACCTAAGATGGATGTGAATTAAATTTTTCCTAGTAATACGGATCTCAGAATGGATACCTAAACAATTTTCTTTTAAACTACATATTGTCTTTCGGACTTATGTCTCCTTGGCAGATATGGATAATGATATTACACGAGAAGTCGTAGTGGGAAAATATTTCACTTTTTCGTTCGATCAGAATGCTCAAGATCCATTCTAAATCCCTATCTATACAGATGATAATATCCGTTCTCTCTCGATACTTCCAAGTTGTTTACACGTCTCTGATCATACGAGAGTCTTTGGGCTTGAACCCTTTAAAGGCCAGCCATCTTAACCAGTCAATAAATTTCATCCTACGTGTTACCTCATTTATCCTCCTTTCTCATTTTTATTTCCGAGACGGAAATTTCTACCCCTTATATATGTTTGCTGAATTTTAGGTAGAGGTGAGAGTGTTTCCATGCTAATTTAGAGCAGATTTGTCGACTTTACATATTTAGTGGTTTCATAGTTAATTATATGGTTTCTCGGAACAATCAAGTATAATAATTTTTAATTATTCCTGAAGGGGATGTTTTAACTGTAACAAAACAGCTTGACCACTTTCTCATCTGAACTTACCCTTATAAATTAATAAAATCACAAATCACCATATTCCTAAACTAAAAATCCAAAAACTCCCATGACGACGTTAATCCAGGATTCATTCAGTGTTCCTTCAACCTGCAGTTTTTTAGCTGTCATTTGTCTACGGAGATAAGGAATAAATTTGTAAATAGTAATGAATTATAATTCTCGGTATCATGACTGTCTTCATACAGTTCGTGTATAATTTTAGTTGAGACTCAGAAGCTAATCAACATTCCTTCTCCTGAGATTACAGATTTCAGAGATTTTGCCAAAAGTAAAGTTGCTTGTGATGTAACACGAATCTTCATAATGTGCATATATGCGTTATTTTTTCTTTTATACATTCACTTAGGACGCTTGATCTAATTTTAAAATCATTCTACTGCAGATAAAAAATAATTATTGAAAGTTTCTCGTTTCTTTCTCTTACCCCCACATTTTATTCTTCTTAAACCCACAGGCACCAACTCTACGTGTCAATCGATTTTTTTTTTTAAATATTTCTTAAATGTGATTTTTTTCACGCCCAGAAATGTCTTCTAAGTTTTCTAATCATATGAGTATATCTTAATCAATGATGAGTACTTTTGTGGAAGTTGCATATTTAGCGAATTCGCCCCAAAATACAGCCATCAGAAAAATTGTGTTGACCCACTCCCAAACAGATGCTATTAGAAGTAACTAGTTCACAATTTTTACTACTTTATATTCAAGACAAGGATAATATGAAATTAAAAAAAGGAAGGAAGACAATAGATATCGAAAATTAAAATCAAGTTCATCAGAACGATTGTTGTTTTTCTCTAAAGATTCCCTGCACCTATAATACAGGCCGAGCGACACATTAGCCCAAATCTTGAACAATAAAACTGAGTATATGAGGGACCAAATATTAATTATAAATTGTATATCTAAGTACAGTCGTCAGCATAATTTCGCTGCAAGTCTACCCTTGTGATGCGAGTCCTTTTCTCTGGCAACAGTGTAAAGGGATGAGTTGCCACATACACTTTTATACACTTTAACGATGTATTTTTCAAAAGTGGCAGTCTCTAGACTGCCTAGAGTACAATTCTCTGTATACCGTAATTGATTAGCGTAAAAAAACTGCAAGAGTTGACAATGTTATGGAACGACGTATGAGCGTAATACTCCGGTATTCTTCATTATAAGAGTGTGTAAGCTCCCTTCCCGTCTCTCCCCCTTACTCCTCCTGAAGTCCCCCCCCACCCCACCCTCCCCCTCCGTCCCCCCACTGACTTTCATGCCTCTCCACTGTCTCCTCTCCCCACCCTCTCTACCTTCATTCATTTATCCACGACACTAACCCCATTGGCGCATCGCAATTCTCTCGACTTTTCTAAACCCAGTCTGCCTTATTCCCAGTTGCTTGCAGTACTACCGACAATATCCAATGTTTATTATGAATATTCCTTCCTGTTCTAGTCCCATTCTTACGCTCCTCGTCTTCTTCCCACTGCTCTCCAGTTGTCTTTCTGTTTTCCACCCTTTGTCACTACCAACAGCTGGGAGATAAAGGAACATTGAGGTCTCGTTCTTGTGATGTATTCCTTGCTAGTATTTGTTTGAGTGAGCCTGGAAGTCTGCCCATTATATCAGTAGGCGAAATTAAACATTTGTGCCCACTCCCCCTACTTCTCTCCTTCTCTCTTCCCTAGAAAATGTTCCCATTCTCCTCATACTGTTCACTGAATCACGAAGCAGTATCAGAAACACTAAAGTTTCGAACTGCTGCATCAGGTGTGGAGTAACTAGTGGGAGAAGGAGACTGTTGCACGGCATGAAACTCTCGAATGTTGAGGAGCAAAATGGTTACAGGAATAGACAAGAAATAGAGAAGAGTGCGGTTTATTACTCAGATTAGCGTTGTGGGTGAGATAAGGTAGACAGGGCGGAGAGAGAGAGGAATGGAGATGAAGGATAGCGGGAGAGGGAAGGAGGAGGGGAGGGAGGGGAGGGACAAGGGATGGATACTAGGGAGAGAACAGGAGTTTAACCACGCGACAACATTCATCTGTCGACTTTTGCACATTTTTACGCTAATCACCTATAAAGAATATTGTATTCTGGGTGATTTATAGAATTAATTCTTACAAACACGTCTTTAAAGCGTATAGAAGCGTGTGTGGCAACTAGTTCCCATACACCGTTGCCAGAAAAAACGACCCACATCACACGAGCAGGCTTGCAGCGAATTTGTGCTGACGACTGTACATCTATGTATTACCATTTAACCAATATATATATATATTTTTTTTAATGCGAGAAACAAGGAACCAAAGGCCGCGAGCCCGCAATTATTGTTCCTTCCAAGAGAAAAACAAAATACAAGAGCCAAATGAAAGATCCGATCAGTTCGAAATGCCTGGACACACCACGTTTGAAAGACTGGAGATCGTAGGAAGCAGGAAAATACCATCAGAGGGAGACAGTTCCAGAATTGACCTGTTGCATAAATGAAAGAATGGAAGTAACGGTTAACTCTTCCATTAGAGAGTTGGACAGAAAAGAGATCAGAGTTTGCTGCTAGACGGGTGCCACGCGCCCGTCGTAGAGGAGGAGGAATGCATGCAGACAGTAAAGAGGAGCAGTAACCATTGAAGCAGCGACAGAAAAGAGATAAAGATGCAACAGTGCGGCGAAGAGACAGAGGTTGGGGTCAGTAAGAGGAGGAGAGTTAACGAGACGAAAAGCCTTTGACTCCACCCTATTGAGAAGCGCTGTATGTTGGGAGCCTGCTCACACATGAGTGGTGTAATCCACACAGGGGCGGATAAAACCCATGTATAGAGTCAACAATTGTGCAGGGATAAAGAAGGAACGGAGTCGGTTTAGCACACCTAATCTCTTGGAAGCAGATTTTACAAGAGATGTAATATGATCTTACCAAGATAAGTCCCGAGTAAATGAAACCCCATGCATGTTCAAGGACGATGCAGGATTAAGCTGAATATTATTAAACATTAGTGGGTATACCTGTGGTAGGTTTTGTCGGATTGATAGGTTTAAAAACTGAGTTTTTGAAGCATTAAAAACAACCAAATTATTTTTACCCCAGTAAGAGATACGAGCCAAGTCAGACATTAGGTGTGCCATAGCTTCATCCCTTGTTTGTTGAAGTAACTGCTGAGATGGACGTTGAGGGAACCGAATGGACATGTGAAGGGTTAAATCATCAGCATATTAGTGGATAGGGGTAGATGTACAGCTTAGAAGGTCATTGATGAATAAAAGGAAGAGTTGGTGACAGGACAGAGCCTGAGGAACACCATTGTTGATAGATCTTGGAGAAGAATGATGGCCGTCTAAAACAGGGACTATAGAACGACCAGAAAAGAAGCTAGAGATGAAGGCACAGATAAAAGGATCGAAACCGTAAGAGGACAGTTTGGAAATTAAAGATTCATCCCAGACTCGATCGAAAGCCTTTAAGATGTCAAGTGCAATGGCAATGCTTTCGCCAAAGTCTCGAAAGGAGGATGACCAGGAGTCTGAAAGGTAGGTGAGAAGATCGCCTGTGGAGCGTCCCTGACGGAACCCATATTGACGATCAGAAAGAAGGTTGTGATAGGAAAGATGCTTTAAAATTTTTATGTTAAGAATTGACTCAAAAACTTTTGAGATACATTACGTTAAAGCAATTGGACGATAATTAGAGGATTGGGAATGGTCACTCTTCTTTGGCACTGGCTGAATGAGAGCAAACTTCCAACATGAAGGAAATGTATAAGTTGATAGACAAAGGCGAAAGAGTTTGCCTAGGCAGGGTGTAAGCACAGAAGCACAGTTCTTGAGAACAACAGGAGGGACCCCATCAGGGCCATATGCCTTGTTAATACTGAGGCCAGTGATGGCAGAAAATACATCAACTGAAGACATTTTAATGTCAGCCATGAGGAAGTCAGAGGGGGGAAGTGATGGAGGAACAGCACCGGAATCGTCTAAAGTGGAATTGGAGGAAAAAGTCTGTGCGAAGAGATCTGCTATATTGTGTTTATACATTCTCGTGTATATTTTTAGGAGGGAGTCGAAAGCTCATCAATATTCCGTATCACGAGTTATCACAGTTTTTAGATATTTTGCCTAAAGAAATGTGGATTATGTTTCACAAGAACCTGCATAATGCATTTTTTTTTTTTAATGGTCTAATACTGCAGATAAAAAAAATAATCATTCGAAGTTTTTCGCTTGGTTCTCTAACCCCCACCTTAGTTTAAACTTATTTTTCTTAAGCACTTAGGCTCCAGCTCTATTTACGTGTCAATCGATTTTTTGCTATATTTCCTCCTAAATGTTATTTGTCATAACGCTCAGAAATGTCTTCCGCGTTTTTAACGTCATTTCGTTTTGGCCCCTAGGTTTGACAAGGACCTAAACTCTAGACTATATATGTATGTTGCCGGCTATTATGTATTAAGATATTTTAGAGTCCTGACATCGCTCGGTCACGCAGCTGGCGATCCTCCGACAGCAATCATCATTGACATATGCTAAACTATTAATACGTAATAGTCTTCTTCACTCTTAATACATAATATTGATTATAATATTGTATAGGTATAATATTCATGGTAATATTGCAATGATCCAGTAATATTATATTGTAAACATGTTGTATACATAACTGAATAAATGCGATATGGTTAAATTGGTTATTTTATGACATTCTGTAAGATGTGTATATATAATAGTAAAATGCATATATGCAAAAAAAAAAAAATAGTTCAAAGTTAAGATTATGATAGAGCTATTAATATTTCATATTGAGATAATGATACTGGTATAATTCTATATCATGGGTCATTCTTTTCTTTTTTATATAAAATTAATACTATATAGAAAATATGTACACTTCATACAGGGGGGCTGGCTTGGATGCTAACTCTACCCCCACTAAATACTGACTCCAAATTTGCAATTCTTGCATGCATTCTGTGCATTAGGAACAGCACTACTGCAAATACAATACAGAAGATTATAAAGACAGTAGGTGCTGGGCTATACACATAATATGGATTGAACATGCTCAAAACTCAAATCTTCCCAGGGCTTCATTGTTTCATTGATCAGTTGCATAGTTTCGAACTTAGGTGAAGTCAACTTAATACTTGTGCTCACGTTTAAGTCCATATCAGTCAGTGGGTGGAAATGTTTGTGTATGAGGATTGCGTAGTAATTGATGGTGGATAAAGTGGACATGGATGGTGTAAATACCGCACAGTAGTCTGAAGCTACGTATAATCCTGATGCTGAAGTATGAGATGGTGGTATATCTGGACAGACTATGTAAACTTATATGATTGAAATAAAGAAACTGTGTCCGATGCGTTGATGGTGTACAAGCTTATCTGGAGCAAAAGTGAAGTTGCAATGATTATGAATATTGTGATTTCATATGATAGCCATTTCACAAGGGACTATCAGTAGGTTTAAACGTGAAAATGTACGCAGGACAAAGCTGAACAGCATGTAAGGATGTGCGGCACTTTCGTTCAATCGTTGAATCACTTGTGAAAGTGACAGTGTTCTGTCTCTTGGAGACCATGATGAGTTCGGTGTCTGTGTTGATGTTGATGATGACCAAAGTGTTATTATTCTTAGAAGGGGAGGGGTGTATTTCGTATACTGTGAAGAGGTCGTCAGTTATGAATGGTACATGAACTACTACTGATGTTGGTGTTAGTGTTGCTTCTAAGTATGGATAATACTGCATGAATTCCCTATTTCGGAACAAAGGCTTCAATTTGTTTATGTATGCCTTGACTAATTATATGAAGTAGTTCATGAACTGGAAGTAAATCAATTGTGATCTTGCCATCACCAGCATTCGAAATTCCTTGTATAAGTGCCCTGTAACGAACTCTAGTGTTGTCTAATTGGAGTAGAATTGTGTCAATGTGTTCCGTGATGATGGAGAAGTGTTGGAAAAGTGTTATGTTACCTTCCATGTAATTTATTTTATCAGCACTTTCGAGAGCTATGTTTCCCGCCTTTTTCAGATTTTTCACGATTGTCTTCTTTGCTGAGATATGTCGTGTCATGAATTTATCTTGGTATGTTAGTACCTAAGCTATTTTATTAAATTTGTTTATTTCTTGAAGGTCTTCCTCTGTAGCCAATCCAAAGATGTTCCCAAGAACTGCGCCACCCAGGTCGAACAAACCGCGCTTTTGGCTAGTACGTGTGATGTTCTTGTCGCTCAATACCTCCGTTCCATGAGATGGGAGATCTTGGATCATGATGAGCATAGTTGACAGCCTGTTCTATTTTCCATTTCGCTAACTTCACCATTTCATCCACTTCCTTTGTGTTATGTGCTTGTGAAACATAGACTCCTATCATGAAGTCCAGGGTTCTCATGGGTCTTGCGATTTTTTCTAAATAGGAAGGTAATTTATATAGGCTAAGTAATCTAGACATTTTGTACTCATGACATCTTTTACGATTGACGTCGTGGCCGTTGGAGCTATGAAGCATCCTTGCCGTACTATTCGTTGGGGGCCTAAGTGCGCGTATCCTTTTGCTATGTAGAGGAGAATCCATAGCATAAGTCCCTTCATAGTTACCTACCGACAAAAAAAATCTCTTAATTTTCTAATATGGTCATGCTGTGGTCGATGATAATGATGATGTGCGTTACGGTTGACTAACGCAGAACAATAACGATTGTTATTTCATTTATAGGAGTTTAAATCGATATCTAAAACTCGTAAATGATGTACTGTAGATTTTATTGGAACAGTTGCACCTATGTTTGATTGATATATGACCTTAATTTATTTTTGTAACGTTTTCTTGAATGGTTTCATGAGTTACGTTCGCTTGTTCGGTTATATCCGAGGCTGAATAATTATGATAGTTCCCTTGAAACTCGTTTTAAATGGTCAATATGAACTTGTTTCTCTTCGCCTCTTGACAGTGACTTAATTAAAACTTTGCTTTTATGTTAATTACTCTGTATGGGCTCTCAAATTATGGGGATAATTTATTGTCTCGTATGAATGATACCATAAACAATATCTCCTAAGCTGATAGGCAAATCTCTTTCCTTTTTATTAAATGCCTCCGTTATTTCTTCCTTGGACATCGTCAATTGTTTTTTGATTTTTGTATATGTCCTGGAATTCACGTAAACGGAGTTTAGAGTAATCATCGTAATTGTATATGGGCAGGCTGCAACCTTCTAGGAGCTCCTATGGTAGTTTTTTTATCTGTCTCACATATAATGAAATGTGGTGTGTCACCTATGGATTTATTTATCGAGGCTTCTACTCTGGGAATCCAATCATCCGAGATTGCATAATTTTCACTGAGAATGTGTCGTAGCACATCTAAAACTTTTTTGTTTCGTCTCTACTAACCCATTAGATGTTGGTTGATAGGCTAAAACGTTAACCTTTTTGATATTGTATTGTTTACATATTTCTTGTAAGATATAAGAAGTAAATTCTCCTCCATTATCACTTATTAGTACCTTTGGGGTAGTAAAGCGACATATTACATTATCTATTATTGCCTTTGCTACTGTCACCATTGTTTTATCTTCAATTGTAGCTAAAATTACATAACGGGAAAAATGATCCGTTGCTACGAATAGGTATTGTTTATTATTGTATGATAATGGCATCTTGAGTAAATCAACAGCGACAACGTCAGATGGTTGATGTGGTACAGGGTAATTACCCATCGGTGCAGGTGAAATTCGCATCTGTCTATATGATTGTTTATATCTTTTCGTAATGTTGGCCAGTAATATAACAACTGGGCTTGTTTGAATGTCCTATCTTTTCCAGGATGTCCTGCATGTGGGCTATTGTGTATCGTTCTTAATACTTGGGGTATCATGTCATTAGCAATTGGTTATTTCTTTGGCGTTTTGGTTGTCCTGGGTTGATCTTGTATGAAGTATTATTGACTATTGGTACATGTAGTTTGGGTAATTGTATGTCATCTCCACTTTCTAACTTGTATAAAGTTATATACAAGTTAGAAAGTGGAGATGACACAATTACCCAAACTACATGTACCAATAGTCAATAATACTTCTTGCAAGATCAACCCAGGACAACCAAAACGCCAAAGAAATATTAACCAATTGCTAATGACATGATACCCCAAGTATTAAGAACGATACACAATAGCCCACATGCAGGACATCCTGGAAAAGATAGGACATTCAAACAAGCCCAGTTGTTATATTACTGGCCAACATTACGAAAAGATATAAACAATCATATAGACAGATGCGAATTTCACCTGCACCGATGGGTAATTACCCTGTACCAGATCAACCATCTGACGTTGTCGCTATTGATTTACTCAAGATGCCATTATCATACAATAATAAACAATACCTATTCGTAGCAAGGATTATTTTTCCCGTCTGTGCTTTTGCGATATGATCGTGGTTTGGGATGTCTCCTTTGAGATCTAAAGCCGCGACCTGAATTGTGTTCGGTTCCTAGATAATGCGTCGGCTACTATATTCATTTTGCCTTGTATATAAAGGATATGTACATTGTGGTTTTCGACTGTACATTTCCATCTTGCTCTCCTTCCAGAGAGGAGCTTTTCTTTAAACATATCCACTAGTGGTTTATGGTCGGTGAATAAGTGTATTTCGTAACCATATACCAAATCTCGAAACTTTTGTAATGCAAAAACCAATGCAAGTGCCTCTAATAATAATTTTTCTCTGCACCTTTTGTTTGTCTGCTGGCAATGCAATTGGTTGATTCTTTCCTCTTTTATCTTCCTGCATCAGTACAGTCCCTAATCCTTTAACTTCTGCATCTGCACATATAATAAATGATTTTTTGAAATCCGAATATGCCAAACAAGGTGCATTTGTTAGTTTAATCTTTAGTTTTGTAAATGCTTTTTTGTTCTTCTTCCCATTGGAATATAGCATCTTTTTTGGGTAGCTAGAATAAAGGCAATATGATTTTTTTTTTTTTTTTTTTTTTTTAATGTCCGACTCTGGGCATAGGCCTCACAGCCTGCTATCAAGGCCCAGCAGTCCTCCTACATACCATACACCTCTACATGTCACCACTTCGGCGCTAACACCCACCGTCCATATTGAATACATGCTAAGACTGCCTCATACAGGACTGGTGTATTGGTATTAGCGGGGGTATTTTTACATGTCGGCGGGTCGTCTGGTAGATCAGTAAATCCTGATTTAATGAAATTCAAATCCTTAAACTGTTCCCTGCCCCAGTCCGGTAGGACTGCAGGCCATCTCTATCGATTGAGCCACCGCCTCCCCTGACCTATATTACCCAGCTAGACCTAAAAATTTTCTAAACTTCGTCATTCGTAGTGGGTTCAGGAAAATCTCTCTGCCTGTATTTTGTCATCAGTGATGTGAATACAATTAGAACAATTTGTGGCCTAAGAAATTTATTTCCTTAAAGCAAAATTTGAATTTAGAAACCTTAATTTTTAAACCAGCATCACCAAGCTTTTGTATGAGGTCTAATTTCTGGAGATGATTATAATATCGTCAAGATAAACAAATATTCCTTGTCCTAAAATTCCGAACAATACGTAATTCATAAGACGCTGGAATGTGCCCGGACCTGTCCTCAGTCACACAGGCATCCTTCTATAGTGATAGTGTCCTCTATTTGTGGAAAAGGCAGTGTATTTACGTGACTCCTGTTCTACTGGAATTTGATAATATCCACTTAGCTAATCGATCGTGGAAAATACATTATTTTCTGGTCCAATATTCTGTAGGATGTAGCTTAGCAATGGCATGGGAAATCGGTCTGGTATTGTGTTTACGGTAATCTACTACCGCACGCATTTCTCCATTTCGTTTGGGCACGAAGAATAATGGGGCATTCCACGGGGAGGACTGATGGCTCAATAATTCCAAGTTTTAACATTTCATCGACATACTGGTTTGCAAGTGTACGCTGAGATTGTGGGATCCGGTAGGCCGGTATGAAAATTGGTGGTGTATCTGGGTGCACATTAATCTTGTGATTAACCAGGTTAGTACACCCTAATTGTTCTCCGGGTAATGCTACGGTGTCCCCGTGTGTTTCCAACAGGGTTAATAAATCATTTTCTTCATCAAATACACCTGAGTGAATTAAATTCTCTTTTATGCTTCCTCTATCCGTAGATTTTATCTCACTTGTAACTCCAGCTATAACTATTTCCTTCACAAGGGCGGGACATTTTTCAATATTAACTATGCAAATCGCCTTTTTCAACTATTTCCCCATTCATATGAATAATTATGAATATCTGAGTTTGCCCTTCGTCGTTCATCTGACATAATGCATTTTCTACTGACAATCCCTTTACATAATTCTTCTAAGACAAGAACAGTACTATTCTGTAATTTGCTCTTTATGGTAACTTTCATATAGGAATTAGGTGGTATAACTAAATCACTGGTGAGGTGGGCGGGAAAAAACTGACAAATCAGTACTGTTACCTGGGTCTCTAATCCTGGAGGCTTGGGGGGGGGGGTGAGTGGATCTATACACTCATCTGTTTGTGTATGTTTGTTTAAGCTTTTAATATTACCAATTCTTTTTGGTTCTCTTTTACTAATCGGTGAGGGCTCTGATGGTATTCTCTATGAATTCATTGTCAAAGTCTATTCCATTCGTTTGTGGGAGTAAAGTTATTTTCTCTGTTCTCATGTATCTTAAGCCAAGTAACATATGAGCTTTAATTGCTAAGTTTTCAACGATATAGAAAAAAAGCAGAGATTGGTCTTGTAGTCTCTGTGAAACTGGTTTAACCGTATCATACCTTTTTCTGTGATTTGTTTTCCATCTACTGTATATGTCTAAATCAGATTCTTCCAGAAAAGTTACTTTCTTCTTATTTCTAAAATTTCTATTTCTTCTTGTGTTGTTAAGTTCACTGGAGAGCCTGTGTCTAAAAATATTGAAACGTTTTGATCCTCACACAGCTGGTATCAAGATACACTCATTTCCCAACATGCCTCCTATGTGAATTTTAGACTTGCTTTTTTCTATGTTTGTTCGTTTTTTGTCATGACTTGGTTTTTCCCCCGATTTGAACATAGACTCTAATTTTTCTACTCTTTTGCAGTTACTGGTCCAGTTCCCTTGGCACCTATGATGTCTACAGAAAGGACCAAATCCTTGTGTCTTGTCTATCATGTTTTGGTATTGCATTCATTCCTAGTGTGTCCTGGTTTTGCACAATAATGACAGTATGGACCTATCTCTTGACTGTGATCTACGAGGTGACTTCCCATATTTAGCGGTGTCTGTGGCGTGAGATCTGCTCGGGCTGCGCGGAAACTTATGAAACTGCCTGTTGCCTGGTGTTTGTGATCGTACCCTTGACACGTTTAGTTGTTTGCTCCTGCTTTCGGTTCGCGATCGATTTTGTTCTCTGTTTGGGGTAGTTGTAGCTGTTCAGACACTCTCATTCTACTAGAATGTGATTGTGTTTCAATCATCCCTGCTTTGCTACACTGCATCTCCACCTCGTTCATTAAGTCTAGTAAGCACATGCCTGGGGTGTACACGATCGTCTTGGCGATCTTAAGGGTTTTATCAGGTAATTTACATAAGGCAGCTACATAACCAATGATGTCCACGACGAGGTCTGGGGACATCTTTCCATCTCCTGTTATCCAGTTTGAGTATTGTTCGTGGAGACTATCTATCTATCTATTGCCAGAGGCCTCAATCAGCCCCAGCAGTTATTTCACTGACGACATGATTTGTAGTGTGCTCCATTACAAGATATACAAAATTATGTAATTCTGGGATTATACCTGCAAGAAGTTCATACTTCCAGAAAATTTCTTCAAAATTCAGTTTTAAATTCATCATATGTCTTAGCCTTGAGGAGCATATCTGACCTTAGTAAGTCGCCTGCCGAACATCTTTCCTGGCTAATGAAAGAGGAACAAATAGCAATTTTCTCTTGTTCATCTTTAACATGTCTCTTGATGAAGATCTGTTCGCACTGATTGACCAATGAAATGACGTCAATACGATCTTTTTCTGTGCCAGAGAATTTCGGGGCAGTTTTATCTTCGTGATAAACGAATATCTGAGCTTGATCTGTGGTGTTCATTTTCACTGGTTGGTCTGTTAATTTAACTTGGACTTGTTTATCGTTGTGTGAAGGAAGAGTGGAATAGATTTTGCCTGAACGTTGAACTATATCAAGTATATTTTCATAGGTATTCAAGGCAGAGACTAAATCCTCGCTACATCAGAGGGGGTTTGGCACTCATCATCTAGAACTGACGTATTTTTTTAATTTTTAGTTTGTGGTGAATTTTGTACAATGGTTGCCTTGCCCTGGTGCTCTCCTAATTGTGTATCCGCAATGGGCGCTAACTGTGTATCATCTGGTATTAACACGGATGGGGGCGAAAATATGTCATATCACTTAGCTAAAAAGAATTCATGGTGCTAAGGTATGTTGTTATGAAATGTCTTTTGTTTTTCTTACTAAATAGATGAGTAAATGAGTTGTAATAAATGATAGGTAGTGTGTATAAGTGTATATATAGAAATAAGTAAAGGAGTTGAATATACCTAATTTTAGCACTGAGAAGAAATGAGTAAGTATAATTACACCCACTTGATACAGATAGGAGAGGCGTGTCGAAGCAACTGTTGATAAATGCAGAGTTGAATGAAGATCTCCTCTCGATAACTCTAGGGCTGTGTTGATGGACGATGTTACTCAGGAAATTCCATGGCGTGGTGAATGTAGTGGTTAACAGCTGTAGTCACAGGCGAACCTCATCATAGAACGTCGAATTTCCAACTCAATACTGTGGAAATAAATGAGCATGAGTAGGAGCTATGTGAATAATGAGTAATGAGTAGTGGGTGAGAAGTGCCTGGTGTCAGTCACACGTTGATTGGCGTGTTGTCTTAGCAAACACACATTGTGATGTCGTCTCAGCAGATACACATGGTGACGTCGGCTTCCCACACTGGTAGCTGTGGTGAGTAACTGAGTAGTGATGAGTAACCTGGGTGAGGAAAGGTAAGATGTGTTATAAATGTGGCTCTGGTGTTATGCTGTGTCTTGACCTCTGCATCAGCGATTGAAATAGGCGGGAGAGTGTTGTTTTTTTTTTGTGCTTGTTGCTCTGGTCTTTATTTTCCTTCACTTGCTTTGTTTTTTATTCTTCTTGCTGCTGCTTGAAGTTGCGTGAAGATATAGAGTTGTCTTGTAGACTTGTTATTTGTAGTTAATCGTAGAGCTTGTTGATCCTCACTCGTAACTCGTCGTTGCTACTGCATGCTCGTAGACTCGTAGGCTCGTAGGCTCGTTGACTCGTAGACTCGCTGGCTCGTTCGTTACTGCCACCATTTAATGTTAAAGCTTTGTACCCAACATTTTCATATATCTAAATACCTAGGCTGCTTCCCCCATGGAAAGGGAGGTAGCTGAGACAGGACGACACACTCCCCATTCACTCATCCATTAAAACACATTCATTCGCATCTTAGCCCCAAAGGGGAGAAGGGACAGATCCTCACCGCACCACACCACACATGGGTCAACTGCGCAGTGCAACCAGTGACATCCGCTGCAGGACCCGAGAGCAAAGCTGCTTTACCCATGTCACATCATAATAGACGCATCCCCTTACTCTCACCTGACCTGACTTGCTAATCACACCAAATGCGGGAGAGAAGCCCCTCAGGGCTGCGTCATCATTTATTCATTCACAATTTCTCTTCATTTCTGTCACGCACAGCCACTCTTCCTTGCTCAACAGACATCCCTCTCGCATCCAGGGCTCTCTTCACAGTGTAATATATGTAACTCTTAATTCCTGTAATAGGTGAGTCGAATTAATTGAGGAGCAGGAGTTAAAAATGAATACAGGGAGTTGATTTTGATTTATTATCTTCAAAGTCTAAATTGAGCAGCGTATGTATTATACAGGGACTTAATATACTCAGTAAGTCTATTTGGACCCCTCTCCTATTCACTCTCTCCACTACATGCCAGTTCTATGGCCAGTCTCCTTCTGATCTCAGAATCCTACATTCTAGTGTACCAGGGGTCGTGTCACGTGTGTTGAAATGTTCTAGAAGCCTGTGTGTATGTGTGTGTATGGTCACGAGGCACTGTTAGTGGGCTATTTTGCTGGTGAGAGGCATTCTGGAGAGGTGCTAACGTCATTTCCTTTTGGCCCCTAGGTTTGACAATGACCTAACCTCTAGACTATATATGTATGTTGCTGGCTATTATGTATTACGATATTTTAGAGTCCTGACAGATGTACGCACCCTACCCGTATCCCTGACCGCCTTGGAGAGAGTTCCAACATTTGACTAATCCTTCTGCTTACACTGTTAATCTTTTCTCTCCGTTGGCCTCCTTCGATCACAACCTTATCACCTTAACCTGTCCTATCGTTCCGGTACGGCCTGCGGAGCCTCCAAAGAAACGTCGTCTATGGCACGATGGAGCTGCAGACTGGGAGGCCCTGACAGTACTTCTTTGATTTTCCCTGGAATGATTATTGCTTCCATGGCCGGGAGCCATCTGGGTGTGCCTTGCACATTACGGAGGTTATTCTCTCGGGCATGGAAGCATACATTCCATTCTCATATCCTTTGACTAATGCACGAAAGCCTTGGTTTAATTATGCTTGTTCTAATGTCCGCAACAAGGGGAGGGCCTATAAAAGGTACCGGAGCCAACCCACCCCTGAATCACATCTTTTATACGTTTCTGCCTGGAAACTAGCTGTTCTTCGCTCTACCAATAATTTCATCCATTCTAAATGCTCTCAACTCTCTAACTCGAATTCTTCCCGCTCCTTCTGGCACCTTGCCAAAAAACTTTCTAACAATATCTCATCATCCTTCCCACCTCTTTTCTACTCTGTTGGCTCTGTAGCTATTTCTTCTACTGATAAAGCAACTCTACTCGCTCAGACTTTCTCGTCCAATTCCACCTTAGACGATTCCAGTGCTGTTCCTCCATCACTTTCCCCCTCTGACTTCCTCCTGGCTGACATTAAAATTTCTTCAGCTGATGTATTTTCTGCCATTGCTGGCCTCAATACTAATAAGGCATATGGGCCTGATGTTCACAAGAACTGTGCTTCTGTCCTAACACCCTGCCTAGGCAAACTCGTCTTTGTCTATCAACTTCTACCTTTCCTTCTTGCTGGAAGTTTGCTTTCATTCAGCCAGTCCCAAAGAAGGGTGACCATTCCCAACCCTCTAACTATCGCCCAATTGTTTTAACATCCTGTATCTCAAAAGTTCTTGAGTCTATTCTTAACAGAAAAATTTTAAAGCATCTTTCCTATCACAACCTTCTTTCTGATCATCAATATGGGTTCCGTCAGGGACGCTCCACAGGCGATCTTCTCACCTACCTTTCAGACTCCTGGTATCCTCCTTTCGGGAATTTGGTGAAAGCTTTGCCAATGCACTTGATCTCTCAAAGGCTTTCGATCGAGTCTGGCATAAATCTTTAATTTCCAGACTGCTCTCCTACGGTTTCTATCCTTCTATCTGTGCCTTCATCGCTAGCTTCCTTTCTGGACGTTCTATAGCTGCTGTTGTAGACAGCCATCGTTCTTCTAGATCTATTAACAGTGGTGTTCCTCAGGGCTCTGTCCTATCACCAACTCTCTTCGTTTTATACATTAACGACCTGCTAAGCTGTACATCTAACCCAATCCACTCATACGCTGATGACTCCACCCTTCACCTTTCCATTCGGTTCCCGCAACGCCCATCTCAACAGTTCCTTCAACAAACAAGGGATGAGGCTATGGCACACCTAATGTCTGACTTGGCTCGTATCTCTTACTGGGGTAAAAATAATCTGGTTTTTAACGCATCAAAGACACAGTTTTTGCACCTATCAACCCGACAAAATCTTCCACAAGTATACCCATTAATGTTTAATAATAGCTTAATCCTGCATCATCCTTGAACATGCTTGGGGTTTCATTTACCCGGGACTTATCTTGGAAAGATCATATTACATCTCGTGTAAAATCTGCTTCCAAGAGGTTGAGTGTGCTAAGCCGACTCCGTTCCTTCTTTATCCCTGCACAATTGTTGACTCTGTACAGGGGTTTTATTCGCCCCTGCGTGGAGTACAACTCTCATGTGTGGAGAGTCTCCCCACATACAGCTCTTCTCAATAGGGTGGAGTCAAAGGCTTTTCGTCACATTAAGTCTACTCCTCTTACTGATTCCCTTCAATCTCTGTCTCTTCGCCCTACTGTTGCATCTTTATCTCTTTTCTATCGCTGCTTCAATGGTACTGCTCCTTTGAACTGTCTTCATGCATTCCTCCACCTCTGCGACGGATGCGTAGCACCCGTTTAGCAGCAAATTCTTATCCCTTTTCTGTCCAGCTCTCTAATGGAAGAGTGAACTGTTACTCCCAGTTCTTCATTTATGCACCAGGTCAGCTCTGGAACTGTTTCCTTCTGTCTGTATTTCTTGCTTCCTATGATCTCCAGTCTTTCGAACGCAGTGTGTCCAGGCATCTCGAAATGATCGGATATATAATTTGGCTCTCTTGTATTTTGTTTTTCTCTTGGAAGGAACAGTTTTGCGGGTTCGTTGCCACTGGTTCGTTCTTCCTCACATAAAAAAAGATATGTATATTATTGACAAAATGGTAATACATAGATGTACTAAAATATACAATTTATAATCAATTTTGGGTCCCTCATATACGCACTTTTGTTGTTCGATAGGTTTTAAAAAACCGTTCTAAGATAACTTTGTTTTTAACTTTTCGATTACTATTGTCTTTCTTTTTTAAAATAAATCTTAACCGTGTCTTTAAGAATAAAAAGTAGTGATAGTTTTGAACTAGTTACTTCTGATACTTTCTGTTTGGGAGTAGGTCAAAACTATCAATGAGTGATGACTGTATAAAATTATTTTGGGGCGACATCGCTAAATATGCAATCTCCACAAATGTACTCATAATTAATTTACTCATATTTGATTACAAAACTCAGAAAACATTTCTGAGCGAGAAAAAAATCACATTTAAGAAATTACAAAAAAAAAAAAAAATCGAGTGACAGAAAGCTAGCGTCTGTTGGTTTAAGAAGAGTATGATGTGGGGGTCAGAGAACCAAGCGAGAAACCGAATGATTATTCTTTTTTATCTGCAGTAAAAGGATTTTAAAATAAGATCAAGCGTCCTGAGTGAATGTACAAAAAAAAAAAAAAATATATGCACATTATGAAGTTTCGTGTTATCATAAGCTATATTTACTTAGGTAAAAATCTCTCAAAACTGTAACTTCTCGAGAGAAAGAATATTGATCAGATCCGAGTCTCAACTAAAATTTTAAACGAAATGTGTAACGACAAACATAATACCGAGAATTATAACTAATTACTGTCTATAAATGTATTCCTCATCTCTGTCGACAAATGACAGATAAGAAATTGCAGGTTGAACGGACACTGAATGAATCCTGCATTAAATTCGTCCTGAGATTTTTTGGATATTTTCGTTAGGAACAGGGTCATTTGTGACATTTTTCTTTAATAGAGATAACTTCAGACAAAACACTGGTCAAGCTGTCTTTTTACAGTAAAAGGATTCCTTCTAGGAATAACTGAAAACTATTTTACTTAAGTGATCCTAGAATCCACATAATTAACTGCGAGAACACTGAATATGTAACTTCGTCAAATCTGCTCTAAATTAGCTTGGAAACACTCTCAATTGTACCTAAAACTCGGGAATCATTTCCAAGGGTTAGGGAATTCAGTCTGGGAAATAAAAATCAGAAAGAAGGTTGAATGAGGTAACACTTAGGATGAAATTTATTGACTGTTTAAGAAGGCTGGCATTTAAAGGGTTCAAGCCCAAAGACTCGTATGATAGACAAAACGGATATTATTATCTGTATAAATAAGGATTTAGAATGCCATCTTGAGCCTAGAGCAAATTGTACAGTGGAATATTTTCTCAACAAGGCTATATGTCGTTTAAAAGAAAATTGTACAGGGGAAAAGTTAATACATAGCAGTAATGAGGTATACAATTTATAAACAATACTTGGTTCCTCATATAAGTAGTTTTACCATTAGAGATGGGTTTTAAAAATTCAGTTTCCCGGTGCGCCGACATGAAAGATTGATCCTCTCGTTTTGAGATTAACTGGGTTTTTACTTTTCGATATTTTTTTTTTCTTTCAAATCATCGTATCATCAAGAACGGAAAATAGTGCCAATTGTGAGTTACGGATGATAACACCCACATTTGGGCTAGGGCAAAACTATTTTACTGAGTGATGTCTGTATAATCTTATTTTTGGGCGAAATCGCTAAATATGCAACTTCCACAAATGTACTAATAATTGATTAAGATACACTCTGATCTGATTACAAAACTCAGAAGACATTTCTGAGCGTGAAAAAAAAAAAAGGAAATATAGCAAAAAATCTGTTCATACAAATAGAGCTGGCGCCTGGGCGTTTCAGAAGAATAAGTTTAAACTAAGGTTGGGGTTAGAAATCCAAGAGGGAAACTTCGAAAGATTATTTTTTTAATTTGCAGTATAAGAACATTAAAATTAGATCAAGCCTATTGATTGAATGTAAAAAACAAATATTTGCACATTATGATGGTTCTTGTGAGATAATCCACATTTCTTTAGGTAAAATATCTCAAAACTGTGATACCTCGTGAGAGGGAATATTGATGAGCTTCCGGCTCTCAAGTACAAGCACTATCACAATAGCGAAGAATATAATTATCCTTTATAACCCCATTCCTCATCTCCGTAGACAAATAGTGCATGACAGCTACAAAAAACCCAGATTGAAGAAACAGTGAATGAACTGTATTAAGGTCGTCTTGCGATTGAATATTTAAGTTAGGAATGTCATTTGTGACTGTTTTCATTTGTAGTGGTAACTTCTGATAAAAAAATGGCCGTTGTTTTATTACGGTTAAGGAAAGGTATTTTACCTGCTTGATCGTTAAAGCCACATAATTGGCAGAGAGAACACCAAATATGTAACTTCCACAAATCTGCACTAAATTCGCTTGGAAACACTCTCAATTGTATCTAAAGTCTAGAAAACATTTCCAAGGGGAGAAAATTCCGTCTCGAAAATAAAAATCAGGAGACTAAATGAGGTAACACGGATGAAATTGACTAACGGGTAAAGAAGCCTGGCATTTGAGGGGTTCAAGTCCAGAGACTTTCGTATGATCAGAGATGTGTAAAGAACTTGGAAATTTAGAGAAAACAGATATTATTATCTGTAAAACATGGGATTCAAAATGGCATCTTGAGCCTCCTGCTCAAATTGAAAAGTAAATATTTTCCCGGTATGACTTTTCGTGTGATAGCATTATCCATATTTACCAAGGAGAAATGAGTCCGAGAGGCAATAGGTCGTTTAAAAGATAATTGTTTCGGTATTATCAGATCAATATTATTGGGAAAATGGTAATACATAGCCGTACTTAGATATACAGTTTATAAACACTACATGGTTCCTCATACACACAGTTTTATCATTCGAGATGGGTTTCAGAAATTCAGTTTCCCGGATCATCGAAAGGAAATGTTGATTCGTTCTTAGATTAACTGGATTTATATTTCTCGATCAGTCAGTTCTTTACATATTTTTTATATTTATCTTCGCCGCGAGTTCATGGATAAAAGGTAGTTCCAATTTTGAACTAGTTACGTCTGATAGCATCGGCTTTTTGGTTGTCAATATTATTTTAATACGGATGGCTGTATTAACTTATTATTGGGCGAAATCGCTAAATATGCAACTTCCTCAGTTCTACTCATAACCGATTAAGATACACTAATAATGGATTACAAAACGCAAAAGAGATTTTTGAGCGTGAAAAAATCCCATTTATGAAATAGAACAAAAAATCGATTACACATAAAGATAGCCGAGGCCTGGGAGTTTAAGAAGAATGTTTCAACTGAGAAACTTCGAGTGATTATTCTTTTTCATGTGCAGTAGGACTTAAAATTAGATCCGTCCTGTGTGAATATATATATATATATATATATATATATATATATATATATATATATATATATATATATATATATGCACATTATGAAGCTTTGTGTTACATCATCTTACATTTACTTAGGTAAAATCTCTCAAAACTGTGATACCTCGTGAGAAGGAATATTTATAAGCTTCCAAGTCTCAATTAAAATTTTAAACGAAATATATGATTAGTTATCATTTATAAATTTATTCCTCATCTCCATAGACAAATAGTGCATGACAGCTACAAAAAATGCTGTTGAAGAAACACAACTGTCTTGAGATTGTTTGGATTTTTACATTAGGCATAGGGTCATTGGTAACTTCTTTCGTTTTTAATGGTAACACACACACACACACACACACACACATATATATATATATATATATATATATATATATATATATATATATATATATGACAAAGATGTTTTGTTACTGTTAAGCGTGCCCTTTAGGAATAATTCAAATCTATTTTACCTGCGTGATCCAAAAGCCACATAACTGGCGGGGAAAACACTAGATATGTAACTTCCAGAAATCTGCTCTAAATTTGCTTGGAGTCACTCTCAATTGTATCTAAAATCTAGAAAACATTTCCAGGGGTGATAAAATTCCGTCTCGGAAAGAAAAATCTGTAGGAGTTCTAAATGAGGTAACACGTAGGATGAAACTGACTAACGGGTAAAGAAGGCTGCCATTTCAGGGGTGCAAGCCCAAAGAGTTTCTTTTAATTCTAGTCGTGGAAACATCTTGGAAATTTAGAGACAAAACAGATATTATTGTCTGTATAAGTAGGGATTCAGAATGGAAACCAGCCTCCTGAGCAAATTAAAAAGTGGAATATTTTCCTAGCATGATTTATCGTGTGATATCATTTTCCTTATTTAATAAGGAGAAATCAGTCCGAGAGGCAATATGTCATTTACGGGAAAAATTTTTACGTATTAATTATCTGATGTATGTTATTGGGGGAATTATAATACATAGAGGTACTGAGACATACAATTTATAAACAATATTCGGTTCCTCATATACGTTGTTCATGTTTGGTTTTAAGAAATCGTTTTGAGATTAACTGGATCTTTTTATTTTCGATGAGTATTGAATCCATTTTTTAAAATCCATTTTAGCCGTGTTTTCAAGAAGAAAAAGTACTGCAAATTGTGAACTAGTAACTTCTGATAGCATCAGCTTTGGGGGTAAGACGAAACTATTTTACTGAGTGATGATTGTAAAAACTAATTTTTGAACGAAATCGCTAAATATGCAACGTCCACAAATGTACTCATAAGTGATTAAGATACTCTCTAATCTGATTACAAAACTCAAAGACATTTCTGAGTGAAATAAAATCACATTTAAGAATTTGAAAAAAAAAAATCAATTGACACGTTAAGAGAGCTGGCGCACGAGGGTTTAAGAATAATAACTTTCATGTGATGTGGGGGCCAGAGAAGCAAGCGAGAAACTTCGAATGATTATTCTTTTTTATTTGCAGATGAAGGACTTTATAAGTAGATCATGTTTCCTGAGCGAGTAAAAAAAAAAATATTTGTACATTATGAAGGTTCATATTACACCATAAGCCATATTTAATTAGGCAAAATCTCTCAAAACTGAGATACATCGTGAGATGGAATATTGATGAACTTCCGAGTCTCACCTAAATTTTTACACAAGATAAGAAATCAGTCACAGTAGCGAGATATATAATTAATTACCATTTATAACTCTATTCCTATCCGTAGACAAAGAGTGCATGATAGCTAAAAAAAAAAAAAAAAATGCAGGCTGTTGGAACACTGAATGAATCCTGTATTAAGGTCGTCTTGAGATTGTTTGAATTTTAACGTTTGGAATAGGGTCACGTGACTTTTTTTCGTTTATAGTGGTAACTTAAAAAAAAATGGTTTAGCAACCCCTTTACAAATAATTCAAAACTAGTTTACTTGAGTAATCGTAAAAACTACATTATTGGCGGCGAAAACAATATGTAACAGACAAATCAGCTCCAAATTAGCTTGGGAACACTCTCAATTGTATTTATAATTCAGAAAACATTTCTAGGGGAGAGAACATTCCTTTTCGGAAATAAAAATAATTAAGAAGACTAAATGAGGTAACAAGTAGGATGACACTGATCGACGGGTAAAGAAGGCTGGAATTTGAGTTTAGCCCAAAGAGTTTCGAATAATTGATGTCCTGTAAACAACTTGGAAAGTAAGAGAAAACGGACATTATTATCCGAACAATGATTTTGCTTTTTAGGCTCAAACTTTGGGTAAGATGCGGCACCAGTAAATATCATCCAATTCAACTAAAATTTGGTGTCTCAAGAGTTTACACCTAAACTCACTATATACACTTCCAGCAAACAAAATATTCCAGAATTAATTTTCCCCCCTTTAGTAATAAGGGCCAAACTGATAATAATAATTTTCAGCTTGAAAAATTTGCTTCGGCTGCGGAACTTCGTTCCTGTTGATATAAAATGGTGCATACAAATCTTCATGCTTATTAGATAATTTTTACAGATGTCGATTCATATTCAAAATTATACTGTTATGGCGTAATGTTCAAATGCCATTAGGTTATCTTGGTTTCCCTCTTTGCAGAATAATAGCCCCTCACAGGGGAGGGGGGGTTTCATTGGAGCCCAGCTCCCGCTCATTGTTGTTTAGTTTTATGGCTTGTAATTGCCGTATCTATCTATCTGTCTGTCTATATCTATATCTATATCTATCTATCTATCTATATTCTCTCTCTCTCTCTCTCTCTCTCTCTCTCTCTCTCTCTCTCTATATATATATATATATATATATATATATATATATATATATATATATATATATATATATATATGGCAGTGCGGAAAAGATGGAGAGCGAGAGACTGACAAGGAGAGTGAGGTGGAGGGGGGAGAGGGAGGGGGAAGCCAAAAATGAGATGGAGGGATGGAGTGCAGAGATATATATATATATATATATATATATATATATATATATATATATATATATATATATATATATATATATATCAGCCGTGGCTCAGTGGGTTAGAGCGCTCCGCTCTGACCAAAGGGTCAGAGGATCGAATCCACCCAAGAGTCATTGGTAGACATCAGGAAAGGCATCCGGTCATAAAATAGTACATGCTCCAATCCAAACTCCTCTACCCAGGGGCAACGCCTTAGCCCTTCGGGGATACCTGACGTGAAACCAAATTATATATATATATATATATATATATATATATATATATATATATATATATATCATCATCCGGACCTCCTTTCCCACCCAAGGGCAGGGTGAGGAGTAGCAATGTCCAGACAGCACAAACTTGCCCAATCCAAATAGGTCACACTTTCATTCACTCATCATTGCAGCCCCCGGAATCCTGGCTCTACCGGATACTCCAAAAACATTTACCACATTCTGCAGCTTCACTCAAACGTATCCAATTGAGTCAATCCGGACGCTGCCATACGCACAAGGGGTGCCAAAATCCCTAATCAAATTCATCCAGCCAGCTCGATCTCTTGTCAGCTCCCTAGCCTCAGCGACTTCCAAACCTCTCTTCCTCAAACACTCATCCACTATATCTCTCCACCTTCTCCTTGACCTACCTCGCCTTCTCCCTCCTTCAAATTAGCTCAGGTATACCTTTTTCACCATTCTCTTCTTATCTATTCCACATGACCTTACCAACTGAGGACACTCTTCAATTCTGGTGTCCACCGTCTTCCTCACTCCACACCTTTCACGAATCACATTATTTCGTATCCTATCCACATACATTCCTCACCAGTCCCAGCTCCACTGCTTTTACTCTTTTTATTTTCATGCCACACCATAGACTCACACCCATATGTTGAAGTTGGCACTAACACTTCCTCATGTAAGCCTCGTGCAGCTGCAACACACAAGCCTCTGTTCCTTATCAAGGCCTTCATTGCACCAGCTACTTTTCTTTGTGTTACTCTACTTTCAACTTCTTTTACACATTTTCCTCTCTTCTATTACTGAACCCAAGTATTTGAACTCACCAATTCCAGTCTCTCTCCATTCACTGTGACATCACACTGGGAGTCACCTTCTCTCAGTAACCATCACTTTACTCTTTACATTTACTCTCAAGGCATGACGCTCACAGACATCAGCAAAACTCTGCACTAGCCTAGCAAGTTCTAGTCCGGTACTTGCAAGCAGTACTGCATCGTCAGCATACAACAAATTTGAGATATTCCATCTATCACCATTCATTACCAACGCAATCCCTCTCTCCACTACTCGTGTTTTTACTTCTCTCATCACCCCATCCATATATATTGAACAACCATGGGGACATCACACAACCTTGTTGCACGGCCACACCGGTCGTGAACTTAGATGATCATTAACCCTTACACATGCTTCGCTAACATCATAAAAACTCTTGACAGCACCTAGCAGCTTACCATTTACACCATACATGCACAAAACTTTCCACAATCCCTCTCTGTTTACTTTGCTTTTTCCAGATCCATGAATGCCATAAACACCTTATGATCCTTCTCACAAGCCTTCTCTGCTATGTCTGCAAATACTTGATCCACATATCCTCTGCCACTCCCAAAGCCATCCTGTTCTTCACACACTAGGACTTCTGATATCTTACTTTATAATAATTCTTCCATATACCTTCCCTACCACACTCAATAAACTTATGCCAAGATTATTCTTGCATTCACATAGCTCACCTTTATTATTGTACAGGGGTACAATCACAGCCTTTTTCCACTATGCAGGCACAGTTTCACTCATCCATGCCTTCTTACATATCTCCAACAAGCACTTCATTCCACTCTGTCCACTACACTTAAGCATCAACCCCATCTGCTTCCCCATTTTTCATCTGTTTCACAGCGCTCTTTACCTGTGTTAATGTTACGTCTCCTGGCACTGCATTCCTTCTCTGCACACCGTCATAACCAGTCATGTTTACAGCCGCTCTGCTCTCTCTGTTCCCTTTCATCAGGTTTTCAAAATATTCTTTCCATCTGGTCCTTACTTTATCTCCATGGGTTAGTAACCTACCACTTGCATCCTTCACACCATCACAATTCTTTCCTCTTTCTCTTCTATATTTCCGCACCTTTTTCCAGAATAATTTCCTATTTTCATAGTTCGCATTCATTTTTCTTCCCAGATCATCATTTACCTCCTTCTTTTTCCTCTTCACTAGTCTCTTTACGTGCTTCTTGCTCTCGATATATTCAATTATTTCAACTGAACCCCTATCCTGTAACCACTTTAGCCACTTCTTCCTCATTTCCTCCACTGCTGTCTTAACCTCCTCATCCCACCGTGCCGTACCCTTCTTTTTTGTTGATACTCTTGCCAATTGAAAGGGGAAGTGCTTGTGTGGTCCCGTTATATAAAGGCAAGGGTGATAAGTATGGATGTACTAGCTTTAGGGGTATAAGTCTCTTCAGTGTTGTAGGTAAGGTGTATGGTAGAGTGTTAATTATGAGAGTTAGAGGGGGTACAGATTGAGTGATTGGTGATGAGCAGTGTGGCTTTAGGAGAGGGAGAGGATGCGTGGATCATGTGTTTGCTGTGAGACAATTGTGAAAAGTATTTAGCGAAAGGCAAGGATGTGTTTTGGGCATTCATGGATTTAGAGAAAGCGTATGATAGAATTGATAGGGAGGCTTTGTGGACTGTTTTAAAATTGTATGGACGATGTTACTAAAACGGGTGAAAAGTTTTTACGTAAATAGTAGAACTGGTGTAATAGTGGGAAATGCTGTGAGTGATTGGTTTCCTGTGAGTGGGGCTGCGACAGGGATGTATGATGTCTCCTTCGTTTAATATTTACATGGATGGTGTTGTAAGGGAGATGAATGCAAGAGTTATAGGTAGAGGTCTGAGTCTGGTGATTGTTGATGGTGGAGAGTGGAATTTGAATCAGCTGCTGTTTGCAGATACTGCATTGGTGGCTGATTTAGAGGAGAGATTGGGACAGTTGGTAGAGGATTTTGGAAGGGTGTGTGATAGGAGGAAATTGAAAGTAAATGAGAATAACAGTAAAGTGATGAAGAGTACGAGGTTGGTAGATGGTAGGGGGTTGAATATAGTTTTGAATGGTGAGTTGCTTGAGGAGGTAGTGTTTTAAATATTTAGGGTCACGTTCCTGTGGATGGAAGAATAGATGCAGTAGTGAAGTTTAGAATGAATGAAGTAGGAAAGGTGATGGGAGGAATGAAAAAGGTGTTTAGATGTCGTTCGCTTAGAATGGATGTAAAGAGGAGGCTGTATGAGGGTGTTGTGGTACCGACTGCGTTATATGAGGCTGAAACATGGAATATGGGTGTAGCAGAGAGGAAAAGTTTGAATGTAATGGAGATGATGTGTCTGAGGAGTATGTGTGGAGTGACACGTATGGATCGAGTGCGAAATGATGAAGTGCGAAGGAGAACTGGAGTTGTTTGGGAGATGGCTGATAGAGTTAAGCAGAGGGTGTTGCGATGGTTTGGGCATATGGATAATGAGCGTTTGGTGAAAAAGATAACTAGATCTCATGTGAGAGGTGTAAGGCTGAAAGGGAGACCACGAATAGGATGGATGGACTGTGTGAAGAGAGCGCTAGATGTGAAAGGGATGTCTTTTGGGCAAGGAAGAGTGGCTGTGCATGACAGAATTAAATGGAGAGAAATTGTGAATGAATAAATGATGAGGCAGCCCTGAGGGGATATTATTCCGCATTTGGTCTGATCAACTAGTCAGGTCAGGTGTGGGTAAGGGGATGGGTCTATTATGATGTGGCAGTACATGCTCTCCAGTACAAATTTCTCTATCTTCACCAAACTACATGCACAGTACACACTACACTTCCTATTCAAAATTCACCAAAAATGGCGTCGATTTATCAAGCCTCGGAGTCCCCAGGGGGGGGGACCATAAATGACCCACCATCTGCCCCTCTCCTGGTGACGACTCAAGGTGCCTGGAACCACTGTCTGACTCTCTTCTTCTTCATTTCTGCAACATTCGCGGCCTTTCCTCTAACTTTCGCTCTGTTGAGCACCACCTCTCCTCCTGTAAACCTCACCTTCTTTTTCTAACGGAGACAGCTGTCTGAGGCGACTGACAGCAAACCCTTTTCTGTATCCTACTTCCTCTATACTCATTTCAAAGCCAAAGGTGGCTGTTGTGTATATATATGCAACAACTTATCTTGCTCTCGTGTTCCTGAACTTGATTCTTCTGAATTCTCCACACTCTGGCTTCGGCTTTCCTGTCATTCTCTGACTAAATATATGTGCTGCTTACTTATCTCCTAATTCTACTATCAAAAATTCTTCGACTATCTTACTTCTACAATGAAACACATTCTATCCATTTCTCCTTTCTCTGAAATCTCCATTCTTGGAGATTTCAATGTTCACCACCACCTTTGGCTCTCCTCTCCTTTCACGGATCCACCTGGTGATCAAGCCTACATCTTTTCTATCCTTAATGACCTGGAGCAGCTTGTACAGCACCCTACCCGTATCCCTGACCGCCTTGGAGAGCGCTCCAACATCCTTGACCTCTTCCTCACAATTAATCCTTCTGCTTACTCTGTTAATCTTTTCTCTCCGTTGGGCTCCTCCAATCACAACCTTATTACCTTAACCTGTCCTATCACTCCGGTACGGCCTGTGGACCCTCCAGGGAAACGTCATCTGTGGCATTTTGGAGCCGCGGACTGGGAGGCCCTGACAGTACTTCTTTGATTTTCCCTGGAATGATTATTGCTTCCATGGCCGTGAGCCATCTGAGTGTGCCTTGCGCATTACGGAGGTTATTCTCTCGGGCATGGAAGCATACATTCCTTTCTCATATCCTTTGACTAACACAAGAAAGCCTTGGTTTAATCACGCTTGTTCTAATGCTGTCCGCAACAAGGAGAGGGCCTACAAAAGGTACCGGAGCCAACCCACCCCTGAATCACATCATTTTTACATTTCTGCCCGGAATCGTGCTGTCTGTTCTTCGCTCTACTAAAAATAATTTCATCCATACTAAATGCTCTCAACTCTCCAACTCGAATTCTTCCCACTCCTTCTGGCACCTTGCCAAAAATCTTTCTAACAACTTTACCTCATCATCCTTCCCTCCTCTTTTCTACTCTGATGGTTCTGTAGCTATTTCTTCTACTGATAAAGCAGATCTCTTCGCACAGACTTTCTCCTCCAATTCCACCTTAGACGATTCCGGTGCTGTTCCTCCATCACTTCCCCCCTCTGACTTCCTCATGGCTGACATTAAAATTTCTTCAGTTGTATTTTCTGCCATCACTGGCCTCAGTACTAACAAGGCATATGGGCCTGATGGGGTCCCTCCTGTTGTTCTCAAGAACTGTGCTTCTGTGCTTACACCCTGCCTAGGCAAACTCTTTCGCCTTTGTTAACTTGTACCTTTCCTTCTTGCTGGAAGTTTGCTCTCATTCAGCCAGTCCCAAAGAAGGGTGACCATTCCCAACCCTCCAACTATCGTCCAATTGCTTTAACGTCCTGCATTTCAAAAGTTTTCCAGTCAATTCTTAATAGAAAAATTTTAAGGCATCTTTCCTATCACAACCTTCTTTCCGATCGTCAGTATGGGTTCCGTCAGGGACGCTCCACTGGCGATCTTCTCTGCTACCTTTCAGACTCCTGGTCATCCTCCTTTCGGGACTGTGGTGAAAGCTTTGCCATTGCACTTGACATCTCAAAGGCTTTCGATCGAGTCTGGCATAAATCTTTAATTTCCAAACTGCCATCCTACGGTTTCTATCCTTCTATCTGTGCCTTCATCACTAGCTTCCTTTCTGGTCGTTCTATAGCCGCTGTTGTAGACGGCCATCGTTCTTCTCCTAGATCTATCAACAGTGGTGTTCCTCAGGGCTCTGTCCTATCACCAACTCTCTTCCTTTTATTCATCAATGATCTAAGCTGTACATCTAACCCTATCCACTCATACGCTGATGACTCCACCCTTCACCTTTCCATTCGGTTCCCGCAACGCCCATCTCAACAGTTACTTCAACAAACAAGGGATGAGGCTATGGCACACCTAATGTCTGACTTGGCTCGTATCTCTGACTGGGGTAAAAATAATATGGTTGTCTTTAATGCATCTAAGACTTAGTTCTTACACCTATCAACCCGACAAAATCTTCCACAGTTATACCTACTAATGTTTAATAATATTCAGCTTAATCCTGCATCATCCTTGAACATGCTTGGGGTTTCATTTACTCGGGACTTATCTTGGAAAGATCATATTACATCTCTTGTAAAATCTGCTTTCAAGAGATTGGGTGTGCTAAGCCGACTCCGCTCTTTCTTTACCCCTGCACAATTGTTGACTCTATACAGGGGTTTTATCCGCCCCTGTGTGGAGTACAACTCTCATGTGTGGGGAGGCTCCCCACATACAGCTCTTCTCAATAGGGTGGAGTCAAAGACCTTTCGTCTCATTAACTCTCCTCCTCTTACTGACTCCCTTCAACCTCTGTCTCTTCACGCACTGTTGCATCTTTATCTCTTTTCTATCGTTACTTTAATGGTCACTGCTCCTCTGAACTATCTGCTTGCATTCCTCCACCTCTACGACGGGCGCGTAGCACCCGTCTGGCAGCAAACTCTCATCCCTTTTCTGTCCAGTTCTCTAATGCAACAGGTCAGCTCTGGAACTGTCTCCCTCTGTCTGTATTTCCTGCTGTCTTTCAAACGCAGTGTCCAGGCATCTCAAAATGATCGGATCTTGAATTTGGCTCTATATTGTGTTTTGTTTTTCTCTTGGAGGGAACTGTTACTGCGGGCTTATTGCCTTTGGTTACTTGTTCCTCGCATAAAAAAAAAAAAAAAAAAAAAAAAAAAAAAAAAAAAAACTCTGCTGTCGGGCCCTGCTGCCGATGTCACTGATCGTATTGCGCAGTTGACCCTTGTGCGGTGTGGTGCGGTAAGGATCTGTCCCTTCTCCCCTTTGGAGCTAAGATGCGAATGAATGTGCTTAAATGGATGAGTAAATGCGGAGTATGTCGTCCTGTCTCGACTACCTCCCTTTCCTTGGGGGAAGGAGCCTAGGTATATAGATAGATAGACTCTTGCCACACCACACACCACTTTAGCATTCCTAAATAAGCAATCCCTATATGCATTCCATAAGCTGTCCAGATCCAATTCATTCCAGTTCACTGATTCTAACTCGTCCTCTTCTTTGGTCTTGTTATCATCTGCCATTTCTTTGATCCTCAGCTTCTCAACTTTCAGTCTTTCTCCCTGACTGCTCCTCTCTTTCTTGATCCACCTCACTCCTCTCACCTCGATTTTGCATACCATGATCATATGATCTGACATACCTCCACATCGTCCTCTCACAGCCCTCGTATCAAACACCATTCCTATCATTGACCTCTCTACGAGCACGTAATCAGGCTTCTTTCAACACGATTCCCGTTTCCTCTATACCCTGTATATTAATGTGTATCTTTGTGTTTGAAATACGAATTACAATTGCACAACCTTTTCTCCTGACACATATCCTTTATTCATTTTTTACTTTAGTATGTACGGAAAGCATATTATTCCACACAGACTTCAACATTCCAACAGCTCGCCAAGCCTGTCTAATCCTCTCCTCAATTTCATTGTTTAATGATCCATTAGATGATACAATCGTTCCCAGATATTTAAAATTTTCTATACTCTTCAACACATTATTCCCGATTACACAATTCATTTGGTCCTCCACGTTCACATTAATAAGTGGGATTGGTAATAAATTATGGAAAGCCATAATTTATTACCAATCCCACTTTTTCTCCTTCCTAAACCAAACAATCAAGCACCCTCTGCATCTCGCAAATACTTACGCAGATCATTACAATATCATCAGCATAGTCCAAATCCATCAGCCTCTCATTTTCTTTCAAGTTAATTCCTGCACACACACACACACACACACACACACACACATATATATATATATATATATATATATATATATATATATATATATATATATATATATATATATATATATATATATATATAACAACAAAACATTCAGGACTCATAAGGATAATGTAATGGCAAAAACAGGATAAATATATGGTTAACTGCAATAGCCTCTATTAACACGAAATTAGCAAGAGTAAATTTATCTGTCAGCCCTGATAAAATGAAAATACACTGGATAATGCTCAGTTAATGCAAGATAAATTATTACAGATAAACTATTATTAATAATAGGCTAACATAAAACCTTACATTAATCACAAAAACCCTACTAGGCCTAAGAATTAACACCTTATGCTACACAGTACAAGAAAAAATGCAATAGCAGTTATACTCAAATTACACAGCTGCTAGATGGCTGGAGACTTCCTGAGCACTCACAATAATAACAACTGTACAGGGGAGGACAGAGATATGAGCAAAATGAGGAGTAGATCTAAGTGGCAATTAATGTAGAGACTGAGCTCATTATATAGGGGCCGGCAGAGCTTGATACAACTTGTAAGAAGGACGCGCAAATGAAGCCAGAGGGGACAAGGAGTTGACACTCCTGCTCTGAACAACAGAAAGAACGACTTACTCTACTATAAGGGAGGAGGCGGGAAGTGAGGTAGAACACGCTCGTGATCAAACATGCAGCATACTGTACGTTAGAATTACACAAAGGATGATGAAATCATAGGCTATGTAACACCTCCCCACAAAGAAAAAGAAATTTACAAAGGAAATTTCTTATTATTCTAAAACAATCTTTCTAAAGTCTAGAGAAGCAATCTGCAATAACATTTTCTTTCCACTTGACAAGTATCTCTAATGAATACTCCTGAAGAAGTAGACTCCATCTTGTCAATCTCTGATTTTTATCTTTAAACTTACTAAGGAATTTCATTGGCTTATGATCGGTATAAATGACTATGGGGTCAAAACCAGAACACAAATAAAATGAAAAATACTGTAAACCCAAAATCAAGGCCAAAAGCTCTTTCTCAATAGTTGAGTAGTTCTTTTGAGGTGGAGTGAACTTACTGTAATAAGATACAGGGTGTTCAATACCCTGATCATCCTCTTGCGCAAAACAGCCCCAGCTCCTGTATCACTTGCGTCAACAGCCATCTTAAAAGGCTTAGCAAAATTTGGAGTAGCGAGCACTGGCTGACAATAGAATAGCTTTAAGTTTGCTGAAAGAGGATTCACAGTTATCGGTCCAGACAAATTTAACTCCCTTTTTCGGTAGGTCTGTAAGTGGTGATACAAGAATTGAAAAGTTAAGAACAAATCTCCTGTAATAACCTACCATTCCCAAAAATCTTTGTAGCTCTTTCCTACTTTTAGGTCTGGGAAGATCACTTATAACCTGAACCTTACCTCCTGGTGGTGCAACATGTCCATCACCAATTACATACCCAAGGTACTGAACTTTAGCTTGACCAAACTCACACTTTGATAGATTAGCTACAAGATTAGCCTAAACGAAACGCTCAAGAAATTTACTGACATGGCATAGGTGATCTTTCCAGTTGTCACTGAAGATTAATACATCATCAATATAAACAACACACCCTGCCAAACCCTCTGTTACAACATTCATGAGCTTCTGAAATATGGCTGGTGCATTCTTCATACCATATGGCATTACAGAACATGCAAAAGTCTTTCCTAGTGTTACAAAACATGAGATCTCCCTAGCACGTTCAGTCATAAGTACTTGCCAGTATCCCTTTAACAAATCAAACTTACTTATGTACCTACCCTTTCCGATCTTGTCTATGCAATCTTCCACGCGAGGGAGAGGGTAAGTGTCTGTTTTGGTTATCTGATTAACACGTCTGTAGTCGATGCAAAGCCGCTGTGACCCACCTGGCTTAGGGACTAGAGTGACAGGAGAACTCCACTCGCTCTGACAGGGCTCAATCATCTTGTGGTCCAACAGGTAGCCAAGCTCCTTCTGAATGAGAGGAACTTTCACTGGGTTCACACGGTAAGGAGGCAGTTTAATTGGCTTTGCGTCTCCAACATCGACATCATGCATCAACACAGTGGTTCTTCCTGGAGTGGCACGGAACACTTGCGGGTACTCTTGCAGTAATGCCGAAAACTCTTGCTCTTCCTCGGGAGCTAGATGAGAAAGCTTAGTCTGGAGATCATTCATGAAATCAGGATTCTTCCCCAAACTATCACTCAGGCTCATGCTGCATGGGAGAACCACTTGCAGACTCGGGTGGAACAGCTACAGTGCAGACTGGGTTATTTTCGTCCCGCCTGTGATATAACTTTAGCATGTTGATGTGACAAAGTTGCTTGTTCTTTCTACGATCTGGTGTGGCGATGACATAGTTATCACTGAGTTTCTTCTCCACAAAATAAGGACCACTAAACTTGGCTTGAAAAGGTTGCCCATGCACCGGTAGCAGAATCAAAACCTGATCTCCTGGCTGAAAGTGGCTTAACCTGGACTTCTTATCATACCAAGTCTTCATCTCCTGAGCAGCTCCTAAATTCTCTCTCGCCAGCTGTAAAGCAGTGGACAGCCGTTCTTTGAACTTCATCACATACTCCAGCAGGTTGACGTCATCTGCCTCCGACAGCCAGCATTCCTTGAGGAGCTGAAGGGGTCCTCTTCATGGCCAAACAGTAGTTCAAAAGGTGAGAAGCTCAGTGATTCATTTGGAGATTCTCTTGCGGCAAATACAACAAATGGAAGACCTTTATCCCAGTCTTTCTGATTTTCCAAACAGTATTTCTTGAGCATCGATTTGAGTGTTTGATGATATCTCTCCAACGCTCCTTGAGTCTGGGGATGGTAAGCTGAAGACGTGATCTGGGTGATGCCCAACTCTTTTAGAGACTGCTTGAAAACATTTGACATGAAATTACTTCCCCGGTCTGACTGTACCTCCTTGGGTAGACTAAACTTTGTGAAGAACCCTAGCATTTCCTTAACCACGTTCTTTGCTGAGATATTTCTAAGTGGAATGGCTTCAGGATAACGAGTAACCATATCAATCAGGGTCAACACATAAGAAAATCCCGAAGAAGTCTTAGGAAGAGGGCCAAAATATCCACCAACACACGGGTGAAAGGAGCCTCAAAAGGAGGAATGGGAACTAGAGGTGCAACCTTTTCGGTCTGATTACACTTCCCCACAACTTGACAGGTAACAAGACTTACAATACCAGGAAACATCCCTGAAGATACCTGGCCAGTAGAAGTGTTTCAAAATGCGTGCCACAGTCTTCCTCACTCCAAGGTGTCCTGCCAAACTGGAATCATGAGCCACTCTAATGATATCCTGCCTACAAACACGAGGGATGACAACTTGATGTACAACCTCCCATTCACAGTCGGCTGATGCTGTTGGTGGTCTCCACTTCCTCATAAGTACTCCTGACTTTATATAATAACAAGTAGAAGCACCAGCTGACTCTTCCTCACTGCAAGCAGAGTTAGCTAGACCTTTCAACTCAGGGTCAGCGACCTGCAACTCAACCAACTCTTGACGAGACAAATGATCAACAGTACGGGGTACTGCCTCATCTGGTCCAAATTAGCAAGAAAAGGGTCAGCTAGGGTAACATCATCATCATCATTATCCTCTAAGTCACCAGTAACTTTAGACTTAGCCCTAGTGACAGCACATGCAGGGAACACATCAGGGACATCACAATCCTGGGCCGCAGCCACCGGCTCACTAGACAACTGAGGAGTTGGACACACTTGACTTCCACCAATATCATTTCCAAGTAAGAAAGTTACACCTGACATTGGGAGTGTCTCAACCAACCCAACCATAACGGAACCATTAAAAAAACCAGACTCTAAATTCACTCTGCACAGAGGGACAGAATTATTCCCTACACCTTGTAAGATTACCGTTTCATCAGAGGAATTAACATTAGAGCCTAGAACATTGGTCAGCATAAGGGATTGGCAAGCACTTGTATCACGATATATATTGACTGATTTCCTGTCAGTCCAGAGGACTGACAAAACCATCAGACAGGAAATTAGCACATGAACTCTTGAGAGTGTCACCCATGTTACTGCTCAAAAGAGGAGCTTCATGAGAATTTAATTTACCCCTCAGAGCAGGTTCAGTTAACTCAGTTAAAGAATTCTGGGAACTCTCAAGGGTGGACACTAGACTAATTGACTGAATGTTTAATGACTCCTTTTTTTTCACATCACGCTGTCTCCTGAAACATTTCTCCGTAGTATGACCAAGCTTACTACAATAAGTACATTTACTTTTCTGAAATCTAGAGATGAAGCTGATATTTACTTCCTGAAAAACATCATCTTTATTCTCTTTCCTGTTACCTGTACTCTGAGTAGAGGCAACTTACTCTCAGCTTTCCCTTTTTCTTTAGAATATCTCCTGTGAGTGAGAACATATTCATCAGCTAAAACTGCAGCATCAGACATATTATCTATTCTTTTCTCATCAAGATATAGGCTTACATCTTTACTAATACACCTTTTGAAGTCCTCCAGCAAAATCATCTGCTTAAATTTTTCAAAATCAGAATCCACATTCTTAGAATTTAACTACAGCTCTAACAGATCTTCTTTGATTTTTGCATAGTCAACATGGGATTGCTTATCTTGCTTATAAGTTGTCCTAAATTTTACTCTGTAGGCTTCAGGAACAAGCTCATAGGCCTTAAGAATCAAGCTCTTAACTACATCATAATTATCAGATTGATCCTGAGGCAAAGATGCATAAGTTACTTGAGCTTTACCGGTGAGAACAGTTTGAAGGAGTACTGGCCAATACTTTTTGGGCCAATTAAAACCTGTAGCTACCCTCTCACACAACTGAAAATACTTTGTTAAATCAGATTCATTAAAAGGAGGGACAAGTTTAACATTTTTAGCCACATCAAAATCATCAGAGCTAGATGATCCAGTTCCACCTTGTTTCATGCGATACTCATGGTTTGCCTGAATCCTAGCAAGTTCAACTTGTGCCTGAAACTCAGCCTCCTGAATACGAGCCTGAGACTCGGCCTCCTTAGCCTAAGACTCAGCATCCTTAGCACGGGCCTGAAACTCAGCTTCCTTAACACGAGCCTCCTGCAGGGCTAGCTGTAACTTAGCTATTTCAATCTGCTTTTGCTCATCTGGATGAGTTACATTAAACAAGCTTTCATTAATCATGTCAACAATTTGATCTTTAGAATGATGAGAGCGAACAGCAATTCCCAATTGTTGAGCAACGAGCTTAAGTTCATTCTTTGTTCTGTTTTCTACATCCCACACTGTTTGCACATGACAAAAAATCTTTGGCTTCATCAAGCGTAGTAATAGTAGACATCATGAATAAATCACAGTCACAAAATATCAAGCAATATCCTTATGATAATATCCTGAATATCCTGATAAGAGGTTGCCAAATTTATGTTACGGAACAGAGAAAACTGTCCCGCAAAGTTCCAGGTTCAAAAGGAAAGAGGTAAAATTACAAGTTAAAGTTTAATGCTCAAGCTAACAACCAAACATTCAGGACTTATAAGGATAATGTAATGGCAAAAACAGGTTAAATATATGGTTAACTGCAATAGCCTCTATTAACATGAAATTAGCAAAAGTAATTTTATCTAAGTCAGCCCTGATAAAATGAAAATACACTGGATAATGCTCAGTTAATGAAAGATAAATTATTACAGATACAAACTATTATTAATAATTGGTTGACATAAAACCTTACATTAATCACAAAAACCCTACTAGGCCTAAGAATTAACACCTTATGCTACACAGTACAAGAAAAAATGCAATAACAGTTATACTCAAATTACACAGCTGCTAGATGGCTGGAGACTTCCTGAGCCCTCACAATAATAACAACTGTACAGGGGAGGACAGATGTGAGCAAAATGAGGAGTAGATCTAAGTGGCAATTAATGTAGAGACAGCTCATTATATTGGGGCCGGCAGAGCTTGATACATCTTGTAAGAAGGACGCGCAAATGAAGCCAGAGGGGACAAAGAGTTGACACTCCTGCTCTGAACAACAGAAAGAACGACTTACTCTACTATAATGGAGGAGGGGGGGAGTGAGGTAGAATACGCTCGTGATCAAACATGCAGCATACTGTATGTTAGAATTACACAAAGGATGATGAAATCATAGGCTATGTAACAATATATTTATATATATATATATATATATATATATATATATATATATATATATATATATATATATATATATATATATTGTTACATAGCCTATGATTTCATCATCCTTTGTGTAATTTTAACGTAGAGTTGCTGCATGTTTGATCACGAGTGTGTTCTGCCTCATTCCCCCCTTCTACCGTTATAGTAGAGTAAGTCGTCCTTTCTGTTGTTCAGAGCGGGATTGTCAACTCTTTGTCCCCATGGCTTCATTTGCGCGTCTTTCTTACAAGTTGTATCAAGCTCTGCCGGCCCCTATATAATGAGCTCAGTCTCTACATTAATTGCCACTTAGATCTACTCCTCATTTTGTTCACATCTCTGTCCTCCCCTGTACAGTTATTATTGTGAGTGCTCAGGAAGTCTCCAACCATCTAGCAACTGTGTAATTTGAGTATGTGTTGTTGCATTTTGTTCTTGTACTGTAGCCTATAGCATGGGTTGTTGATTTGTGGGCTTGGTGAGGTTTTTGTAGTTCATGTGGGGTTCTTATTGTCAGCCATCATTAATAATAGTTTGTATCTGTAATAATTTATCTTGCATTAACTGAGCATTACCCAGTGTATTTTCATTTTATCAGAGCTGACTTAGATAAATTTACTCTTGCTAATTTCGTGTTAATAGAGGCTATTGCAGTTAACCATATATTTAACCTGTTTTTTGCCATTACATTATCCTTATGAGTCCTGAATGTTTTGTTGTTAGTTTGAGCATTAAAACTTTAACCTGTAATTTTATCTTACTTTTTTGTTTTGAACCTGGAACTTTACGGGACAGTAGTGATTTTTAGTATTCTCACTTAAAGTGTTCATTATCTTTCGCTGTTCCGTAACAATATATATATATATATATATATATATATATATATATATATATATATATATATATATATATATATATATATATATATATATATATATATATATATATATATTGTCACTAATATATCAGCAAATTGGAACCTCACAGCTGATCACCAATTTATATATCAGCTTAGACGTGACCACTGTTCCAAGCAAGGTTATCAAGATACAACGTTCCGCCTGGTCGAAGTCACTTCCGGCTGACACTCTCCATCAAATGTCTTCTCACACACTCGAGATGGTGGAAATAGGTGTAGATCCCGTTGAAGGAATGGTAGAGGTAGCGAGTGCAGGTGACTGAAAACTGAGCAGATTTATCTCTATTGGGCACAGAAAGATACAACTGCCACACAGAGAGAGCCCAGAGTCAGTACGTCCCACTCGTTTGAATGATAAGTGCCTTCTGCTCTAGCTGGCCAGCTTCCCCACTGGGAGTGGCCCTAGGTTAGCATAAATACAGAGGTGCCAAACTCCACAGACAACTGGGATTTATACATGAATAGAAGCATCACAATTTTACCATGCACATTATACACGTCAGTAAAGTAGTATTAATTACATTAAAATATACCATAGGGTTAATATTTCCCCAAGACATATATACAATTCATATTTCTCTATCACCTTCCCTTTACCCTCATGTTTACACCACAGAAGTGCTGACTTTCGCAGGTTTAACGCTCATTTCATTCCCACATCACACTACACTAAAGTGGCATTTGGATTCTTATCTCAACACTACAACACATTTTCTTTAAATATGAATGATATAATGTGTACGGTAGCGATAGACGTGCTCCAATGTGGAAAAAAAAGGTCAGACACTAGAACATTGCTCAGCCACACCCTTTCGATGTCCCCATCGACATTGTTGTCCTAACTACCGTGTAGCCTAACCAATGTGTAGGGTAGCTAACTATGCAGGCAAATCCACTTGTGATCCGCGAGTACGGATCCACGGTTTTAGTGGGTTTCTCATTCGGCCTCGTAGATAGTAGCCCCAAACAAACACAGGACAAGAGCACAATAAGTAGAAGACCAACGCCAGGACCAAAATAGGAAGGAGAAAGGTATAAAGGGAGATAGGACTGCGTATGGTTCTACATCAGTCTTGTTCACGTGGGGAAGGAACTGTATTCTTTTGAGCACATGAGACAGCCTGTTCACATTCAAGGTAAAAACACTGAATGAAGGTAAGAAGGGTCGTAACTGGGACGAGAAGTTCACCGACAAGGCTAGTTGGTGCTTGTTAGGTGGAACAGCTATCTCTTTACTGTGCAGCTCACAATAATCGAGTGCAACATAGTAACCCTTTACCGTAAGGAAATGGTTTGTGAGGCCTATGTCAGTGTTACGTCCTCTGTCTCAGGAAAGAAGAAATTCGTGATACAGGATAATCTGAGACCAGAGGTCAGGTTAATCGCACACGTCCACCCCCTAACTCCTCCTCATTACCCCCACCAAAACACTGATTCGTTAGGAGGATGGATCGGAGATATGAAGCTTCGCTCATTCTCACGTCTTGCCGCATGTAATGTTACTTTTATATATTCTACTATTAGGTGTATTATCAGGTGCATAGATCCATCATCAGTTCCATGAGAAGTGATTATATCGGAGTTTTAGCAGATTAGAGTACAGTCACCCTAATTTATAAAGTTTGGCTTCCAAATATTTACCCAATGTTTTCTAAGTGATAGGCTAAAATCTAAGTAACAGTTAAAAGTTATATGGCCACATAAGTCCCTCTCCTGCCTTGTCATCAGGACAGCCACATATGCATCCGCCTACTTAACCACCTACCACCTCTACCCATCGAATACAACCCACCGACCTCATCCCGGCCACCCATCCAGCCCACCGATCCCTGCTATCCACCCTGCTAACCCACGAATGCTGTACACGAAACTCATCCAACAATGCCACTCAACACATTCACTCATTCACTTCACCCTGAACCCATCCATAAACCCAACCCAACTACCCACTTAGATCATCCCGACCACGCAATCGTCTCCGGCACTCTGGCGACCAAGGGTGCCCACTCACCCTGGCGACTCACTGTCCACACACCCCCAACAACCTATCTTGTCCACCGACCCCTACCACCCACCCTCTCCACTCACGAATTCCACCCACCCTGCTCACCCAACAATGCCATCCATCTCATCCATCCACACAACCTTCCCACCTCTCCCTAAACACTCCCCACCCACCTCACCCTGCCCATCCATCCATTCTGTCCACCCACTCCTCCCACCGACCCACCAGTCCATCCACATGCCCTTCATACCCAAACCCATTCACTCCGCCACCCCATTTACCCATTTGAACCCGACTTATCCATCAAACTCATCTTATCCAAACCTAACTTACAGACCCCTCCCCGATCACACACATACCCAGCCACCTACCCACCCAGCCCACCAAACTCATCCACTCTAACCCAGTTACCCCTACAACCCACCCAAAGCCACTCCACACACCACACCCAACAACTGTACCCCCCCTCCACCATTATCACTGACCACCCACCCTGGCGATGCACCGAACTACCACACTCACCAACTCAACCTTATCAACTCCACCCACCCTACCAAATTACACACACACACACACACACACACACACTGGCGCATACAGAGAGAGAGAGAGAGAGAGAGAGAGAGAGAGAGAGAGAGAGAGAGAGAGAGAGAGAGAGAGAGAGAGAGAGAGAGAGAGAGAGAGAGAGAGAGAGAGAGAGAGAGAGAGAGAGAGAGAGAGAGAGAGAGAGAGAGAGAGAGAGAGAGAGAGAGAGAGAGAAACAAAACACGCATAAACAGACAAACACACACACACACAAACACGGAGAGAGACAGAGAGAGAGAGAGACAAAGCACGCATAAACAGAGAGCAAGACACACACACACACACACACACACACACACTGGCGCATAGAGAGAGAGAGAGAGAGAGAGAGAGAGAGAGACACACACACACACACACACACACACACACACACACACACACACACAAACAATCTATCTATATATCTAGGCTGCTTCCCCCAAGGAAAGGGAGGTAGCCGAGACAGGACGACACACTCCCCATTTACTCATCCATTCAAACACATTCATTCGCATCTTGGCCCCAAAGGGGAGAAGGGAGAGATCCTCACCGCACCACACAGCCCAAGGGTCAATTGCGCAGTGCAATCGGCAACATCGGCAGCAGGGCCCGACAGCAGAGCTGGTTTACCCCTACCACATCATAATAGACCCATCCCCTTACCCGCACCTGACCTGACTAGCTGATCAGACCAAATGCGGGATAATATCTCCTCAGGGATGCCTCATCATTTATTCATTCACAATTTCTCTCCATTTATTTCTGTCATGCACAGCCACTCTTCCTTGCTCAACAGACATCTCTCTCGCATCCAGTGCTCTCTTCACACTGTCCATCCATCCTATTCGTGGTCTCCCTCTCATCCTTACACCTCTCACATCAGATCTAGCTATCTATTTCACCAATCGCTCATTATCCATTCTCTCCATATGCCCAAACCATCGCAACACCCTCTGCTCAACTCTACCAGCCATCTCCCAAACAACTCTAGTTCTCCTTCGCACTTCATCATTTGCCACTCAATCCATACACGTCACTCCACACATACTTCTCAGACACATCATCTCCATTACATTCAAACTTTTCCTCTCTGCTACGCCCATATTCCATATTTCAGCCCCATATAACGCAGTCGGGACCACAACACCCTCATACAGCCTCCTCTTTACTGGATTGAGGTGTCTGGCAATAGATAGACTTTTATTAATTATTATTCTATCTATCTATTCCCAGTGCCAGACTCCTTAATCCCTTAAGGGGTGGCCACTGGCCACAAACTAGCAACAAATCGCCTCCATGTCCCCCTGTCCCCCGCCATTTCACTGCCCTGCTCCCAGCTCGCACCCCCCTCTCTCATATACTTCTCCACTCCATCCTTCCATCTCATCCTTGGTCTCCCCCTCCCTCTCCTCCCCTCCACTTCACTCACAAACACTCTCCTCGTCAGTCTTACTCTCCATCCTCTCCACATGGCCAAACCACATCAAAGTGTTTCTCCCAACGCTTCCTGACATCCATATCCACACTACAAAGATCCTTCACTTCCTTATTTCATTTGTCTGTGTCTCCATGTAACTCCACATGCTCCTCTCAAATAACTCATCTGTTTCCACAGCTCTCACTCTTGACCTCTGTCCCTCCAACAAGCTTCACTTCCATACATTAGAGTTGGTATCTCAAATTATTGTCATGTAACTTTTTCACTTCCATGCTCACTTCCCTGTTTCTTATCGCTGCTTTCAGGGAACCAGCAACCTTTCTTCCTTGTTGTACCCTTTCAAGCACTTCATCCTCTAAACTTCCATTCTTTCTTATCAGTCATCAACTCATCACACTACCCAAGGACTTAAACACACATTTTCCATTCCCTCCTCATTCAACCTCACTGTACAATCACTGGTTTCACTTCTCTTCAAGAGCATAACTTTACTCTTCCCTACATTCACCTTTAGATGGAGAGAACACTTTAAGGAATTGTCGAACATAGAGGATGGAAGTAATGCGAGTATAAGTGGCTGGGGAATGGCTGGGAGAAGGAGGGAGGTGAGAAGACAGGAAGAAATCAGTAGGATAGAAGTTGTGGAAGCAATGAATAAAGTTAAATCGGGGAAAGCCCCAGGAATTGATGGAGTGTGTGGTGAAATGCTGAAGCATGGGGGAGAGATAGTAGTAGAATGGATGTGGAAGATGTGCAGATTGGCCTGGGAGGAAGGTAGAGTCCCGGAGGATTGGAAGTCTGGTATAATTATTCCCTTGTACAAAGGAAAAGGGGAAAAAGAAGTGTGTGGTAATCATAGGGGCATTTGTCTTCTTAGTATAATACGAAAAGTGTATGGTAGGATACTTATTGACAGAGTTAGAGAAAGAACAGAAAAATTAGTTGGAGAAGAACATGGAGGCTTTAGGAAGGGAAGAGGTTGTGTAGATCAAATACTCATTCTTAGATCTTTAGCGGAAAAGTTTCTAGAGAAGGGAAAGAAGTTGTATGCGGCTTTCATGGATTTGGAGAAAGCATATGACAGGGTGGATAGACAAGGATTGTGGAAAGTGTTAAGAATATATGGAATAGATGGGAAGTTGTTGAATGCTGTGAAGAGTATGTACGATGGTGCGAAGCCTGCAGTGCGTATGGATGGTGAACTAAGTGAATTTTTCTCTTTGAAAGTTGGGTTGAAACAGGGATGTGTCATGTCTCCATGGTTGTTCAATCTGTACATGGATGGGGTAATAAAAGAGGTACAAGGTAGGGTAGTGGATGTTGGAGTGGCCCTGGTGAGAGAGGATAGTGTTTGGAAACTCCCTGTAGTGTTGTTTGCAGATGATACTGCAAGGCTTGGTGGATGAGTTTGGGAGAGTGTGTAAGAAACGGAATCTAAAGGTGAATGTAGGGAAGAGTAAAGTGATGGTCTTCGAGATAAGTGAAGTCAGTGAATGTACAGCGAGGTTGGATGGTGAGGAATTGGAAAATGTGAGTGCGTTTATGTACTTGGGTAGTGTGATGAGTAAGGATGGAGGTTTGGAGGGTGAAGTGCTTGAAAGGGTACAGCAGGGAAGAAAGGTTGCTGGTTCTTTGAAAGCAGTGATAAGAAACAGGGAAGTGAGCATGGAAGTGAAAAAGTTACATGACAGTATTGTGATACCAACTCTAATGTATGGAAGTGAAGCTTGGACGTTGTTGGAAGGACACAAGTCAAGAGTGAGAGTGGTGGAAATGAGTTATTTAAGAGGAGCCTGTGGAGTCACATGGAGAGACAGGCTGACGAATGAGGATATAAAGGAGCGTTGTGGTGTGGATGTGGATGTGATAGGAAGCATTATGAGGAACACACTGAGGTGGTTTGGCCATGTGGAGAGGATGGAGGGTGAAAGACTGAAGAAGAGAATGTATATGAGCGAGGTGGAGGGGGGAGGAGGGAGGGGGAGGCCGAGGATGAGATGGAGGGATGGGGTGGAGAAGTATATGAGAGAGGGGGGTGTGAGTTGGGAGCAGGGGAGTGAAATGGCGGGGGACAGGGCGACTTGGAGGCGATTTGTTTGTGGCCACCCCAAACGGGATTGAGGCGTCTGGCAATAGATAGATAGATAGATTTTTAATTTTTATTTTATTATTTTCATTTTCCTGTAACTCAGACCTCGACTGTGCACATGTAGTGTAAGAAAATGATTCACTCTGTACACTTACGTGATTAAGGCGATAGGTCTGGAGCAAGGAGTCGTTACTCGTTAATTCGTGGAAGTTCAGATAGAGTGAACGAGGTGTGGAGCGGGACAGGAAAACAAAGGCTGTGATGTTGCCAGTCTTACTTTTATCTGCGTTTTCGCAAAACAATTCATTTAATAATTCAGTAAAGATATACCATGGCATATGTAACTCCTTACAAAAAATTAAAAATCATGAAAACATATTATTTAAATTAAATATCCACAGCCTAATAAATTATTAGGCTGTGGATATTTGATTTAAATAATATGTTTTCATGATTTTTGTAAGGAATTGCATGTCACTTAATAAATAATGTATATTTATTATTATTTACTACTAATAATAATTTAAAAAATATTAAAATACATTATCTCTGTTGAAGCATTATAAGAAATGTTACTACAAACTTCTCTCCCACCTCTCCCCACCAACCCACCCTTGCGACCCCGCCCGATTCTCCCCTATCCCTTGTCCAGCCATGCTGGAAGCTCCCAAGACCACGTGTCCTTTGGATTGCACAGTGCGCAATCCATAGGGCAGGTGCGCAAGGCAGTTGCGCAAGCACAAATTTAGTTGTGCAAGCGCAACCAAGTTTGGGCTTGCGCACCTGCCTTTTCATGTGCGCAAGTGCAATATTGCACATGGTCTCGTGCGGTGCGCAATGCTCAAACGATATTCACCGGAGCGTAAGGGTGCACAACTGCGCTTTGCGCAAGTGTCGCGCACCTGCCCAGCACTTCTTATCACCCTTGCCTTGATACAACGGGACCACACAAGCACTTGCCCAGTCAATTGGCACCACACCTTTCACAGAGCACACATTCAACGGTTTTACTAACCAGTCAACAATAGTCACTCCACCACCCTTCAGGCATTCCACAGCACACCCATCCATAC
>NC_137048.1:14299258-14341758 GCF_032717465.1 Coenobita brevimanus
AAGAAAAATCTAAAAGTCAAGGAAATAAAACTAGATATACCATCAGAAGTAGAACTGATTGCAGTAGAGATCAACACATCTGAAGGGAAAGTAATTGTAGCCAATTTGTACATGCCACCCAGATCAAACACATGGGAAAGAGACGAATATGAGGACCTGGCAGAGAGTACAATTCAGAGTATAAGATCATTACTACATAAAATGGAAGAGAAATCGGAAAGAATTATACTAACTAGGGATTTCAATACAAATATAAATTGGAATACTCTAGATATAATTATCCTAGAAAGCTGTTGGGACCAAAAGCTCCTGGATCTCGTACAAGAGTTTTTCCTAACGCAACATGTGAGGGAAACCACCTGAAAAAGAGGACTTGATGTACCTTCAGTGCTAAATCTAATATTTACTAGGCAAGAAAACGATATTGACAGTTTAATATATCGCCCTCCACTCGGCAAAAGCGATCATGCAGTACTAAATTATAACTTCAGGATAGCATATGACATAGTAAATAGCAATGACAGTTACAAAAAGAGCCTAAACTATAAAAAGAGAAATTATCAAGACCGAAAGAAGTATTTCTTAGAAGTTGATTGGGAAAATGAGCTTAGAGGACAAGATTTAAATGCTGTATATAAAAAATTCTGTGAATTTTATGAAATAGGAGTCCAGAAGTACATCCCACAGCACAAAGAAGCAGATAAGAAAATACAGAAATGGTTCAATGCAGAATGTAAAAAACAGAAGAGATTTGTTGTGGAATAGATACAGAAGACACAATAGTGAAAGGGCGTATAATAATTACAAACAGGCAAGAAACGACTATACAAGAATAAGGAGGGAAGCCCAAAAACAGTTTCAGGAGGATATAATAAATAAAATTAATCAACCAAAGCTGTTTTACAGCTATATCAGAAGCAAAACCAAAGTAAATAATATAATACAATCCATTACGGACGAGGGAATTACTTATACACAAGAGAAAGATATTTGTGAAGGCCTAAATAAAAATTTCCAATTAGTGTTTACAGAAGAAAAAATTTTGAGAGGGACTGTGTGGAACACGCATGTCCACACATACTACCAGATATACAAATAGCAGAAAAAGTAATACAGGAGGAGTTAAGTAGATTAGACAGGAAAAGCAAGTGGTCCTGATGAAATTTCATGTTGGGTTTTACGAGAATGTGGAAAGGAGTTAAGTAAACCATTATTTTTAATTTTCAAGAAATCCTTGAGTCAAGGTAAACTACCTGATATTTGGAAAAAAGCAAATATTATCCCCTTATTCAAGAAAGGAAATTGACAAAATCCACTCAACTACCGACCAGTATCACTGACCAGTGTTGTAAGCAAGGTATATAGAAAAACTTATAAGAAAAGTTTGGGTAAATCATCTAGAAGAACACAGTATGATAACAGAAAGACAGTTTAGTTTCAGAAAAGGAAAATCATGTTACTAATCTGTTGAGCTACTATGACAGAGTAACAAACACAATACAGGAAAGGGAAGGATGGGTGGACAGTATTTAGATTTCAAGAAAGCTTTTGACAATACCACACCAATGACTTTTATGGAAACTGTACCATCAAGGAGGAATTCGAGGCAAACTGTTTTGTTGGATGCAAGACTTTCTCATAAAAAGAGAAATGAGGACAGTACTAAGAGGAAACTACTCATCTTGGAAAGAAGTGACTAGTGGAGTACCACAGGGTTCAGTGCTGGCAACAATCATGTTTTTAGTGTATATAAATGATATAAACAGTAACACTGGAAATGAGAGCTATCTGAATATGTTCGCAGATGATGCAAAAATACAAAGGAGAATTACTAACACAGACTCTTGTAAAGAGCTACAAGAAGAATTAAATAAACTTCATGAATGGAGTAGTACATGGCAAATGGAATTCAATGTGGACAAGTGTCATGTAATCAAGTTTGGTAAAAGTGGAAAAAGACCTGATTGGGATTATAAGTTAGAAAATAAAACCCTATACACATCAGAAAGAGAGAAAGACCTACAGTAGGTGTGATTATCAATAACAGACTATCTCCGGCTGACCACATCAGCGAGAAGGTACGGAACATGTATACACTGCTTGCAAATATGAGAATAGCATTCACATACATAAATGAAGACATGCTAAGAAGGATAATAACATCATTCATTAGACCAACCCTGGAATATGCATCAGTAGTCTGGAGTCCTCATCTCAAAAAGCACATAGACAAGATTGAAAAAGTTCAAAAGGCCGCTACAAGATGGATACCAAGCTTAAGGGACCTAAGCTACGAAGAAAGACTAAATAAACTGAATCTACCAACACTACAGGAGAGAAGGAAAAGAGGTGACATGATAATGCTATATAAATGCATATCAGGAAAGGAGAAAATAGACATAAATGATTACTTAACATATGGAGAAGCATCAGCAAGAGGACACTGCAAAAAACTGCATAAGAAGAGAGGTGATAAAGACGTAAGGAAATTCAGTTTCCCAAACAGAGCAATTGATCAATGGAATGCACTACCGAATGAAATAGTGTGTGCCAAAACAATTCACAAATTTAAAGATGTACGATAAATATGGTTTAAGACACGGGACAGTACGACCTTGACTCATTCCTGTAAAGATACAATTAGGTAAGAGAACACACAGATGCGGAAGGGTGGGAAAGGAGAGAGGTTTTGGGACGGGGAAGGGGACGGATGAGATGTGGAAGTGTCTAGTATTGTTCTAGTAGCAGCTTGCACAGTACAGTACATTAGGATTCCATGATATGCCATCCAATTGGCAATAGTTTTAATGAGCGAATACTTTGGTAAAATATTAAATGTCATAACTATGCTAGTTTCAATATTACATGTTGTTCATACTGTTCAATGATTATACAGTCAGCCATCAGTCATTCGTAAGACGTGAGGCCAATCTTCCTCGGAGATAACCATTGAGGATGATTATTGAGTGAAGTTGTTGTGAACTACTCTCTCCGTGTGTGTGTGTGTGTGTGTGTGTGTGTGTGTGTGTGTGTGTGTGTGTGTGTGTGTGTGTGTTTTGTTTCTCTCAGGGCGAGTCCACACGTGCTTTCGAACATATATTGGCAACATGTTCGGGAACATGTTTGCAGCAGTATTTGGAAGGATGTATCCAAACATGTTTCAGTGCAGCTTCGAACATTTGCAGGAGAGGCGATGGGATAAGTGTATCCATACCGGGCAGCTCAGACTTCATCATGATGTTGCCAACATGATTTGGACGTTGCTGTTCCCAACATGACTGCAGCGTGTTCGTTACTGTGTTGCTTACATGTTGCCAGCACTTGCTCGAGCATACGTGTGGACGCGCACTTACTGTGTCAGTCTCTCTCTCTCTCTCTCTCTCTCTGTGCTTGTGTGTGTGTGTGTGTGTGTGTGTGTGTGTGTGTGTGTGTGTGTGTGTGTGTGTGTGTGTTATTTGGTAGAGTGGGTGGAGTTGATGAGGTTGAGTTGGTGGGTGTGGTATTTCAATGCATCGCCAGGGTGGGTGGACAGTGATAATGGTGGAGAGGGGGGAGAGTTGTTGGGTGTGGTGTGTGCAGTGGTTTTGAGTGGATTGTAGGGGTAACTGGGTTAGAGTGGATGAGTTTGGTGGGCTGGGTGGGTAGGTGGCTGGGTATGTGTGTGGTCGAGGAAGGGTCGGTAAGTTGTTTGGATAAGATGAGTTTGATGGATAAGTCGGGTTCAAATGGGTGAATGGGGTGGCGGAGTGAATGGGGTTGGGTAATAAGGGTGGTTGGGCATGTGGATGGACGGGTGGGTCGGTGGGAGAAGTGGGTGGACAGGATGGATGGATGGGCAGGGTGAGGTGGGTGGGGAGTGTTCAGGAAGAGGTGAGAGGGTTGTGAGGATGGATGAGATGGATGACAATGTTGAGTGAGCGGGGTGGGTGGAATTCGTGAGTGGAGAGAGTGGGTCTATCGGTGGCCAAGATAGGTTGTTGGGATGTGTGAACATTGGTAGCCAGAGTGGCTGAGACGGGTGCGGGGTCGGGATGATCCAAGTGGGTAGTTGGGTTGAGTGGCTGGATGGGTTTAGGGTGGAGAAGTGAATGAGTGAATGTGTTGAATGGCATTGTTGGGTGAGCTTCGTGTATGGCATTCGTGGGTTAGCAGGGTGAATAGCAGGGATCGGTAGGCTGGGTGGGTGGCCGGGATGAGGTCGGTGAGTTGTGTTGGATGGGTAGGTGGATAATTAGGTGGGTTCATATGTGGCCGTCCTGATGACAAGGCAGGAGAGGGACTTATGTGGCCAAATAACTTTTAACTGTTACTTGGATTTTAGTGTATCGCTTAGAAAACATTGGATAAATATTTTGAAGTCAAACTCTATAAATTAGGGTGATTGTACTGTAATCTGCTAAAACTCCGATATAATCACTTCTCATGGAACTGAAGATGGATCTATGCACTTGATAATACACCAAATAGTAAGATAAATAAAAGTAAAATTACATGTGGCAAGACATGACAATGAGCGAAGCTTCATATCTCCGATCCATCCGCCTAACGAATCAGTGTTTTGGTGGGGGTAAGGAGGGGGAGTTAGGGGGGATAGACGTGTGCGATTAATCAGACCTCTAGTGGGAGATTATCCTGTATCACGAATTTCTGTCCCGAGGTGAACATGAGCATGGAAAACTGACTTCAGTTGAATGGGTTGGAAAGTGCAATGTTGCAGTGCAGAGGAAGTGTTTGTGTCCAACAAGGCCATCTTACACTTCTCTATCCCTAACGGAATGAAGACAAAATGGAAAGCAGGACATACATGGAGATCAAGAAATGAGGCCTTACACTTCTCAACTTCATCCACAGTCGTTTCTGCTATATACCCTTTGTCATCCGACACAACTAGCACCTCTGGTCCCTCATTCAGAATGACAAGTGTTACTAGTAGTGGCAAATGGGAAAGGAATGAACCGTCATGCATGGTATGTTACACCATTCCTCATAGGTACCAATTTCAGGATGCCATCATGGGTCAACTGGGCCTCTAACAGTGGGTAATAATATTCCAGTTGATTCATACCAAAAAGTGGCGTAAATTCATGCTTCACCATAGCTATGTCAAGAGCAATGATTAAAATGTGAGTAGGAAGCAATAAAGCATTAACTCTTCAAACTTGCATCGATTAAGCCGTCCACCATATTGCCTGCCTGCGACTCCAAAGCAGTGGTTGACTCATCGGGAGCATGTAAGTACTCAGTGATTAACACTGTTAGTCAGGGTTGGTAGGTTGGTTTGGATGTTCACAACTACGAAATGGTTGGTAGTCTTAATTATCTCGTTAGCTTTGTTAGTGAACTCACCTAACTGTTCATACGTGTGTACGATTAGCCTGTTATTTGCCTTAGCTGCCAATACCAAATCATGCATCTATCTGCCCAATTGCACTATGTCTTTGTCTAGTGCTGTACCGAAGAGTTTTTGAGACAGGATACCTAGAAGATCCACAAGTCCTCTCTCAGTACGTGCATGGACATGCTTGGTAAGATCAGAATTTGCATTAGATAAAGTGACATGCAATTTAGTGAGCCTGTCTGTGAGTCTATCTACATGTCCAATGTGAAGCTCGGTTATACCATGCAAGGTTTGTACCAAAGTTTCACTGTCCGAGGTCGTCAACCGTGGGTACCGGTTAAATAACTTGCCGACTTCCGACAGTTGCTGTCTGCGGTGAAACAAATCCCCAAGAGACCTCTTTAACAGTATCTGGAGCTTGGAGATAGCTTTCTGTTGGATAGTAGACACATATTGCATCCTCTACTACCATTACCTCTCCAAGTGGGCTGTTCAGCACTCTTGGCATCAACGCAGTCGTGTCCGTGTCCGACGTCGTTCCATAGGTCCACTCCAAGCAACGCGAGAGGAGTACAAGTGCGAGCCATATGTCTGTAAGAGAAGATACTCCCTTAATTGCTCTTACTGTGGGATCGTAGCTTGCTGCTAAATTTGGTTAGGGACAGGTACGGACGACGACATAGACTGCGATGAAGACAGAGGGGACCACATCAGACGATTGGTTAGTTGGGCCTAGCTCTTGGCTTACTGGTTTGATCCTGTCAGCATGTACTTCCTCCTGAGTTCCATTAGCCTCATCCCTTATTCGGTAAGTATGTCCACGCACGTGTTCCACAATGGTATTTGGTCCGCAGAACTTGTGTTTGAGCTTGGAAGTTCTCTCAGGGTTGTTGATCATAACCTTCTGGCCTATCTCCAACGTCTTCTATTGACTACCTTTGTGTTGTTTCACCATCATCTCCGCTCTTGAGGCTTTTAATCTTTTTCGTACTTCACTATGTATTTGTTGGAACTTTGCAAGCTGGACTTTGGCATAGTCCTCCTGATTATACACTGGGGTAGGAGGTCCAGCCAGCTAATCGTAGGGTAACATCTTCTTTCCTTAAAGGATATAATCAGATTTCCCCATTGACGAATTTTCTGAGGAGTTGATGGCCGTCACTACATGTGGTAAACAGTCTTGTCAGTCCTCTTGTGAGTTTATTGCTGGTCTCAAGACTTCCAGTATCTTCCTGTTTGTCCTCTCTACAAGGCCATTGTTCTTGGGACTGTAAGGTGAAATAAAGACTTGCCTTACCTCATACATACGACAGATTTCCTGTAACACTTGATTACGAAATTCACTGCCATTATCGCTGAGCAATACCATGGGTGTAGAGTATGGACAAATCACTGAGGTTACAAAAGCGTGTGCCACCTCCTGTACAGTTTTCGTCTGTAAAGGTGCTAATATAGTGAATCGTGAAAAATGGTCCACTGCCACCAGTACATAACTTGAGCCTTGATGACTCCTTGGCAACGCTAAGAGATCAATGGAGACTGTATCCCAAGGTTTTTCCGGTAGGGGATACTCCAAAATGGGAGTGGGAGGTCCTGTCGTTCCTTGCATTTCCACGCACTTGACACATTGACTAACGTGGGCTTCTATGTCCTTCCTCATGGTCGGCCAATAGTATTTATTTCTTGCCTCATGTATGCATCTGTCGCGTCTACGATGATTCGCTTGAACCAACCGTAACATGGCTTGCTATAGCGTAGCAGGAACAACCAACTGATACACAGTGTCCTTCCCTGGGGGCTGCTTATACAAAAGACCTCGTTGAAGATGGAAGTGAGTCATCGGTACCAGAAGTTCAAGTAGACAAGACTCATCGCCAGACTCCAAGGCATAGATGAGACCACAGCGTATTCTTGCGTTGTTCCACTTTTACGGTGTCAGGGGAATACCCAGAATGAGGGATATCCTCAGATATGGCAGCAGCAATGCTTCTACTCAGCGCTTCGGCAACGACATTTTGTCAGCCTGGTAAATATTTGACCTCTGGGTCTCCATTACCTTGCTGAACCAATGCGTGACCTTACCGTGAAAGTTCTTCCACTTAAGTCGCATATGGGTGCATGGTGCATTATCTTCGGCTAGCAGATAATTGTGCAGTTAAAACAATTATCCGGTAGCCGAATATAATATCCCAGAAATGTCCTAATGCCCACACGACTGCTAATGTCTCCAAATGTGTCACCGAATATTTCTTTTCTGGGGGTCTTAGTGCCCTACTGGCATACACAGTGGTGTGCGTTTTGCCTTCCTCATCCTTTTGCTGTAACACCACTCCCAGTTCCAAACCTGTTGGATGCAGGAGTAGAATTACAAAACAGGCCTGCTCACTTATTTACCCATTGTATAAAACAGAAGAAAATTCCGAAAACATGGTGTAATGTAATAGTTATTTTACTCTACAAAAAAGGTGACTCAAAAGATCTTAGCAACTATCGACCCATTAGATTGTCATCAGTCATTTACAATCTCTTCACTAAAGTCCTTACAAACAGAATAACAACAATTTTGGAGGAGAGCCAACTCGTGAACAGGCAGGATTCCGAAGCGGGTATTCAACCACCGATCATCTACATACAGAGAATCAGCTAATTGAGAAAACTACAGAATATAATAAACCACTGTGCTTAGGTTTTGTTGATTACGAAAAGGCTTTTCATTCTGTGGAGCACATAGCAATTATAAATTCACTGCGAGAACAAGGAGTGAATGAGAACATTGTAAAACTGCTCGAAAACATATATAAAGAGGGAACTGCTACAGTTAAATTACATAAGGACTCGGAAAAAATTGATTGAGAATGGATTGCTTCAGGGAGATACAATTTCACCAAAAGTATTTACAGCATGCCTAGAAAGTATTTTCAGAAAGCTAGACTGGGAGAAGAAAGGAGTGAACATGGATGGAGAAAAGCTAAACCATTTAAGATTTGCAGATGACATTGTCCTAATCTCAGAAACAGCGGAGGCATTGCAAGAAATGTTAAATGACCTGAACAGAAAAAGTCTGAAAGTAGGACTGAAGATGAACCGGAGTAACGTCATCAGAATAAGCGGTGAAACTCTTGAAGAAGTTGAGGAGTACAACTACTTGGGACAAATATAATATTAACAAAAGATCATGTTAACAAAATAAAAAGATGCATTACAATTGGATGGAAAGCTTTCGGTAAACATAGACATTATGAAAAGTTGCTTGCCAGTTTGTATGAAACGAAAAGTATATAACGACTACATAATTCCAGCTATGACGTATGGTTGTGAGACCTGGAAACCGACAAATAAATTAATCAGTTCTCAGAGAACAATGGAAAGGTCAATGTTGGGAATATCTTTAAGAGACAGGAAAAGATAAACTTGGGTGAGAGAACAGACTTAAGTCAAAGATATTACAGAAAATATAAAAAAAAAAAAAGAATGGAGGTGGGCAGCCATATAGCAAGAATAAGGGATAACCGATGGAACACGAGGCTGACAGACTGGACACCAAGAGATTGTAAGCGTAGCAGAAAAATGCCAGACAGGAGATGAAGAGATGAGATAGAGAAATTTGCAGGGAAAACGTGGCAAAGATTGTTTCAGTCAAGGAATTCATGGAAAAGGTTGGAGGAGGCCTTTGCTCAGCAGTGGACTAGTTATCGCTGATGATGGTATATATATATATATATATATATATATATATATATATATATATATATATATATATATATATATATATATATATTGCTACATAGCCTATGATTTCATCATCTTTTGTATAATTCTAACGTACAGTAAGCTGCATGCTTGATCACGATTCGCCTCGTGGCTTCCATAGTGACCAAGCTTCCGTGTTCTACCTCACTCCCCCCTTCTCCTCCCTTATAGTAGAGTAAGTCGTTCTTTCTGTTGTTCAGAGCAGGAGTGTCAACTCTTTATCCCCTATGGCTTCATTTGCGCGTCCTTCTTACAAGTTGTATCAAGCTCTGCCGGCCCCAATATAATGAGCCCAGTCTCTGCATTAATGGCCACTTTGATCTACTCCACATTTTGTTCACATCTCTGTCCTCCCCTGTACAGTTGTTATTATTTTTGTGAGTGCTCAGGAAGTCTCCAACCATCTAGCTGCTGTGTAATTTGAGTATAAGTGTTATTACATTTTTTCTTGTACTGTATAGCATGAGGTGTTAATTCGTGGGCCTAGTGAGGTTTTTGTGATTAATGTAAAGTCTTACTGTCAGCCAGTAGTAAAAATATTTTGTATCTGTAATAATATATCTTACTTTAACTGAGCATTATCCGGTTTCCTCATTTTATCAGGGCTGACACATAAATTTATTCTTGCTAAATTCGTGTTAATAGAAGCTATTGCAGTTAACCATATATTTAACCTATTTTTTGCCATTACATTATCCTTATGAGTCCTGAATGTTTAGTTGTTAGTTTGAACATTAAACTTTAACTTGTAATTTTACCTAACTCTTTTAGTTTGAACCTGGAACTTTGCGGGACAGAACTGATTTTAGTATTCTCACTTGAAGTGTTCATTATCTCTCTCTGTTCCGTAACATAAATTTGGCGACCTCTTACCAGGATATTCAGGATATTATCATAAGGATATTGCTTGTGACTGTGATTTATTCATGATGTCTACTATTACTACGCTTGATGAAGCCAAAGGTTTTTTGTCAAATGTGCAAACAGTGTGTGATGTAGAAAACAGAACAAAGAATGAATTTAAGCTTGTTGCTCAACAATTGAGAATTGATGTTCGCTCTCATCAGTCTAAAGATCAAATTGTTGACATGATTAATGAAAGCTTGTTTAATGTAACTCCTCCATATGAGCAAACGCAGATTGAAATACCTAAGTTACAGCTAGCCCTGCAGGAGGCTCGTGCTAAGGAGGCTGAGTTTCAGGCAAATGCTAAGGAGGCTGAGTTTCAGGCTCGTGATAAGGAGGCTGAGTTTCAGGCACAAGTTGAACTTGCTAGGATTCAGGCAGACCATGAGTATCGCATGAAACAAGGTGGAACTGGATCATCTAGCTCTGATGATTTCGATGTGGCTAAAAATGTTAAACTTGTTCCTCCTTTTAATGAATCTCATTTAACAAAGTATTTTCAGTTGTTTTAGAGGGTAGCTACAGATTTCAATTGGCCCAAAAAGTATTGGCCAGTACTCCTTCAAACTGTTCTCACCGGTAAAGCTCAAGTAACTTATGCATCTTTGCCTCAGGATCAATCTGATAATTATGATGTAGTTAAGAGCTTGATTCTTAAGGCCTATGAGCTTGTTCCTGAAGCCTATAGAGTAAAATTTAGGACAACTTATAAGCAAGATAAGCAATCCCATGCTGAGTATGCAAAAATCAAAGAAGATCTCTTAGAGCAGTGGTTAAATTCTAAGAATGTAAATTCTGATTTTGATAAATTTAAGCAGATGATTTTGCTGGAGGACTTCAAAAGGTGTATTAATAAAGATGTAAGCCTATATCTTGATGAGAAAAGAAATAGGCATCAGACAAATTATCTAATTTTGATATGAATTATGTTCTCACTCACAAGAGATATTCTAAAGAAAAAAGGAAAGCTGAGAGTAAGTACGTTGCCTCTACTCAGAGTACAGGTAACAGGAAAGAGAATAAAGATGTTTCTCAGGAAGTAAATACCAGCTTCACCTACAGATTTCAGAAAAGTAAATGTACTTATTGTAGTAAGCTTGGTCATACTACGGAGAAATGTTTCAGGAGACAGCGTGATGTGAACAAATGGAGTCTTTAAATATTCAGTCAATTGGTCTAGTGTCCACCCTTGAGAGTTCCCAGAATTCTTTAACTGAGTTAACTCAACCTGCTTTGAGGGGTAAATTAAATTCTCATGATGGAGCTCCTCTTTTGAGCAGTAACGTGGGTGACACTCTCAAGAGTTCCTGTGCTAATTTCCTGTCTGATGGTTGTGTCAGTCCTCTGGACAGTAATGACAGGAAATCAGTTAAAATATATTGTGATACAGGTGCTTGCCAATCCCTTATGCCGACCAGTGTTCTAGGCTCTAATGTTAATTCCTCTGATGAAACTGTAATCTTACAAGGTGTAGGAAATAATTACTTCTCTGTCCCTCTGTGCAGTGTGAATTTAGAGTCTGGTTTAGTTAATGATTCCGTTATGGTTGGGTTGGTTGAGACACTCCCAATGTCAGGTGAAACTTTCTTACTTGGAAATGATATTGGTGGAAGTCAAGTGTGTCCAGCTCCTCAGTTGTCTAGTGAGCCAGTGGCTGCGACCAAGGATTGTGATATCCCTGATGTGTTCTTTGCACGTGCTGTCACTAGGGCCAAGTCTAAAGTTACTGGTGACTTAGAGGATAATAGCTGACACTTTTCTTGCTAATTTGGACCACTCACCAGATGAGGCAGAACCCCGTAGTGTTGATAATTTGTCTCGTCAAGAGTTGGTTGAGTTGCAGGTTGCTGACCCTGAGTTGAAAGGTCTAGCTAACTCTGCTTGGAGTGAGGAAGAGTCAGCTGGTGCTACTACTTGTTATTATATAAAGTCAGGAGTACTTATGAGGAAGTGGAGACCCCCAACAGCATCAGCCGACTGTGAATGGGAGGTTGTACATCAAGTTGTCATCCCTCGTGTTTGTAGGCAGGATATCATTAGAGTGGCTCATGATTCCAGTTTGGCAGGACACCTTGGAGTGAGGAAGACTGTGGCACGCATTTTGAAATACTTCTGGCCAGGTATCTTCAGGGATGTTTCCTGGTATTGTAAGTCTTGTCACACCTGTCAAGTTGTGGGGAAGTGTAATCAGACCGAAAAGGTTGCACCTCTAGTTCCCATTCCTCCTTTTGAGGCGCCATTCACCCGTGTGTTGGTGGATATTGTGGGCCCTCTTCCTAAGACTTCAGGATTTTCTTATGTGTTGACCCTGATTGATATGGCTACTCGTTATCCTGAAGCCATTCCACTTAGAAATATCTCAGCAAAGAACGTGGTTAAGGAAATGCTAGGGTTCTTCACCAAGGTTGGTCTACCTAAGGAGGTACAGTCAGACCGGGGAAGTAATTTCATGTCAAATGTTTTCAAGCAGTCTCTGAAAGAGTTGGGCATCACTCAGATCACGTCTTCAGCTTACCATCCCCAGACCCAAGGAGCGTTGGAGAGAGATCATCAAACACTGAAATCGATGCTCAAGAAATACTGTTTGGAACATCAGAAAGACTGGGATAAAGGTCTTCCATTCGTTGTATTTGCCGCAAGACAATCTCCAATTGAATCACTGGGCTTCTCACCCTTTGAACTACTGTTTGGCCATGAAGTAAGAGGACCCCTTCAGCTACTCAAGGAATGCTGGCTGTCGGAGGCAGATGACGTCAACCTGCTGGAGTATATGATGAAGTTCAAAGAACGGCTGTTCACTGCTTTACAGCTGGCGAGAGAGAATTTAGGAGCTACTCAAGAGAAGATGAAGACTTGGTATGATAAGAAGTCCAGGTTACGCCACTTTCAGCCAGGAGATCAGGTTTTGATTCTGCTACCGCTGCATGGGCAACCTCTTCAAGCCAAGTTTAGTGGTCCTTATTTCGTGGAGAAGAAACTCAGTGATGTCAACTATGTCATCGACACACCAGATCGTAGGAAGAACAAGCGACTTTGTCACATCAACATGCTAAAGTTATATCACAGGCAGGACGAAAATGTTCCACCCGAGTCTGCAAGTGAAGTTCTCCCATGCAGCATGAGCCTGAGTGATAGTTTGGGGAAGAATCCTGATATCATGAATGATCTCCAGACTAAGCTTTCTCATCTAGCTCCCGAGGAAAGGCAGGAGTTTTCGGCATTACTGCAGGAGTACCCGCAAGTGTTCCGTGCCACTCCAGGAAGAACCACTGTGTTGATGCATGATGTCGATGTTGGAGACGCAAAGCCAATTAAACTGCCTCCTTACCGTGTGAAACCAGTGAAAGTTCCTCTCATCCGGAAGGAGCTTGGCTACCTTTTGGACCACAAGATGATTGAGCCCTGTCATCCTGCCAAACTGGAATCATGAGCCACTCTAATGATATCCTGCCTACAAACACGAGGGATGACAACTTGATGTACAACCTCCCATTCACAGTCGGCTGATGCTGTTGGGGGTCTCCACTTCAAGTACTCCTGACTTTATATAATAACAAGTAGAAGCACCAGCTGACTCTTCCTCACTGCAAACAGAGTTAGCTAGACCTTTCAACTCAGGGTCAGCAACCTGCAACTCAACCAACTCTTGACGAGACAAATTATCAACACTACGGGGTACTGCCTCATCTGGTGAGTGGTCCAAATTAGCAAGAAAAGTGTCAGCTTGGATAACATCATCATTATCCTCTAAGTCTCCAGTAACTTTAGACTTAGCCCTAGTGACAGCACATGCAGAGAACACATCAGGGATATCACAATCCTTGGTCGCAGCCACTGGCTCACTAGACAACTGACGAGCTGGACACACTTGACTTCCACCAATATCATTTCCAAGTAAGAAAGTTACACCTGACATTGGGAGTGTCTCAACCAACCCAACCATAACGGAACCATTAACAAAACCAGACTCTAAATTCACTCTGCACAGAGGGACAGAGAAGTAATTATTCCCTACACCTTGTAAGATTACAGTTTCATCAGAGGAATTATCATTAGAGCCTAGAACACTGGTCAGCAGATGGGACTGGCAAACACCTGTAACACGATATATTTTAACTGATTTCCTGTCATTACTGTCCAGAGGACTGACAAAACCATCAAACAGGAAATTCTCATAGGAACTCTTGAGAGTGTCACCCACGTTACTGCTCAAAAGAGGAGCTCCCTCATGAGAATTTAACTTACCCCTCAAAGCAGGTTCAGTTAACTCGGTTAAAGAATTCTGAGAACTCTCAAGGGTGGACACTTGACCAATTGACTGAATATTTAAAGACTCCATTTGTTCACATCACGCTGTCTCCTGAAACATTTCTCCGTAGTATGACCAAGCTTACTACAATAAGTACATTTACTTTTCTGAAAGCTAGAGGTGGAGCTGGTATTTACTTCCTGAGAAACATCATCCTTATTCTCTTTCCTGTTACCTGTACTCTGAGTAGAGGCAACGTACTTACTCTCAGCTTTCCTTTTTTCTTTAGAATATCTCTTGTGAGTGAGAACATATTCTTTAGCTAAAACTGCAGCATCAGACAAATTATCTATTGTTTTCTCATCAAGATTAGATAATTTGTCTGAGGCCTATTTCTTTTCTCATCAAGATATAGGCTTACATCTTTATTAATACACCTTTTGAAGTCCTCCAGCAAAATCATCTGCTTAAATTTATCAAAATCAGAAATTACATTCTTAGAATTTAACCACTGCTCTAAGAGATCTTCTTTGATTTTTGCATACGCAGCATGGGATTGCTTATCTTGCTTATAAGTTGTCCTAAATTTTACTCTATAGGCTTCAGGAACAAGCTCATAGGCCTTAAGAATCAAGCTCTTAACTACATCATAATTATCAGATTGATCCTGAGGCAAAGATGCATAAGTTATTTGAGCTTTACCGGTGAGAACAGTTTGAAGGAGTACTGGCCAATACTTTTTGGGCCAATTAAAACCTGTAGCTACCCTCTAAAACAACTGAAAATACTTTGTTAAATGAGATTCATTAAAAGGAGGGACAAGTTTAACATTTTTAGCCACATCGAAATCATCAGAGCTAGATGATCCAGTTCCTCCTTGTTTCATGCGATACTCATGGTCTGCCTGAATCCTAGCAAGTTCAACTTGTGCCTGAAACTCAGCCTCCTTAGCACGAGCCTCCTGCAGGGCTAGCTGTAACTTAGCTATTTCAATCTGCGTTTGCTCATATGGAGGAGTTACATTAAACAAGCTTTCATTAATCATGTCAACAATTTGATCTTTAGACTGATGAGAGCGAACAGCAATTCCCAATTGTTGAGCAACAAGCTTAAGTTCATTCTTTGTTACTTTTTCTACATCACACACTGTTTGCACATTTGACAAAAAATCTTTGGCTTCATCAAGCGTAGTAATAGTAGACATCATGAATAAATCACAGTCACAAGCAATATCCTTATGATAATATCCTGAATATCCTGGTAAGAGGTCGCCAAATTTATGTTACGGAACAGAGAGAGATAATGAACACTTCAAGTGAGAATACTAAAATCACTACTGTCCCGCAAAGTTCCAGGTTCAAAACAAAAGAGTTAGGTAAAATTACAAGTTAAAGTTTAATGCTCAAACTAACAACTAAACATTCAGGACTCATAAGGATAATGTAATGGCAAAAAACAGGTTAAATATATGGTTAACTGCAATAGCCTCTATTAACACGAATTTAGCAAGAATAAATTTATCTGTCAGCCCTGATAAAATGAGAAAACCGGATAATGCTCAGTTAAAGTAAGATATATTATTACAGATACAAAATATTTTTACTACTGGCTGACAGTAAAACTTTACATTAATCACAAAAACCTCACCAGGCCCACGAATTAACACCTCATGCTATACAGTACAAGAAAAAATGTAATAACACTTATACTCAAGTTACACAGCAGCTAGATGGTTGGAGACTTCCTGAGCACTCACAAAAATAATAACAACTGTACAGGGGAGGACAGAGATGTGAACAAAATGTGGAGTAGATCTAAGTGGCCATTAATGCAGAGACTGAGCTCATTATATAGGGGCCGGCAGAGCTTGATACAACTTGTAAGAAGGACGCGCAAATGAAGCCATTGGGGATAAAGAGTTGACACTCCTGCTCTGAACAACAGAAAGAACGACTTACTCTACTATAAGGGAGGAGAAGGGGGGAGTGAGGTAGAACACGGAAGCTTGGTCACTATGGAAGCCACGAGGCGAATCGTGATCAAGCATGCAGCTTACTGTACGTTAGAATTATACAAAGGATGATGAAATCATAGGCTATGTAGCAATATATATATATATATATATATATATATATATATATATATATATATATATATATATATATATATATATATATATATATATATATATATACCATCATCAGCGATAACTAGTCCACTGCTGAGCAAAGGCCTCCTCCAACCTTTTCCATGAATTCCTTGACTGAAACAATCTTTGCCACGTTTTCCCTGCAAATTTCTCTATCTCATCTCTTCATCTCCTGTCTGGTCTTTTTCTGCTACGCTTACAATCTCTTGGTGTCCAGTCTGTCAGCCTCGTGTTCCATCGATTATCTTTTATTCTTGCTATATGGCTGCCCACCTCCATTCTTTTTTTTTTAAATAATTTCTGTAATATCTTTGACTTAAGTCTGTTCTCTCACCCAAGTTGATCTTTTCCTGTCTCTTAACGATATTCCCAACATTGACCTTTCCATTGTTCTCTGAGAACAGATTAATTTATTTGTCGGTTTCCAGGTCTTACAACCATACGTCATAGCTGGAATTATGTAGTCGTTATATACTTTTCGTTTCATGCAAACTGGCAAGCAATTTTTCATAATGTCTATGTTTACCGAAAGCTTTCCATCCAATTGTAATGCATCTTTTTATTTTGTTAACATGATCTTTTGTTAATATATTTGTCCCAAGTAGTTGTACTCCTCAACTTCTTCAAAAGTTTCACCGCTTATTCTGATGACGTTACTCCGGTTCATCTTCAGTCCTACTTTCAGACTTTTTCTGTTCAGGTCATTTAACATTTCTTGCAATGCCTCCGCTGTTTCTGAGATTAGGACAATGTCATCTGCAAATCTTAAATGATTTAGCTTTTCTCCATCCATGTTCACTCCTTTCTTTTCCCAGTCTAGCTTTCTGAAAATACTTTCTAGGCATGCTGTAAATACTTTTGGTGAAATTGTATCTCCCTGAAGCAATCCATTCTCAATCAATTTTTTCCGAGTCCTTATGTAATTTAACTGTAGCAGCTCCCTCTTTATATATGTTTTCGAGCAGTTTTACAATGTTCTCATTCACTCCTTGTTCTCGCAGTGAATTTATAATCGCTATGTGCTCCACAGAATGAAAAGCCTTTTCGTAATCAACAAAACCTAAGCACAGTGGTTTATTATATTCTGTAGTTTTCTCAATTAGCTGATTCTTTGTATGTAGATGATCGGTGGTTGAATACCCGCTTCGGAATCCTGCCTGTTCACGAGTTGGCTCTCCTCCAAAATTGTTGTTATTCTGTTTGTAAGGACTTTGGTGAAGAGATTGTAAATGACTGATGACAATCTAATGGGTCGATAGTTGCTAAGATCTTTTGAGTCACCTTTTTTGTAGAGTAAAATAACTATTTCATTACACCATGTTTTCGGAATTTTCTTCTGTTTTATACAATGGGTAAATAAGTGAGCAGGCCTGTTTTGTAATTCTACTCCTGCATCCAACAATAAATCTGATATTATTCCATCTTCTCCCGGAGCCTTCCCTCTTTTCATATTTTTAAGAGAAATATTTACCTCGTCTGCTGTTACCTCAGGTATTTAACTTGTCAACTGAAAAGTTAGCTATTGGTACTACTGTCTGATGCATACAGTTCATTGTAAAATTCTTCAACTCTCTTCACCATTTTATCTCGGTATTTAATGATTTCACCGTTTTTTTTTTTCTTTCAGTGATGCCATTTGTTGCTTTCCTAGTGCCATTTTACTTCGGACTTATTTCAGACATTTTCCATTTTTGATGGTTTCTTTGATCTGATCCATGTTTCTGTCTTTTTTCTTTGTCTTTTGTTGATAAGCTTATTTAATTCAGCTCGTTCTATTTCGTCTTTTTTTTTCATTTCCTTTCGTTTTTTTCATAAGCTCGTGTCTTTTCTGAATTTATCTTGGCTTTGGTTGTATTAGTTTTTCCTTCTATCTACACACACACACACACACGCACACACACACACACACACACACATATATATATATATATATATATATATATATATATATATATATATATATATGTATATATATATATATATATATATATATATATATATATATATATATATATATATATATATATATATATATATATATATATATATATATATATATATATATATATATATAAAACAGAGCCAATTTCAAGATCCGTTCATTTCGAGATGTCTGGACCCACTGCGTTTGAAGGACTGGAAATCATAGGAAGTAGGAAATACAGACAGAAGGAAACAGTTCCAGAGTTGACTTGTTGCATCAATGTTGGACTGGGAGTAACGGTTAACTCTTGCATTAGAGAGTTGGACAGAAATGGGATGAGAGTTTATTGCTGAACGGGTGCTACTTTCCCGTCGCATAGGTCGAGGAATGCAACCAGACAGTTCACAGGAGCAGTGACCACTGAAGTAGTGATGGAAATGAGAAAAAGGTGCAACAGTGCGGCGAAAAAAGAGATGTTGAAGGGAGCCAGTAAGAGGAGTGTTAATGAGACAAAAAGCCTTTGATTCCATTCTGATGAGAAGAGCTGTATGTGGGGAGCCCCCCCAGACATGAAAGTAGTACTCTACACAGGGGCAAATAAAGTCAGCAACTGTGCAGGGGTATAAAAGGTACGGAGTCTGCTTAGCACATTTAATCTCTTGGAAATAGCTTTTACAAGAGATATAATATGATCTTTCCAAGACAAATCCCAAGAGAATGACACCCCAAATATGTTTAAGTATGATGCAGGATTGAGCTGGATTTTACTAAACATTAGTGGGTACTCCAGTGGATTATTTTGTCTGTGTCTTGGATGCATTAAAAACAAGATTACTTTTACCCCAGTCAGAGATATGAACCAGACATAAGGTGTGCCATAGCCTCAACCCTAGTTTGTTGAAGTAACTGCTGAGATGGGCATTGTCGGAGCCGAGTGGATAAGGTTAGATGTACACCCTAAAAGGTCATTGATGAACAAAAGGAAGAGAGTTCGTGATAGGACAGAACCCTAAGAAACACCACTGTTGATAGATCTAGGAGAAGAATCGTGGCCTTCTACAACTGCAGCTATAGAACGACCAGAAAGGAAGCTAGAGATGAAGGCACGGATAGAAGGATAGAAACCGTAAGAGGGCAGTTTGGAAGTTAACGATTATGCCAGATTCGACCGAAAGCCTTTGAGATGCCAAGTGCAGTGGCAAAGCTTTCACCAGAGACACGAAAAGAGGATGACCGTGAGTCTGAAAAGTGGGTGACAAGATCAGCAGTGGAGTGTCCCTGGCGGAACCCATACTGACGATCAGGAAGAAGGTCGTGAAAGGAAAGATGTTTCAAACTTTTTGCTATTAAAAATAAACTTGAAAACTTCTGAGAAAGGATGTTAAAGGAACTGGGCGATAGTCAGAGGGTTGGGGATGGTCACTCTTCTTTAGGACTGGCTGAATGAAAAACTTCCAGCAAGAAGGAAAGGAACAAGGTGAAAGAATTTACCTACACAGTAAGCTCAGAAGCTCAGTTCTTGAGGACAACAGGAGGGACTTCATCAGGCCCATATGCCTTATTAGTATTGAGGCCTGTGATGGCAGAAAATAAATCAGCTGAAGAAATTTTAATGTCAGCCATAAGGAAGTCAGAGAAGGGAAGGTATGGAGGAGTAGCACCGGAATCGTCTATGGTAGAACTGGAGGAGAAAGTCTGAGCAAAGAGATCTGCATTATCAGTAGAAGAAATAGCTTCGGAGCCATTAGAGTAGAAAAGAGGAGGGAAGGGTGATGAGGTAACGTTATTAGAAAGGTTTTTGGCAAGATGCCAGAGGGAGCTTGAAGAATTCGAGGTGGAGAGTTGACAGCATTTAGTATGGCTGATTTTTTTTTTTTTTTTTTTTTTTTTAGCAGAGTGAAGAACAGACTTAGCACGAGTCCGGACAGAAACATAAAAAAGATGTTATTCAGGGATGGGTTGGCTCCGGTACCTTTTATAGGCCCTCTCCTTGTTGTGGACAGCATTAGAGCAAGTGTAATTAAACCAAGGCTCTCTTGCATTAGTCAAAGGATATGAGAGAGGAATGTATGCTTCCATACCCGAGAGAATAACCTTATAATGTGCAAAGCACACTCAGATGGCTCCCGGCCATGGAAGTTATAATCGTTCTAGCAAAAATAAAGAAAGTACTGCCTGAGGGCCTACCAATCAGCAGCTCCAAAAGTGCTAAAACCTCAGTTTCTTTGGAGGGTCCACAGGCCGTACCGGAGTGATAGGACAAGTTAAGGTAATAAAACTGTCATCGAAGGAGCCAGCAGAGATTAAATATTATCAGTGTAAGCAGAAGGATTAGCTGTAAGGGGGAGGTCATGTATGTTGGGACTCTCTCCAAGGATGTCAAGGATATCGGTAGGGTGCTGTACGAGCTGCACTAGGTCATTAAGGACAAAAAAGATGTAGGCTTGTTCACTAGGTGGATCAGTGAAAGGAGAGGAGAGCCAAAGGTGATGGTGAACATTGAAATCTCCTAGAATGGAGATTTCTGAGAAAGAAGAAACGGATAGAATGTTCCATCGTAGGGGTAAGATAGTCGAAGAAATTTTGATAGTAGAATTAGGGGATAAGTAAACAGCACGGCTATATTTAGTCAGAGTGACAGGATAGCCGAAGCCAGAGAGTAGAGAATTCAGGAGAGTCAAGTTCAGGAACTCGAGAGCAAAATAAATAGTTGCGTACTTATACACAACAGCCACTTTTGGCATTGAAATGAGTATAGAAAAAGTAGGAGGATACAGAGGCTTTCCTATCAGTTGCCTCAGACAGCTGAGTCTCAGTTAAGATGAGAAGGTGAGGTTTAGAGGAGGAGAGGTGGTGCTCAAAATAGACAGCTAGAGGAAAGGCCGCGAATGTTGCAGAAATGAAGAAGTCAGTCAGTCAGTGGGTTCAGGCAACGCATAGAATCGTCACCGGGAAATGGGTGGATGGTGGAAGCATTTATGATCCCTCCCCCAGGGACTCGCGGCTTGGTTAATTGACTCCATTTTGGTTTGAATTTTGAATACGAAGTGTAGTGTGTACTGTGCTTGTAGTTTGGTGCTGAGAGAGAAACTTGTATTGGAGAGCATGCTGACCTACTCTCTGTGTTATTGAAACACTGAAGAAGTTCATCAAAGGGGCATGGTCAGGAACTAGTCCCAAGGACTGATGGAATGGGAGCTCCAGCCCTCCTTGTCAACATTCCATTCACTTTGGCTGTAGATAGGTAGATAGATGCAAAGCAGATGATTGCCCCGTTCACCTCACACAGTATCATTTAGGGATGTTTTGTGTGTGTGTGTGTGTGTGTGTGTGTGTGTGTGTGTGTGTGTGTGTGTGTGTGTGTGTGTGTGTGTGTGTGTGTGTGTGTGTGTGTGTGTGTGTGTGTGTGTGTGTGTGTGTGAGAGAGAGAGAGAGAGAGAGAGAGAGAGAGAGAGAGAGAGAGAGAGAGGGGTAAGTGGGACTGGATACATGGGTGTGGATGACAGGGTGTGTGTGTCTAGCAAGTGCGTAAGAGGTAGGAGAAGAGACAAGGAGTGTGTCAGCGAGGAAAGCAGGCTTCTTAAATATGAGCATTAAATTCTTCATCCCAGGTGGAAACGTGTTCTATAGATTAAAAATAAAGGACCATGGAAGAAATAGGTTAATGAGAAAACAGGTCTATTGAGAGGGCTCTCCCTCCGTGCTAAGGGGTAGGCAGCCCCGCCCAGGGAAGTACTACCGCCAAGGTCACGGGAGACTCAAGGAATAGCCTGGATTCCATTTTCTCTCCTAGGCCTTGGTAGCTGGTTACACATCTTTCTGCCTCACACACCGGAGGGCATCAGGCTGCCCTCTTTACACAACACACACTTCCACATTATATTACATTACCTTAAACCAGCTATCCTCTCTCCAAAAAACACCGATCTTGTCATTATATATCATACTCATTCCATAACACATCCCTGTTCTCCCCCCCTTAAAAAGAATCATGTCTGCTGCTATACTGGGAATCAGTGCGGTGCTTTCTTGGGTGACCACCACCGGTAGGGCTGGGTTGTCTGCACAGGGCCCTCCCGGTCGTCATCAAGCGACTGTACCACCTCCAGTGTTGCAGTGCCCTAAATCTGCTCGTCAGTGCAGTAAAATTTTTTTTTTTTTGCATATTAGGGGACTTCATCAACTCTGTTCAAAATTTCCTCCAGTTTGAATCCCCTGATCTGCAATTTCTGACAGAGACACAAGTAAGCTCCACCTCTGATTTAGCTAGATTTAATTTTCCTGTATATATCTTGATTCAAAATTTCAGACCCAAAGGAGGCGTATGTTGCCTTGCTAAATCAGAAATTGCCCTGGAGGAGATTACTAAATTTAATTGTCCTTTTTTTTACTATTCCATATGCAAATTAAATTCTTTTTGGTAAAAGTAAGTATTTCTGTTGTGTTTATCGTTCCCCTAATGCCCCTTCAGAGCCGAGTTTATTTGACTCTCTGTCTTCACAACTAAGTGTCCTCAACATTAATGCTGCATCAGAAATTACTATTCTGGGTGATTTTAAGGTCCATAATGTTGAATGGCTCCCTTATTCACCCAGAACTGATGACTCTGGTCTTCAATGTGAGCTATTTGCAGACTCACTTAATCTCACCCATTTAGTCAGTCAACCCACCCGTGTACCAGACAACCCCGATCAAAATCCCCAACTATTGGACTTGTTTCTAAAAAAAAACATAATTATAATATCGAAGTGAATTCCCCCCTCGGATCCTCGGATCATTGTCTGATTCAAGCCACCAGTTTCACACCTACCACACCCTCCTGCTCTGAACCTGTCGTGATGACCAAATGGCACTATGACGGGGCAGACTGGGAGGGACTTCAAAATTTTCTCACGGATGTTCCTTGGACCTCCTTTTTCCTCCCATGATACAAATTCCACATTGGGTCACATACAGGATTTCATTAAAGTCGGCATGGAAACATTCATTCCCCATCATAGTTACAGAAAAACATGTAATTCTCCTAAATGGTTTGACCACAATTGTGTTAGAGTAACAGAACATAAAACAATAGCCTATAACACGTATACAAGGACCAAAACCAAAGAAGCCTTTAACTATTATTAAAATATCAGAAGCCATGCCAAAACTATTATCAATCTTTCTAAATCAAACTTTCTACATAGACAAGCTAACAAACAACTAAACAATCCAAATGATAACAAAATATTCTGGTCAACCCTTGATTCGTTTAAAACTTCACTACCACCTCTTCCATTCCACCGTTACAGTCCCCCAATGGAAATCTAGTAAGTGACCCACGCAGAAAAGCCAACCTTCTTGTTGACATTTTTTCAACAAACAATCCTAAATTCAGAAAATCATAATATTCCTGTACTTGATTTTGATTCCCCACAAATACTTCCTTTGATGATTCACACCAGACACGTACAAGCCGTATTACAGAATCTGTCAGCAGACAAAGCCACTGGTCCAGATGAAATTCCTTCAATAGTACTTAAAAACTGGTCTTCAGTGTTGGCTCCTGTATTAGCAAAATTTTTCCGCTTATGCATCCGTACCTCAAATTTTCCAGCCCCTTGGAAAGAAGCAAATATTCATCCTGTTCCTAAAAAGGGGGCAAATTCTGATCCATCAAACAATAGACCAATTGCAATAACTTCCGATCTCGGTAAAGTTTTTGAGACACGAATTAACAAACACATAGTCAAGCATCTAGAAATCAATAAACTGATGATTGATCGGCAGTATGGATTTAGACAGGAACGTTCAACTGTAGATATTCTTTGCCTTCTTACCCATCAGATTAACAAAACAATAGACCAACATGGTGAAACACACACAGTAGCACTTGATATTTCAAAAGCATTTGACAGAGTATGGCACGAGGCCTTATTGTCTAAGATGTCACACTATGGCCTTGCATCACTGGTTCCTCTAATTTCTTCTTACCTTCATAGTAGAAAAATACGGGTCATGGTAGATGGAATTTATTCTCAGTTTCATTCTATAAATGCTGGCGTACCTCAGGGATCAGTTTTGGCGTCAACTCTTTTTCTCATTCATATAAATGACCTCTTATCTGTCACGCACAACCCAGTACACTCTTATGCTGATGACTCGACCCATCATAGTTCTTTCACATTTAGTACCTCCTTTACACAATTTGATATTGTAGATTCCAAATGAACACAGCAATTTCTTTGAACCAGGACCTTTCTAAAATTAATCAATGGGAACAAAAAAATCTGGTCTCATTTAATGCTCAGAAAACTAAATACATTAATTTCTCCAATTGAAAGAATCCCTCAGACTCACACATAATCTTAAATGATGTCAGTATTCCCATATCCAGTACAATTGATATCCTAGGTGTTACTCTAAACCCCAACCTAAGCTGGACAGCTTATGTTAAATCCCTTGCTAAAAATGCTTCTAAAAAACTGGGACGTACAGAGTGCGTGAGTTCTTCACTGATGGCCACAATATACAAAAGTCATGTGCGTTCTCAGATCGAATACTGTTCACCACTGTGGAGTGGATGTGGATCTGTTACACTGAGGCAGTTGGACAAAATTCAAAATAAAGCCATTAGATTAATCAACAATCCTGCCATAACGCTGGACCTTCCTCCGTTATCAGTACGTCGAGATGTTGCTTCTTTAGCACTATTTTATCGATATTTTTACCGTAAGTGTTCTAACGAACTGGCTTCAATTGTGCCTCCCCTTCACATTTTCTAACGAAATACTCGGGCAGCTGGGAGCGCCCATGAACTCACACTCTCTCCCCCACAATGCAGAACTTCTGCTTATCAAAATTCATTTATCCCCAGAACTACTACTCTCTGGAATTCACTTCCTGGGAGTTGCTTCCCTTATACATTTAATCCTCTCGATTTTAAATCCAATTGTTATAAGTATTTTATGAATGGAGGATGCCTTTAGGCACATGGACTTATTTTTTTCCCATTGTTTTTCCTTCCTCCATTCATTTTATATATATATATATATATATATATATATATATATATATATATATATGTATATATATGTGTGTGTGTGTGTGTGTGTGCTAGGAGTGTAATGCTGTATGCTATTGAGACATGGGCAGTAAAGGAAGACAATATTCGCAAGCTCAAACGTACAGAAATGACAATGATTAGGTGGATGTGCAGTGCGTCCCTGAGTGTGAGGTCTAAGGAGGGGAGGCTAGGTTTACAATGGAAGAGTCGAGAGGTAGGATGGGACTGGAGTGTATTGGTGTTTTGATCAGTAGATTGAGATGATTTGGGCATGTGAAGAGGATGGGAGATGACAGTTGGGTGCAGAAAGTGAAGTGTTAATGCTGGGGTTAGGGTTGCGAAAGGCAAACAGAAAAAGACCTGGGATGAGGTCATTGACCTCAGGGATTAGTGACCAAAGAAAGAAGCCGCCAGATATCGAGCAGCATGGAGGGCCTCCATTAAGTGACCAAAGCCGACGCATAGAAGCATGTTGGAGACTTCAGCAACGAAACGAAACGAAACAATATATATATATATATATATATATATATATATATATATATATATATATATATATATATATATATATATATATATATATATATATGCCTCTGTGGTACAGTGGTAAAGAGTGCGTTTTCGTACACTGAAGAACGAAGGTTCGCGCCCCGCCAGAGTAATAAACTTTGGGAGCGTTCTTCTGGCCACGTACTTCATTGGCGGACACAAGGAGTGCTGTGGTTGAACCAATGTCGCATACCGTACAGTATGTTTGCACCCAGTCGGCTTGCGTGGGCCAATTACACTTGGTTCACAGACTATACACACATCCAAAACCACTCCAACACTACAATTACTTGTACACTTACAAGCACTTCTCACCCTACATAGTCTCTGCCAGACAGCCTAAGCCACTTGGTAGAGGTACATTGGCTGTATCGTTCCCACTTCGATCGGGATAGGCCGGTCCTGCAGTGGACACTCAAACGGCTGATGATATATATATATATATATAACGGAGTCTCGCAACTACCACCACCATCACAGCTACCATCTCCACCATAAAACCCACCACCGCTCTCAAGACCACAGCTACCACCATCATAATCACAGTTATCACCATCACCACCACCATCATCATCACAGTTACCACCATCACCATCACAGCTAACAATTTTCTGCATAATAAAACCTCTTGATCGTGACATCAGTGAAGTAATAAACATGAACACGAACAGTAGATGTACAACTCTCTCTCTCTCTCTCTCTCTCTCTCTGTAAGACACATGAAACTCCATGGAAATGCCCCGCACCTCTTCCACGGGCACACATTTTATGAGTAATAACAATGTGGACAAAAATAAGGGTCTAAATCACCCCTTTGCAAAATTTCAATCGATATCAAACAGAAATTGGCTCTACGACTCAGTTCCAACCATCCTGCCAAGATTCATCATAATCCCATTTCCAGTTTTGGCTGCACCATACACACACACACACACACACACACACACACACACATAAGATTATACATATCTGTCTTTCTGTCTCTGTCTGTCTGTCTGTCTTCCCCCCCCTCTCTCTCTCTCTCTCTCTCTCTCTGTATATATATGTATATATATAGAGACAGGATTTGGGATGAGGTGGATGAAGTAGTGGGAGAAATGCCCCGGAGCTATAAATTGATAGTAATGGGTGATATGAATGGGAGAGTAGGCACTGGTCCTGAGGATAACATAATGGGTTGTAATGGAGTACCAGGAGAAAATGATGATGATCAGGAGAGGACGTTGTGCATTTGTAACTCGTATTTCAATCACAAAGATGCACATACATATACATGGTATAGAGCGAAAGAGGATCGTGTTGAAAGAAGCCTGATTGATTATGTGCTCGTAGAGAGGTCGATTGTGGGAATGGTTGCTGATACAAGCCATGAGAGGACGATGTGGAGGTCTGAAAGATCATATGATTGTGGTATGCAAGATAGGCATGGTGGTATGCAAGGTATGGCATGGTAGGATGATGAGATTAAGAGAGCAGTGGAGGAAAAGAGGAAAAAGTGGCTAAGATGGCTACAGGACAGGGGTTCAGTTGAAATCAGAAATGAATATACTGAGAGCAAGAAGCACGTAAAGTAACTAGTGAAGAGGAAAAAGAAGGCGGTAAATGATGATCAAGGAGGAAAAATGAATGGAAGCTACTCTGAAAATAGAAAATTATTCTGGAAAGAGGTGCGGAAATGTAGAAGTGAGAGCTGAAAGAAATATGACGGTGTGAAGGATGCAGGTGGTAGATTATTAACCCATGGGGATGAAGTAAGGACCGGATGGAAAGAATATTTTGAAAGCCTGATAATTGGGAATAGAAAGAGTAAAGCCTCTGTAAACATGATTGGTTTTGGGGGTGTGCAGAGAAGGTATACAGTGCCAGAAGACCTGACACTCGTACAGGTCAAGAGTTCTGTGAAGCGGCTGAAAAATGGGAAAGCAGGTGGGGATGATGAGGTGTATGCAGAGATGATAAAGTGTAGTGGACAGAGTGGAATGAAGTGCTTGTTGGAGATATGTAAGAAGGCATGGATGAGTGAAACTGTGCCAGCAGTGTGGGAAAAGGCTGTGATCGTACCCCTGTACAAAAATAAAGGTGAGCGAAGTGACTGTAAGAATTATCGTGGCATAAGTTCAATGAGTCTGGTAGGGAAGTAATATGGAAGAATTATTATAGAGAAGGAAAGAGAGATATCAGAAGTCCTGAGTGATGAACAGGGTGACTTTAGGAGTGGCAGAGGATGTGTGGATCAAATATTTGCAGTGAGACAGCAGAGAAGGCTTGTGAGATGGAACACGAGGTGTTTATGGCATTCATGGATCTGGAAAATGCATGCGACAAAGTGGACAGAGAAGGATTGTGGAAAGTTTTGCACATGTACGGTGTCTACACCGTACATGTGCAAAACTGGTAAGCAACTAGGTGTCGTCAAGAGTTTTTATGATGGTAGTGAAGCATGTGTAAGGGTTAATGGGCATCTAAGTGAAAGGTTCACGACCGGTGTGGGCGTGCGACAAGGTTGTGTGTTGTCGCCATGGTTGTTCAATATATATATTTGGATGGGGTGATGAGAGAAGTAAAAACACGAGTAATGGAGAGGGGGATGGCGTTGGTTATGAACGGTAATGGATGGAATATCTCAAATTTGTTGTATGCTGATGACGCAGTGCTATTTGCAATTACTGGACAAGAACTTGGTAGGCTAGTACAGAGTTATGCTGATGTCTATGAACGTTGTGCCTTGAGAGTAAATGTAGAAAAGATTAAAAGTGATGGTTATCGAGAGAGAAGGTGACTCCCAGTGCCATGTTAGTGATTTTTTTTTTATGCGAGGAAGAAGGAACCAAAGGCCGCGAGCCCGCAATTGTTGTTCCTCCCGAGGAAAAAAACAAAAAAAAACAAGAGGGCCAAATTCAAGATCCGATCATTTCCAGATGCCTGGACATACTGCGTTTGAAAGACTGGAGATCATAGGAAGCAGGAAATACAGACAGAGGGAGACAGTTCCAGAGCTGACCTGTTGCATAAATGAAGGACCGGGAGTAATGGTTAACTCTTGCATTAGAGAGTTGGACAGAAAAGGGATGTTTTTTTTTTGTTTAATGCTAGGAAGAAGGAACCAAAGGCCACGAGCCCGCAAAAAATGTTCCTTCCAAGAGAAGAACAAAATACAAGTGAGAGCAAAATTCAAGATCCGATCATTTCGAGATGCCTGGACACACTGCATTTGAAAGACTGGAGATCATAGGAAGCAGGAAATACAGACAGAGGGAGACAGTTCCAGAGATGACCTGTTGCATAAATGAAGGACTGGGAGTAACGGTTAACTCTTGCATTAGAGAGTTGGACAGAAAAGGGATGAGAGTTTGCTGCTTGACGGGTGCTACGCACCCGTCGTAGAGGTGGAGGAATGCATGCAGACAGTTCAGCGACCATTGAAGTAGCGATAGAAAAGAGATAAAGATGCAACAGTGCAGAGAGCCAGTAAGAGGAGGAGAGTTAATGAGACGAAAAGCCTTTGACTCCACCCTATTGAGAAGAGCTGTATGTGAAGAACCTCCCCACACATGCGAGTTGTACTCCACACAGGGGCGGATAAAACCCATGTATGGACTCAAGAATTGTGCAGGGATAAAAAAGGAATGGAGTCGGCTTAGCACACCTAATCTCATGGAAGCAGATTTTACAGGAGATGCAATATGATCTTTCGGAGATAAGTCCCGAGTGAATGAAACCCCAAGCATGTTCAACGATGATACAGGATTAAGCAGAGTATTATTAAACTTTAGTGAGTACACCTGTGGAAGATTTTGTCGGGTTCATTGGTGTAAAAACTGAGTCTTTGATACATTAAAAACAAGATTATTTTTACCCCAGTCAGAGATACGAGCCAAGTCAGACATCAGGTGTGCCATAGCCTCATCCCTTGTTTGTTGAACTAACTGCTGAGATGGACGTTATGGGAACTGAATGGAAAGGTGAAGGGTGGAGTCATCAGCAAGTTAGACCGCTTAGAAGGTCATTGATGAATAAAAGGAAGAGATTTGGTGATAGGACAGAGCCCTGAGGAACACCACTGTTGATAGATCTAGGAGAAGAACGATGGCCGTCTACAACAGAGGCTATAGAACGACCAGAAAGGAAGCTAGAGATGAAGGCACAGATAGAAGGAGGGAAACCGTAAAAAGGCAGTTTGGAAATTAAAGATTTATGTCAGACTCGATCGAAAGCCTTTGAGATGTCGAGTGCAATGGCAAAGCTTTCGCCAAAGTCCCGAAAGGAGGATGACCAGGAGTCTGAAAGGTAGGTGAGAAGATCGCCAGTGGAGCGTCCCTGACGGAACCCATACTAACGATCAGAAAGAAGGTTGTGATAGGGAAGATGCTTTAAAATTATTCCATTAAGAATTGACGAAAACTTTTGAGATACGGATGTTAAAGCAATTGGATGATAGAGAGTTGGGAATGGTCACCCTTCTTTAGGACTTGCTGAATGGGAGCAACCTTCCAGCAAGAAAGGAAAGGTACAAGTTGATAGACAAAGACGAGAGAGTTTGCCTAGGCAGGGTGTAAGCACAGAAGCACAGTTCTTGAGGACAACAGGAGGGACTTCATCAGGCCTCTACGCCTTGTTAGTATTGAGGCCTGTGATGGCAGAAAATACATCAGCTGAAGAAATTTTAATGTTAGCCACGAGGAAGTCAGAGGGGGGAAGTGATGGAGGAACAGCACCAGAATCGTCTAAGGTGGAATTAGAGGTGAAAGTCTAAGCGAAGAGATCTGCTTCATCAGTAGAAGAAATAGCTACAGAACCATCAGAGTAGAACAGAGGAGGGAAGGATGATGAGGTAAAGTTATTAGAAAGGTTTTTGGCAAGGTGCCAGAAGGAGCAGGAAGAATTCCAGTTGGAGAGTTGAGAGCATTTATTACGGATGAAATTATTTTTTGCAGAGCGAAGAACAGACTTAGCACGATTCCGGGCAGAAACGTATAAAAGATGTGATATAGGGGTGGGTTGGCTCCGGTACCTTTTATAGGCCTTCTCCTTGTTGCGGACAGCATTAGAACAAGTGTGATTAAACCAAGGCTTTCTTGCATTAGTCAGAGGATATGAGAAAGGAATGTATGCTTCCATGCCCGAGAGAATAACCTCCGTAATGCGTGAGGCACATTCAGATCGCTCCCGGCCATGGAAGCAATAATCATTCCAAGGAAAATCAAAGAAGTACTGCCTGAGGGCCTCCCAGTCTGCAGCTCCAAAGTGCCACAGATGACGTTTCCTTGGAGGGTCCACAGGCCGTACCAGAGCGATAGGACAGGTTAAGGTGATAAGGTTATGATCGGAGGAGCCCAACGGAGAGAAAAGATTGACAGTGTAAGCAGAAGGATTAGCAGTAAGGAAGAGGTCAGGTATGTTGGAGCTCTCTCCAAGGCAGTCAGGGATACAGGTAGGGTGCTGTACAAGCTGCTCTAGGTCATTAAGGATAGAAAAGATGTAAGCTTGTTCACCAGATGGATCAGTGAAAGGAGAGGAGAGCCAAAGGTGGTGATGAACATTGAAATCTTCTAAAATGGAGATTTCAGAGAAAGGAGAAATGGATAGAATGTGTTCCACCGTAGAAGTAAGATAGTCAAAGAATTTTTGATAGTCAGTACAATTAGGAGATAAGTAAACAGCGCAGATATATTTAGTCAGAGAATGACAGGACAGCCGAAGCCAGAGAGTAGAGAATTCAAAAGAATCGAGTTCAGGAGCAAGAGCAAGATAAGTCGTTGCGTATATATACCCAACAGCCACCTTTGGCTTTGAAATGAGTATAGAGAAAGTAGGAGGGTACAGAAAAGGGTTTACTGTCAGTTGCCTCAGACAGCTGAGTCTCAGAAAGAGGTGAGGTTTAGAGGAAGAGAGGTGGTACTCAAAAGAGTGAAAGTTAGAGGAAAGGTCACGAATGTTGCAGAAATGAAGATAAGTGAGTCAGACAGTGGTTCCAGGCTGCTGAAGTCGTCACCGGGAGAGGGGCGGAAGGTGGGGATTTTTATCGTCCCCCCCACGGGGACTCCGAGGCCGTGTGTTGAGTTGCCATAATTTTGTTTTGAATTTTGGAAAAGGAAGTGTATTTTGTATTGTGCATGTAGTTTGGTGTAGATAGAGAAACTAGTATTGGAGAGCATGCTGGCCTACTCTCTGTGTCACTGAGTCACTTAAAAAGTTCAGCAAGGGGGATGGTCAGGAACTAGTCCTCAGGGCTGGTGAAACGGGAGCACCCGCTCTCCCTGTCATCAGCTTTCCATCCACCTCGGGAGTACTGCCCTGCTCGACTGGTGCTGCTAGATGGGTGGTACGCACCTGTCGTAGAGGTGGAGGAATGCATGCAGACAGTTCAGAGGAGCAGTGACCATTTAGTAGCGATAGAAAAGAAATAAAGGTGCAACAGTGCGACGAAGAGAAAGAGGTTGAAGGGAGTCAGTAAGAGGAGGAGAGTTAATGAGACGAAAAGCCTTTGACTCCACTCTATTGAGAAGAGCTATATGTGGGGAGCCTCCCCACACATGAGTTGTACTCCACACAGGGGCGTATAAAACCCCTATATAGAGTCAACAATTGTGCTGGGGTAAAGAAGGAACGGAGTCGGCTTAGCACACCTATTCTCTTGGAAGCAGGTTCTCCAAGAGATGTAATGTGATCTTTCCAAGATAAGTCCCGAGTAAATGAAATCCCAAGCATGTTCAAGGATGATGCTGGATTAAACTGAATATTATGAATCATTAGTGAGTGTACCTGTGGAAGATTTTGTCGGGTTGAAGGGTGTAAAACCTGAGTCTTTGATGCATTAAAAAGAACCAGATTGTTTTTGCCCCAGTCAGAGATACGAACCAAGTCAGACATTAGGTGTGCCATAGCCTCATCCCTTGTTTGTTGAAGTAACTGCTGAGATGGACGTTGCGGGAACCGAAAGGAAAGGTGAAGGGTGGAGTCATTAGCGTAAGAGTGGATAGGGTTAGATGTACACCCGAAAGCACTAGTTTCTCCCCCCATGCAGCCAGAGTCGCGGCCAGTGAGCGACCAGGCGTACGAACACCCCACACCCACCTCCCCTTTCCCAACCCCAGTTTAAATGTTGTTGGGTAGACGTGGAACAGCCAAAGCTGGTGATATTACAGTGTGTCATGATTGTTTTTATAGACAATCAGAACCAGCAGGGGTAAGTATATAAAGGTACTTAATGTTTATTACTGTTCTGTTATCCATAACATAGAGGAAAGGCGCGAAAATGAAAGAAGACCTACGGTGTGCCATGTGTTATTGTCTATAATACTTATGTCCTATTTTATAATGTTACAAATAAGTATAGTGTTGTGAACAGCATCTGTTGAAATATATGATGTCTTTTCTCATACATTCTCACTCCCGCCACCACCACCCATCTCTCTCGATTCCTGTCTCCACCAAACGCCTCTCTTATCCTCTCGTCCACCAGTCACACCCATTATTAACCAACGTAAACAAAGATAGTGATGAAATGATCCGTCAGGTATTGATCATATTATTACTATAATACACCTCTGTATTAAGCACCAACAAATCAATAACATACAATGCTTCGGTATACCTGCCGACTATTTCATCTTGTTGTAAGCTGTTACGTGACATACTCACCGCAAGTTGGACCTTGTGATACAAGGACATACGGTTGTTTTACTTTAACACAGGTTGTGTGTGGTTTTGGACGCCCATGAATTCATATTAACGTGGCAATTTAAGCCTTACATTATAAACACTTAAGATTTATGTTCCTGTCATTAATGGATGGACGAAACGAATCAGGGATCGGTTCTGACGAACCACAAACTCTCTGCTTTTACGAAAATATTCCGACCTCCTGTGACAACAGTAACACAATGTCATTATGTAGACGACTGACCCACATTCAGTCGTATACATTGTGACATTTTGTCACTGTTGTGACAAGAGGTCGAAATATTTTCGTTGAAGCAGAGAGTTTGTGGTTCGTCAGAGCAGATCCCTGATTCGTTTGGTTAATACGGTAGTGACAGGAATATAAACCTTACATGTTTATAAGGTGAGGCTTAAATTGTCACGTTAATATGAATTGATGGACGTCCAAAAACACCCATAACCTGTGTTAGCAATAAACAGCAGTATGTCCCTGTAACAAGGTCAAACTTGCAGTGCATATGTCACGTAACAGCTTACAAGATGAAATAGTTGGCAGGTTTATCGAAGTATTGTATGTTACTGATTTGCTGGTGCTTAATACTGAGGTGTATGCTAATATTAATATGATCAATACCTGACGGATCATTTCATCAACATCTTTATGTTGGCTAACTAAGCGTGGGAGTGGGGGACAGGAGGATAAGAGAGGTGTTTGGTTGATATAAACCCAGAGAGAAGGGTGGTGGTGGTGGTGGTGGGAATGAGAATGTGTGAGAAAAGACATCATATCTTTCAACAGATGCTGTTCATTATACTATACTTATTTGTAACATTATAATATAGGACGTAACTATTACAGACAATAACACATAATACAATGTAGGTCTTCTTTCATTTTCGTTCCTTTTTCATATGTTGTGGATAACAGCACAGTAATACACATTAAATACCTTTATATACTTACCCCTACTGGTTCTGATTCTCTATAAAAACAATCATGACATTGTAAGATCACCAGCTTTGGCCGTTCCACATTTGTCCAACAACATTTGCCACTGGGGTTGGGGGAGGGGATGTGGGTGTGGGGTGTTCGAACGCCTGGTCTCTCACTGGCCGCGACTCCGGCTACTAGGGGGGGAGAAATTAGTGCTTCCGAGTGTACAGCTTAGAAGGTCATTGATGAATAAAAGGAAGGGAGTTGGTGATAGGACAGAGCCCTGAGAAACACCACTGTTGATAGATCTAGGAAAAGAACGATGGCCGTCTACAACACCGGCCATAGAAACGACCAGAAAGGAAGCTAGAGATGACGGCATAGATAGAAGGATAGAAACCGTTAGAGGGCAGTCTGGAAATTAAAGATTGATGCCAGACTCGATCGAAAGCCTTAGAGATGTCATGTCCAATGGCAAAGCTTTTGCCAAAGTCTCGAAAGGAGGATGACAAGGAGTCTGACAGGTAGGTGAGAAAATCGCCAGTGGAGCGTCCCTGACGGAACTCATACTGACGATCAGAAAGAAGGTTGTAACAGGAAAGATGCTTTAAAATTTTTCTGTTAAGAATTGACTAGAAAACTTTTGAGATACAGGATGTTAACGCAATTGGACGATAGTTAGGGAGATGGGAATGGTCACCCTTCTTTGGGACTGGCTGAATGAAAGCAAACTTCCAGCAAGAAGGAAAGGTAAAAGTTGATAGACAAAGACGAGAGAGTTTGCCTAGGCAGGGTGTAAGCACAGAAGCACAGTTCTTGAGAACAACAGGAGGGACTCCATCAGGCCCATATGCCTTATTAGTACTGAGGCCAGCAATGGCAGAAAATACATCAGCTGAAGAAATTTTAATGTCAGCCATGAGAAAGTCAGAGGGGGGAAGTGATGGAGGAACAGCACCAGAATCGTCTAACGTGGAGTTGGAGGAGAAAATCTGAGCAAAGAGATCTGCTTTATCAGTAGAAGAATAGCTACAGAGCCATCAGAGTAGAAAAGAGGAGGGAAGGATGATGAGGTAAAGTTGGTTTTTGGCAAGGTGCCAGAAGGAGCGGGAAGAATTCGAGTTGGAGAGTTGAGAGCATTTAGTATTGATGAAATTATTTTTTGCAGAGCGAAGAACAGGCTTAGCACGATTCCGGGCAGAAACGTATAAAAAATATGATTCAGGGGTTGGTTGGATCTGGGACCTTTTATAGGCCCTCTCCTTGTTCCAGACAGCATTAGAACAAGTATGATTAAACCAAGGCTTTCTTGCATTAGTCAGAGGATATGAGAAAGGAATGTATATTTCCATGCCCGAGAGAATAACCTCCGTAATGTGCAAGGCACACTCATATGGCTCCCGGCCAGGGAAGCAATAATCATTCCAGGGAAAATCAAAGAAATACTGCCTGAGGGTCCCCCCAGTCCGCAGCTCCAAAGTGCCACAGACGACGTTTCTTTGGAGGGTCCACAGGCCGTACCGGAGTGATAGGACAGGTTAAGGTGATAAGGTTGTGATCAGAGGAGCCCAACGGAGAGAAAAGATTAACAGTGTAAGCAGAAGGATTAGTAGTAAGAAGTCAAGTATGTTGGAGCTCTCTCCAAGGAGATCAGGGATATGGGTAGGGTGCTGTACAAGCTGCTCTAGGTCATTAAGGATAGAAAAGATGTAGGCTTGTTCACCAGGTGGATCAGTGAAAGGAGAGGAGAGCCAAAGGTGGTTGTAAACATTGAAATCTCCTACAATGGAGATTTCAGAGAAAGGAGAAATAGATAGAATGTGTTCCGTAGAAGTAAGATAGTCAAAGGTTTTTTCATTGTCAGTAGAATTAGGAGATAAGTAAACAGCACAAATATATTTAGTCAGAGAATGACAGGGAAGCCTAAGCCAGAGTGTAGAGAATTCAGAAGAATCGAGTTCAGGAGCACAAGAACAAGATAGGTCGTTGCGTACATATATGCAACATTCACCTTTGGCTTTGAAATGAGTTTAGAGAAAGTAGGAGGATATAGAAAAGGGTTTGCTATCAGTTATGTCAGACAGCTGAGTCTCAGTTAGAAAAAGAAGGTGAGGTTTAGAGAAGGAGCGAAAGTTAGAGGAAAGGCCGCTAATGTTACAGAATAGAAGAAGAAGAGAGTCAGACAGTGGTTCCAGGCAGCTCGAGTCGTCACCGGGAGAGGGGTGGAAGGTTGGTGCAATGAATGGAGAGAGACTGGAATTGGTGAGTGTTCAAATACCTGGGTACAGTGATAGAAAAGAGAGAAAAATGTCCAAAAGAAGTGTAGAGCAGTGACACAAGGAAGAAAAGTAGCTGGTGCAATGAAGGCCTTGATTATTTTGATAAGAAACAGAGGCTCGAGTGTTGCAGCTGCACGAGGCTTACATGAAGGAGAGTTAGTGCCAACTTTAACATATGGATGTGAGACTATGGTGTGGCATGAAAATGAAAAGTCAAGAGTAAGTGAAGTGGAGATGGGACTGCTGAGGAATGTATGTGGAGTACAGAGGGTGGATAGGATACGAAATAATGTGATTCGTGAAAGATGTGGAATGAGGAAGAATGTGGACACCAGAATTGAAGAGAATGTACTGAGACTGTATGGTCATGTGGAGGACGTGGATAACAATAAAATGGCAAAAAAAGTATATCTAAGTGAATAAGAAGGAGGGAGGAGGCGAGGTAGGCCAAAGAGAAGGTGGAGAGATATGGTGGATGGGTGTGTGAGGAAGAGAGGTTTAGAAATCGGTGAGGCTAGGGAACTGACAAGGGGGCTGGATGAATGTTGTGAGGAGAAGTGCATGCCCAGGGATTTGGCACCCCTTTTTAACGTGGCAGAGTCCTGATTGACTGTACTGGATACGTGTATGTGAAGCTACAGCACGTTGTGAATGTTTTTGGCGTATGCAATAGAGCCAGGATTCCGGGGGCTTGAATGATGAGTGAAGCGAAGCGGAGCTCATTGGACTGGGCAAATTTGGCCTGTCTGGACATTGCTGCTCCTCACCCTGCCCTAGGATGGGAAAAGAGGTTCGCATGATGATGATGATATATATATATATATATATATATATATATATATATATATATATATATATATATATATATATATATCCCGACGCCCTAATCCTGCAAAAGGTGGCCGCAGACAAAACGCCTCCAAGTCACTCCATCACCCCCCATTTGACTGCCTTCTCCCCAGCTCATTCCCCCCTCCCTCATATACCTCTCAACTCCATCCCTCCACCTCATCCTCGGTCTTCTCCTCCCTCTTCCTCCCTCCACTTCACCTACATACACCCTCTTAGTCAGTCTTTCATTCTCCATTCTCTCCACATGGCCAAACCACGTCAGTGTATTTCTCTCATTTTTCTCAACCACATCCACAACGTTGCTTCACTTCTTCATTCGTCAACCTTTCCCTCCATGTCAGTCCACATACTCCTCTCAAGTAACTCATTTCCACTGCTCTCTTGACTTGTTCCCCTCTAGCAAGGTGCATGCCTCGCTTCCATACGGCAGGGTAGGGATCACAATACTATCATGCAGTGACTTCTTAACTTCTATACTCACCTCCTTATTTCTCATCATTGCTTTCAGTGAAACAACAACCTTCCTTCCCTGTTGTACCCTTTCATGCACTTCATCCCCAAAAGTTCCATCTTTACTCATCACACTACCCAAGTACTTGAATGTACTCACATTCTCCATATCCTCACCATCCAATCTCACTGTGCATTCTGTGACTTCATTCCTCTCAAACACCATAACTTTACTCTTGTTTACATTAACTTTCAGATTCCTCTTCCTACACAGTGTCCCAGATTCATTCACAAAACCTTGAAACTCTTATTCATCTTCACTGAACAATACTTCTTAATAGAAAAATTTTAAAGCATCTTTCCTATCACAACCTTCTTTATGATCGTCCGTATGGGTTCCGTCAGGGACGCTCCACTAGGGATCTTCTCACTTGCCTTTCAGACTCCTGGTCATCCTCCTTTCGGGACTGTGGCGAAAGCTTTGCCATTGCACTTGACATCTCAAAGGCTTTCGATCGAGTCTGGCATAAATCTTTAATTTCCAAACTGCTCTCTTATGGTTTCTATCCTTCTATCTGTGCCTTCGTCTCTAGCTTCCTTTCTGGTCATTCTATAGCTGCTGTTGTAGATGGCCATCGTTCTTCTCCTAGATCTATTAACAGTGGTGTTCCTTAGGGCTCTGTCCTATCACCATCTCTTTTCCTTTTATTCATCAGTGACCTAAGCTGTACATCTAACCCAATCCAGTCATACGCTGATGAGTCCACACTTCACCTTTCCATTCGGTTCCCGCAACGTCCATCTCAGCAGTTACATCAACAAACATGGGATGAGGCTATGGCACACCTAATGTCTGACTTGGCTTGTATCTCTGACTTTGTAAAAACAATCTAGTTGTTTTTAATGCACGAATGACTCAGTTTTTACACCTTCAACCAGACAAAATCTTCCACAGGAGTACCCATTAATGTTTACTAATATTCAGCTTAATCCTACATCATCCTTGAACATGCTTGGGGTTTCATTTACTCGGGACTTATCTTGGAAAGATCATATTACATCTATTGTAAAATCTGCTTCTAAAATATTAGGTGTGCTAAGCTGACTCTGTTCCTTTTTTACCCCTGCACAATTGTTGACTCTCGACAGGGGTTTTATCCGCCCTTGTGTGGAGTAAAACTCTCATGTGTGGAGAGTCTCCCCACATACAGCTCTTCTCAATAGGGTGGAGTCAAAGGCTTTTCATCTCATTAACTCTCCTCCTCTTACTGACTCCCTTCAACCTCTGTCTCTTCACCACACTGTTGCATCTTTATCTCTTTTCTATCGGTACTTCAATGGTCACTGCTCCTCTGAACTGTCTGCATGCATTCCTACACCTCTACGACGGGCGCGTAGCACCCGTCAAGCAGCAAACTCTCATCCTTTCTCCGTCCAACTCTCTAATGCAAGAGTTAACCGTTACTCCCAGTCCTTCATTTATGCAACAGGTCAACTCTGGAACAGTCTACCTCTGTCTGTATTTCCTGCTTCCTATGATCTCCAGTCTTTCAAACGCAGTGTGTCCAGACATCGCAACATGATCGGATCTTGAATTTGGCTCTCTCTCGTATTTTGTTTTTCTCTTGGAAGGAACAATTTTGTGGGCTCACAGCCTTTGGTTCCTTTTTCCTCGCATAAAAGAAAAGCAAACAGGAACACCAGAATCTTCCACATCACCCTCATTCATTAGGGTCACCCCCACATCCACTGCCCTACCTTGCACCTCCTTTACAACCCCATCCATGTATATATTAAACAGCCATGGAGACATCACACATCCCTGTTTCAGTCTCACATTTAGATCAAAGAACTCACTCAGCTCACCATCCACTCGCACCGTAGCTCGTTCGTACATACTCTTCACAGCACTCAACAATTTCCCCTCCATATATTCTTAATACCTTCCACATACCTTGCCTATCTATTCTGTCATAAGCTTTCTCCAAGTCCATGAAGGCAGCATACAGTTTCTTTCCCTTCTCTAGAGACTTCTCCACTAAACATCTTAGAACAAATTTCTGATCTACACACCCTTTTCCTTTCCCAATTCCCCCTTGTTCTTCTCCAACTAGCTCCTCTGTTATATGCCTAATCCCATCAGTGAGTGTTCTACCATATATTCTTCCAGTCACACTAAGAGGGCAAATACCCGTATGGTTACCACATACTTCTCTCTCCCCTTTTCCTTTGTATATAGAAACAATTATACCTAATTTCCAGTCCTCTGAAACCCTTCCCTCTTCCTAGGCCAATCTATACAACTTCCATATCCACTCCACAACAATCTCACTCCCATACTTCAGCATTTCACCACACACTCCATCAATTCCTGGGGCCTCTCCCATCTTGATCTTCTTCATTGGTTCCACTACTTCCGCCCTACTGATCTCTTCCTCCCTCCTCTCATCTCTTCTTCTCCCAGCCATTCCCCAATTACTTATACTCGCACTGCTCTCACTCTCTACATTCAACAAATCCTCAAAGTGCTCCTTTATCTCCTCAATTTCTCTCTCCTCTCCACCAACAATCCATTATTCCCATCTTTCACTCCCCTACTATTTCCCCTTTCACACTGTCTTACTTCCTTTACCTCCTTCCAAAACGATTTCTTACTCTCCCTCCATTTTGCACTCAGATTCCTCCCAAACTCTTCATCCACTCTCCACTTACTCTCCTTCACCAATCTCTTCACCTCCTTCCTCCTGCTCACATATACCTCTTCTCTCTCTCATCTTCTCCCCTATCTCTACTCGCTAGCCATTCACTATATGCCTTCTTCTTTTGTTCCACAGCTCGTTTCACCTCATCATTCCACCATGCTGTCCCTTGCACACCCCTGCATCTCCTCACTCCACAAACCACCTCACACGCTGCTCCTATCTCTTCCCTGCATATCTTACATACATCTTCCACCCCTTCCATCTGCTCTAACTCATACCTTCCCAGTCTTTCTTCCACTATGGTCTTATACCTACCATTTTCTCACTATCTTGCAACTTCTCCACTCTTCTCACAGGAACTGTTTCCTCCTGTCTTCCCCTTCGTCTCTTCACCCATTTTCTTTGCAGCCTTACCTTGGCCATCACTAAGTGATGGTCCATGATTCCATTCCCCCACCGTCTCCACGCTCTTGCATCCAACGTTTGTCTTCTCATTCGCTCATCCACACACACGTAATCTATCATTGCCTTTCGTTCAACAAGTTCACCGTCCATCCTCCTCATGACTTTTTATGTATACCTGTGGATCATCTTACGCTGAAAGGTGTTGGCTGTTGCCAATCCCTTACCTGCACAGATGTCCATTAATGCACTACCATTCCCATCTACTTCAGCTGGCACACCCCACTAACCAACCACTCCATCCATTCGTACATTGCCAACTTTGCCATTCATGTCTCCAATCACAAACACTCACTCCTCTCAAACTTGTCTATACATGCTTCTACACTTGCCCAAAACTTATCTTTCCCTCTGGCCACTCGGTCCATCCTGGGTTGTACCTTCGCAGCACCATTCCTCCAGCCCCATGAGTGAAGAAACTTTTTACATACACAACCAAGTGGGGATAATCAACAGAAAGAAGGAGGGGCAAGGGAACACCGCTATCGACAAAGCCATGGGCCTGGCTGACTCTACAGTGAGGACTGTATGGAAAAACCGCGATGTCATCAGGACACTTGTGAAGTTGTATGGTGCATCTGAGCTTGATGGCTGTTCCCGCGTGGGTAATCGTGCCATCATTCTCATGGAAAGATATCTTGCCACCTTCATTATGAGGAAGAAGAACAAAGGTGTACCACTCGATGGTAGATATATTCGGGACCAAGCCCAGCTCTTTTACAAGGCAGCATCTCGCAAGTTATCTGTGGACAAACCTTCCAAGGCATCTGTAGGATGGCTGCACCGTTTTTTAAAACGCAAGGAACTCCATCACGTCAGACTGTCGGGTGAACGTGCCTCTGCCGACGAGCTGAACACGAGAGAGTATCGTGGACTATTTAGTGCTCTTAGTGAAGAAGGACAGTACACCAAGGACCAGATCTACAACGTCGACAAAACGTCATTATACTACAAGGCCATGCCCAAATCGACTTACATCACTAAGAAACACAAACAAGCCCCTGGTCGCAAGCTCCAGAAAAGTGAGATGATGATAACGTTGACTGTAAACCTGTCTGGGAGCCACAAGATGAGGCCAGCTGTTGTACACACAGCTTCACACCCTAGGTGTTACAAAAACCTCACGAACACGGACGCAAGTGGCGTGTACTGGTACAAGTCTGCTAATGGTTGGATGACTGACAACATTATGTCAGACTAGCTAATGAAGCATTGCATCCCCGATGCCAGGGCCAAGTGTCGGCAACTT
>NC_137048.1:14990082-14992582 GCF_032717465.1 Coenobita brevimanus
GATAGATAGAGTGAGGATAGATAGATAGATATAGATAGATATATAGATAGATAGATAGATAGATAGAGATAGATAGAGAGATAGAGATAGATAGATAGATAAAGATAGATAGATAGATTGAGATAGATAGATAGATAAAGATAGATAAAGATAGATAGATAGAGATAGATAGATATAGATAGATATAGATAGATAGATAGATAGAGATAGATAGATAGAGATAGATAGATAGATAAATAGATATAGATAGATAGATATATAGATAGATAGATATAGATAGATAGATATAGATAGATAGATAGATATAGATAGATATAGATAGATGGATATAGATGGATAGATATAGATAGATAGATATAGATAGATAGATAGATAGATATAGATAGATAGAGATAGATAGATAGAGATAGATAGATAGATAGAGATAGATAGATAGAGATAGAGGAGTAGACTGTAGCACCAGTCGAGCAGGTCAGTACTCCAGAGGTGGATGGAAAGCTGATGACAGGGAGTGCTGGAGCTCCCGTTTCATCAGCCCTCAGGACTAGTTCCTGACCATCCTCTCTTGCTGAACTTTTTTCAGTGTCTCAGTTACACAGAGAGTAGGCCAGCATGCTCTCTCTAGTACAAATTTCTCTAATGTCATCTTCACCTAAACTACATGCACAGTACACACTACACTTCCTTTTCAAAAATCAACAAAAATGGCGTCTATCAATCAAGCCTCGGAGTTCCCAGGTGTACCATAAATGCCTCCTCACATCTGCTCCTCTCCTGTGGAGCTGACTTCCTGAGGTGCCTGGAACCACTGTCTGACTCTCTTCTTTCTTCATTTCTGCAACATTCGCGGCCTTTCATCTAACTTTCGCCTCTGCTTAAAAAACTCAGCCCTCTTCCTCTAAACCTCACTCCTCTTTTTCTGACGGAGACTCAGCTGTCTGAGGCAACCGACAGCAAACCCTTTTCTGGGTATCCCCCTACTTTCTCTATACTCATTTCAAAGCCAAAGGTGGCTGTTGTGTATACATGCTTGGAATGACTTATCTTCCTCTCGTGTTCCTGAACTTCATTCTTCTGAATTCTCCACACTCTTGGCTTCGGTTTCTCCTGTCATTCTCTGACTAAATATATCTGTGCTGTTTACTTATCCCCTAATTCTACTGACTATCAAAAATTCTTGGACTCATCTTATCTCTAATGATGGAACACATTCTGTCCATTTCTCCTTTCTCTGAAATCTCTAGCCCTGGAGATTTCAATGTTCACCACCACGTTTGGCTCTCCTCTCCTTTCATTGGATCCACCTAATAGCTGAAGCTCTACATCTTTTCTATCCCACGACCTAGAGCAGCTTGTACAGCACCCTACCACGTATCCCTGACCGTCTTGGAGAGAGCTCCAACATACTTGACCTCTTCCTCACAACTAATCCTTTTTCTTGCTTACTCTGTTAATCTTTTCTCTCCGTTGGGCTCCTCCGATCACAACCTTATTACCTTTTTAACCTGTCCTATCACTCCAGTAATGCCTGTGGACCCTCCAGGGAAACGTCGTCTGTGGCATTTTGGAGCCGCGAACTGGGAGGCCCTCAGGCAGTACTTCTTTGATTTTCCCTGGAATGATTATTTCTTCCATGGCCGGGAGCCATCTGAGTGTGCCCCAGCAGCCATTACGGAGGTTATTCTCTCGGGCATGGAAGCATACATTCCTTTCTCATATCCTTTGGACTAACGCAAGAAAGTTCTTGGTTTAATCACGCTTGTTCTAATGCTGTCCGCAAATGCTGGAGAGGGCCTACAAAAGGTACCGGAGCTAATCCACCCCTGAATCACATCATCTTTACGTTTCTGCCCGGAATCGTGCTAAGTCTGTTCTTCGCTCTACTAAAAAATAATTTCATCCATACTAAATGCTCTCAACTCTCCCCCCAACTCGAATTCTTCCCGCCTCCTTCTGGCACCTTGCCAAAAATCTTTCTAACAACTTTACCTCTTCATCCTTCCCTCCTCTTTTCTTACTCTCATGGTTCTCTAGCTATTTCTTCTACTGATAAAGCAGATCTCTTCGCACAGACTTTCTCCTCCACTTCCACCTTAGACGATTCCGGTGTTGTTCCTTCATCACTTCTCCCCTCTGACTTCCTCATGGCTGATATTGTAATTTCTTCAGTTGATGTATTTTCTTGCCATCACTGGCCTCAGTACAAACAAGTGTAGGTAGTCCTGATAGGGTCCCTCCCTGTTGTTCTCAAGAACTGTGCTTCTGTGTTTACACCCTGCCTAGGCAAACTCTTTTTTTCGCCTTTGTCTGTCAACTTCTACCTTTCCTTCTTGCTGGAAGTTTGCTCTCATTCAGCCAGTCCCAAAGAAGGGTGACCACTCCCAACCCTCCAACTATCGTCCAATTGCTTTAACGTCCTGTATTTCAAAAAGTTTTCGAGTCCAATTCTTAATAGAAAAATTTTAAGACATCTTTCCTCATCACAACCTTCTTTCCGATC